>NC_133617.1:134693317-135013317 GCF_048593235.1 Sminthopsis crassicaudata | reverse complement strand
TTTCATGTGTTGTCTCCTACATTAGATTGTGAACTCCTTGAGGTCAGACAATGCCTTATGCCTTTCTTTGCATCTACATTACTTAACATAGTGCCCAACACACAATAAGCTTTTAAAAATATTTATTGACTATTGATTATATTTTATATATTGGTTATTGATTCACTGGCCCTGAAAATGGCTTAGAGAATGAGGGGAAGGATTCAAGGCACCATGAAATGAATTAAGTGTAGATTGTGAGTGAAATGACATTGTTTTTATTCTATTTGTTTTCCCTGATAAGAATGTTACTGTTTAAAACTTCACTGTGGATACTCTTCCTTTGCACAATGGCTTATCTTAGTAGCTTTGAATAGTACCAGAAGTTTCCATGACCAATATTGACTTAGATGGCAAAAGATGAGATAACATCCTCCAATCTTATTTAGAAGGTGATGAGTGTTTAGTGGGTGCCTATTAGTGGATTGTTATTTCTGTCCCTGACTCTTCTCTGCTTATATGATAAGTAGGGTTGAGTTCTGATATTTTGAAGTTACAGTTTTATCCAAGGACTAGACTTTTTGTTTCCCAGATTTTTTTTTTGAGAAATTAACTTTTGATTGAATTGCTGCTATGTTTGGAGATTTCTAAGCTGAGAATGTTAGCTCCCTTTTATGAAAGACTCTGGGATAAGAGTCTAGAATCTCTGAAGTCTAGACAAATGAATTGTTTCTCAAGATATATAAATTAACCTCCTTAAAGAACAACATTTTTTTTTAGTTTGTGACTGAAATATGGAAAGTATTCATGGTAAGATGAAGGCATTTCCTATTTTATGCTTCCTCAGATGTAAATAAGAATTTGGAAGAATGGAAGCAGGCTTTTTCTCAATTTTTCCAGGACAATATCAAAATTGTTTTTCTATAGCAGAAACAGTGATCAGTAATTCTTTTTTGCCTCAGTGAGCAGGCTGCTGACCAAGAGATAGTTCATTTTACCCTACTTTCCCTCAAAATGCCAAGTGACTTTATGGAGAGATGAGTATATTAAGATATGAAGGAGAAAGTTTTTCTCTACTAAATGAGGCCTATTTTCAAAGATAACATTTCAAAGAAAATTTAAATGTCAAAATGGAAAAATTAAAAGGCACATATCAACATATAAATAACAACAAATAGCTCCTTTAAATACAATACTACATTTGCTCCGGGGCCTTGGTTCTGCTCACAAATTGTGTGAACTGTGGTTATTGTGCACATTCCTAATGATAGAAAAAGCTAACTGATGTTTCATCTGAGTGCACCTATTGTTGAATGTTGTCAGAAATGAAGAGCTAGGAGATAGGAATTTCTGTATATTTCACATTAAGATTTGCACATATGCCCAACTAAAGAAAATTAAGTAGTTTTCATGTTTCCAAATATCCCCATGCTAATATTTATCTTTTTAAAATAATAATGAACTATTCAAGATTAGCTTTAAAATCAGATATCTTTTTAGAGAAGGGTTTTTTTTTTGAATAGTCTTCTTTTTTCTCTGTTTTCCTACATTAGACTGAATTGTCATCAGTTCTATAAACTGAAAAGAGGTGTTACTTTGGTAGAAGTTTAGTTTCTTATAACCAACCTCCTCAAGAATGAAGAGAATAGATGTCAAGTTCACAGGAAAGAATACAAGTTTGACTCAGGGATTTCATTACTATGGTAAATTTCAGACAGATTTCTGCTAATAATCCACTTCTGTTAAAAGAAGAGTAGTTCGTTTCTTGATTTGCATCAAAAAGATATCCTCTTTCATAAAGGTGAAGGAACTAATCGAGCAATCGATCAAGCAGGCAATTGTGTTAAATGTCTATTATGTGCTAGGCACTAGAATCAAATGATACAAGTAAAAAGAATGAAATAATCCCTATTCCCAAGGCGATGGCATTATATTATTAGAGAAGGGAGTCTGGCACAGAGCCAAGATGGCACAGAGTATACAGGTCTTTATCTGAGCTCTTCCTGGCTTCCCTCAGATCAATAGCAGATCAAAGACTCTGAATCATTTTGGAGTTACACAACCCATAGATATTTGGAGTATAACAAGTTTCCAGCAGAAGATATTTTGGAAGAACTTCAGAAAAGATCTGTTTCAATCAAGGGGGTGAAGGCAGTTGAGCACAAGTGCAGCACAGGGACCCAGGGCAATGTGGAACTCCCATGTCATGAAATCTATCAGGAAGCTCTGAGTCAAAGAACATCAGTGTTGGCTACTCTTTCCTGATTCAGTAGGAGCAGCATATTAGCTGTGAGACATCCAACACAAATACAATAGTAAGCCCCTGACCCCCAGAATAACAAGGTACTTGGCCATGCCTACCCAGCACTGGAAGGGAGTCAGTAGTACCAGCTCAGGACAGCAGAAAGCCTCCACACCTGTAGCAGAAGCTTGGGACAGTCTCCCTTTTGACCCAAGAGTAGTCCTTAACCTTTTACAAATGAACCAAAAAAGCAAATAACAAAAACAAAAATAAACAACAACCAAAAAAACCTTTGACCATAGATAGTTTTATGGAGAAAGAAATGCACAGATCTCAAGCTCTGAGGATACTAAAGGTAAATAATCTCCAGATTAGGCCTCAAAGAGTCATAGGAGTTGGTCCCCATCTCTCAAGACTCTTTTGAAAGACTTCAAAAGAATGTTAAAAGAGAGTTAGAAGGAACCATGGGAAAAGGAAATGAGAACTCTGCAAGAGTGTTTAGAAAAGGAAACAGAAATTATTTGAAGAAAACTTCTTAAAAAGGATTTAGAAAGACAGGCAGTATATGCAATAAAAATTTAAAAACAGAAAATGGACATGTGTGTGTGTGTATGTGTGTGTATGTGTGTGTGTGTGTGTGTGTGTGTGTGTGTGTGTGTGAAGTGGTTAAATAAGAGTAAGTTTGAGAAAGTGATTAGTATTTAAGAGATCTTTATCCAAAATAGCTTCCTTTGTGTGACTGATTCACCTGAGTCTTAGAGGAAGGAAAAACATATTCTGTATCTCTTACCAAAAACGTAGGAATAAGTTACTAAAATAAAAACAATAAAAAACTTAAGGGAAACTCAGCCTTCCATCTTAAAATGTGTGAATAAGGAAGAGAAGAGAGCCGGAAATAGTCTGGTATGCACATTAGATTTTGGGAATACAGATGTCAAAAGGTACAAAGGAATGATAGGATCCCACAGACTAAAATTCTTCAGGAGAAGTAAGCCTAAAAGGGATAGAAATCTTCTTCTATCAAGAAAGACAGACTTTTGAAGAAACATGGAAGAAAATTCATATGATGATAAAATAAATGAAGTTGTCTCAAGAGACAAATGAGGGTGCTTAGGGAGCTCACCAATTTCAATTTTTAAAAGATATGTATAAAAGATTCAGATGATGACAAATAACAAACAAGTTATGTACAAAGCCATGGACTAGTCCTGTATGAGTGATGTCCAAAAGGCTAAAGTTTAGAGAAAGGTATGAAAAGCAATGCAATCCAATTCAACAAAAATGTATTAAAAATTGATTGTGAGCTAGACACTATGCTGGATTCCAAAAACAAAAATGAAAAGACTCCCTGCCCTTGAGGAACTTACAATCAACCAGGGAGAAATAATATTCCCACAAAGAAGTAAATATAATGTGCATTAAAAGTAAATACAAAGTAACTTCAGGAGAACTAAGGAGAAAAAGAACCTGGGAGAAAAAGAAAAGACTTTGCATTGATGTGATGATAGATTGCATTTATATAGCCCTTCAACTTTGATAAAGCATTTTAAAAGTATTTTCATACTTTATTCTTATCAGTTTTTATTATCCTTATTTTATAGATGAGAAACTGAAATAGGCAGAGGTTATGCAAGGTGACCAGAGTCATATAACTAATGTGTCTGAGGTAAAATTTGAACTCATTTATGCCAATTCCAGGTACAGCACTATATTGACTGTGCCCCCTAGATATCTTGATTAGTTGTATGACATTTAAACAGAGCCATGATCAGATCTAGCAATTTCAAGAGTTTAAGCTGAAAAGGGAGGTTGTTTCAGAGGGAAGATTGGTTATGTGGATTTAGGAGCTGTAGGCAAAAAAAACCAATTATTCAATTCATACAAGCTAATGAAATCACTGCAAGAATACATTATGTATATATATATATATATATATATATATATATATATATATATATATATATATATATATATATATATATATATATATATATACAGAGAGAGAGAGAGAGAGAGAGAGAGAGAGAGAGAGAGAGAGAGAGAAAGAAGGGTCTAGTACAGAATCCTGAAATTTAGTTATGCACTAGAGGCAGAAAAAAGATGATGATCCAAGGGTTGGATGGAGAACAAAATCATGGAAAAATCAGGAAGAAAATTTTATCTAGCTAGAGTCTGAGATTGTGTTTTTAACTCATATCTTTCTGCCTTCATATCCAGCCAAGCACTGTACCAACTAATTGCAGCAAGATAGATCATGCTGGACCCATACATCACAATACAATCTGAGGTGTTAGTCACTTTCTCTGATTTCCATATAGCACTAATGATTTTAGACTGAGTTTGCAATCCACTAAACATTATCACATTTTTCTCAGATGAACTGCTCTCTACCAAGACCTCCAGTACTTTATATATATGCTTCCAGGGATGTCGACATAAGCAACAATTTTGATGCATGGATTCTCAGAGCTGTCTCAGTATTTAGAATCTCTGAAAGAAAGTGTGGTAGAGAAGAGGTATTGCACTGCCTTCCAAACTGAAGGTCTACAGAGCAATTGTGCTGATTTCATTGTCGTATGCTTGTAAAAACTGGACAGTCAACTAGTGCCATGCCAGAAAATCAAATCAACTCCATTTGAATTGTCTTAGAAAAAAATCTGAAAATCACCTGAAAACAGAATGTCCCAGACACTGTGGTGCTTTCTCTAGCTGAATTGCCAAGCATAACTCTAATGGGCGGATCACATAACCCAAAAGCCAAGCATACGTTACCTAAAAAACTATTTTTACAAAGCACTAGCACAAGGTCAGAAAAGGTGATACAAAGACATTCTCATGGTCTTTTTGAAGTATGTTAGTATTGATTGTGAGACATGAAAGATGCTGGCACAAGTCTTCCCAGCATGCTATGTCTGCATCAAAAAAGCCACTGTGTTTCCTGAGCAAAGCAGTGTTAAAGTAGCACAAAGGAAACACCAGCCATTCAAATCCAGAGATGTCTCCATCCCCAATGTTCAAATTGACCATTTATGCCCAACTAGTGGTAGAGCTTTCAGAATTTATATTGGGCTCATTTGCCACAATTGTACACCTCATACCTTCACTTCAACATTTATGATGTCTTTAATCTTCTTTGAGTATGAAAGATGAACAACTTGTGTACTTGATATTTTTGAACCCAAGGGCAAGAATTTGCATTTATTCCAAATAAATTACATTTTCAAAAGTCAACTCAGGGTTCAACTTCTTTGGGATCTTGACTCTTGTCTTCCAAAGATATCATCTAAGAATTGGAAGAGACCTATAAGATCAGATTATCTAGTCTTATCCAAACAAACAATCAAAAAAAAAAAAGTTTTACAAAAATCCCTAATGAGTAGTTGTTTCACCTTTAATCAAAGATCTCTATCCAAATCTTGATTAATAATTCTAATTTTTACTTAAATAAAAGCTTTCTTAAACCTTTTGTTCAGTAGACCCTTGTGCATCTGCTTTTTAACCATTGCCTCAAGAGAAATATGTTGGAATTTCTTCTTTAAGCTTTTCTTGTATTTTGCTGTTTATGTTAATTAAAGCATGTACAAAGGAGTTTCACATATGTTTACAAAACAAACCCTTACTATACTTTTGTAATTACAAAGTCTGCCACTAAATTAGCGTTTCATGTGTTTGTGTTTCAATTATTAACTGTGGCAGCATATAACTAAAGCTGAAAACATGTCATTTCTATGATAATAAGTGAACACAATTAGCAGCATATCTTTCTACAGGCACAAGAAAAAAATATTTTCATTTGCATTCTGTCTCCTTGTATTATTTAACTGCATTTAGGCCAAGTCATGTCATTCCACTGTGCTACCTTTCTTCAATCTACAAGAACTCTGTCTTCTTTTATAAGTACTATTATGATGTCTAAATAAACAGGATTGCAGGAGAGGAGCATAGTGATTCATATGCTTGATTCCCTTGTCTGAATATTGTACATATACTCTCTCACAATTTCTAATTTTTTCACCTTTTCCCCATGTTATGCAAATAACTGAAAAACACTTGCCTCCTCAATGAACTCTCTTCAGTGATGTCATACACCTTAAGCAAGAAAATGGACATGAAATACTTTGCAAGTGTATTCATTTATTACATGAAGACCAACTTGCTATTTTTATCATTGTTTGGTTATTTTTAGTCATGTCTGACTTTCCATGGCCCCATTTGGGCTTTTTTAGACAAAGATCCTAGAAAAGTTTGATTTACTATTTCCTTCTCTAGTTCATTTTACAAATGAGGAAAGTGAGGATTAAGTTACTTGCCCAGGATCACATAGCTAGGAAGTGTTTGAAGCTAGATTTAAACTCAGGAAGATGAGTCTTCCTGATTGCAGGCCTGGAACTTCATCCAGTGCCATTATTATTATCATTATTCATATTAATTATTCTTCTTCTGTAATCACCAGGACTCCAGTTTGGTGATGACTTCATTCCCTCAGCCTTTTACTGCATTCTTGCTGAGATCAAGAAATGTTTACAGAGCAATACAAGCATGTACTGGTTAATGTTTAACAAACAGACTCTTTGGAGGCTCTTTAAAAAAAAAAAAGAAAGAAAGAAAGAAAGAAAAAGGATCAACTATACTTGTAAGTTTATTCTGCATTATTAACATTTTCTTAAATCAAGAAGAAAACAAGGAATCAACTTCTCATTTGTAGTGATTACTAATAAAATCATCTAGCAAATGGGTTACAGCTTAGGATATAGTGGACTTTATTTCTTGCCTGATAAGTTCAAATAGCAAGTAGCTATTTTTGCTTCTAGTTAATCAATGTGCACTTCTTTAAGTACCTACTATGTGCCTAGTACTGTGATAAACAGTGAGGATAAACAATGAGGAAACAAAAAAAAAATTCTGCCTTTAAAGAGTTCAAAATTTAATAAGGAAAGACAACATTCAATGCACATGCTATGTTTTATCAAAATAAATAGGAAATATTCAGCAGAGGAATGACCCTCAAAGTTAAAGTGATTGAGAAGTAACTGTAGAAGATGAGATATTAATTGGGAATCTGAAAGAAGTTAGAGAAATCAGAAGACATGAGGAGGAAGAACATCCTTTACGTGGGCTCAGCCAATGAAAATGCCCACAGCTGGGAGACAGTGTTTTGTACTAGGAAAGGAGATCATTGCCACTAAACAATATGAAAGAGTATGTGAAAATGTTCAAAGTGTAGGAAAACTAGAAAAATGTGGGATGGGAGAGGTTATAAAAGGCTCTGTATAGCAAACAAAATATTTTATATTTGGTGTTGGAGGTGATAAGGAATCACTGGAGTTCTTTTGAATGGGGGTTGTCATAGTCAGATTTACTCTTTTTCTGAAGAGTGAAAAATCACTTTAATAACTATGAGGCATAGAGGACAAAAGGTGGTAAAAGTTACTTTAACATCACTATGAAGCAGCTAGCTGGTACAATGACTAAAGCTCTAAGCCTGAAGTCAGAATGATCTGAATTCCAATCAGGCTTCAGACATTTACTAGCTGTGTAACCCTGAGCAAATCATTTAACTTTGCCTCAGTTTCCTCATCTGTAAAATGACTTAGGGGAAGAAACAGCAAATCTCTCCAATATCTTTGCCAAGAAAATCTCAAATAGAGTTATGAAGACTTAGACACAATTGAAAAGACTGAACAACAACAAAACCTCAACGAAATTATATAATATCAACAATATGCTTAGTAGTAGTGGCTGGTATTTAATGACTGTTATATAAATTCTTATTTCATTTCATTGCAGTCAAGTGGCAGAGGGATTGAAGTAGGGAGTGATTTTTAGCAGGAAGACCAGTCAACTATTGGAATAATCCAAATGCAAATTGATGAGGATTTATATGCAGGGGTATCAAAATCTGAGAGATAAGGAAGAGAAAATTTGAGAGATGTTGTAAATAGGCTTTGGCAAAAGATTGGATATAAATGCTGAGACAAAGTAAGAAGTTGAAAATGACACCTAGATTTAAAGCCTGGGGAATTGAAAGAGTAGTAGTGCTCTCAGCAGCAACAGTGAAATTTGGAAAAATTAAAGAATTTGCAGGGAAATTCAATATTAAGAGTTGTTGATTTTAAAGCATATACTTTTAGATGTCTAATAAGCAGTTAGAGATGCAACACTGGAGGTCAGCAGTTAGGACTGGGTAAGTAAATTTGAGAATCATTGGCATAGAAGCAATAATTTAATGCCTGACTGTTGAAGAGATCATCATGTAAAATTGGTTGGTTGGTTTTCCTTCAGAGGACTAAAATGACAACACTATGGTTAGAGTCAAGTCAAAATGTGTCTGACTGTGACTAAGCAGAACAATACAAGCTCAGAATGCTCTACCACAGATCTGACACAAATAGTCCCTGTGATTATTTGGAGTAGCTGCTCTAATTTTTCATATCTTATGCTTCTTTGGGGCTACTTCAATTATTCTTTGCTCATAGAGCAAAGCACCTTCTCTAATGGGAGTACACCATATTGGGGGGTCCTTTGCCACTGTGACTCACATATAGCACTAAATGACTTGAAGTTCTGAGTTTGGGATTAGAAAGATCAGGGTTCAAATTCAGCTTCTTAGAGTAGCTATGTGACTCTGGAAGTCCCATGTCATACAATCAGTTTTAAAGTTCTAACTAAGAGAGACCTTGAGAATGTCCTTGTGTCACTTTTCTGACCATCTTGTGAGTGTTATCCTGTGTGGATTCTCCATAAAATATATATATATATTTTTTGGCAAATGTTTGACATTCAAACAATGTGGCCAGCCCAATGGAGTTGTGCTCTCTGCAGTAGATTTGGAATGTTTGGCAATTCAGTTTAAGAAATGATCTCAGTTTTAGTATCTTGTCCTGCCAGGTGTCTTTAGAATCTTCCTAAGACAATTCAAATGGATGCAATTCAGTTTCTTATGGAATTCCCATATTTAGTAGGTGTGATTTGGATCTATATCCTTCAAAGAAGGATAAGAAGCATTTAAATAGGTAGGAAGGGAACCAGGCAAGAGTAGCATTCAAAAAAATAAACAAACCTCTAGTTCATGTGTTCCATATTCAGACACTACATTCATATACAAATCAACTCCTTTTGACTTACACATAGCACTAAATGACTTGTAGTTCTGTGCTTGGGTTCAAATTCTGCTTCTGAGAGTACTTATTTGACTCTGGACAAGACACATAACCTCTCATCATGCTTCAAGCAAATCCTTTGATCTTTTTCTAATTAGATTCTCATTTAAACTTTTTACAGTTTGAAATTTGTCTTGTAAAAGGGAGTTCCCTATACTGCAGAAATTACTGCTGCTCAGTGCAGTGATAATCCCCGATTATAGAGGACTTAAAATGAAGCATGCTGTGTTCTCCTGCTAGAATCATGATAGACTTAAAATGAAGAATGAGATATATTTTGGACCTGTCTACTGCGATAATTATTTTGTTATATTCCATCTATTTGTTATGAGATAATTTTATTTTTTGTTGTTCAATTGAAAATAGATTTAGAAGAGGAAATAACAAGTGTAGCAATTTTTAAAAATCCATGAAAAAGAATTACTGATTCTTTATGTCTACAAACACATGCTTCCTAGATGGCAAACTGCAAGAAGTCATGGATTTTGTCTTAGAATCATAGGATTGTAGAGTTGGAAGAAATCTCTGTAAATCTTCAACCTAAATCATAAAGATCTGATATGCTCGGTATGCTGTCCTCTTCAAAACACCTTGCAGATAGTTGGCACTTGATAAATGTTTGGTGAATGAAAGAATGATTCAAAATAACTTTTCAGAACATTGTTTTCTCAGTATAGTTCTTTCTCTTCCAAGAATGCAATAAAAACAGACAAATAATATAGTTAAAACAAATCAAAGTCTTCACTAGATCTATATGGGCTATAATTAGAAATTATCTAAATAACAAAAATTGTATACTTAATTAGTCAAAAAAAAATACAACATTCTGAATCCCTAGATTTGGTCCAATGAATTCTGTTATTAAGACCAATCAACAGCTCATTCCAATTTACTATAAGCTCCATGGTGGTTTGGAAAAATGGAGATGCCATTGAGATTATTTCAAAGCAAAGGAACTCTGGTTCTAGAAAAATTCCCTATCAAGAAGGTATTCACATTCAGTGCCACTTGAGCTAAATTTGTCTCTGCTCTTGGACTCCATGACACAATTCTCTTCTTGTGTGTCTACCTTTCTAACTTTTCATTCAGTTCCAGTCCTTTTGTTTTTGTTTTTGTTTTTGTTTTACCCCTCTCATCTTCCCTTCATCCACCCAATTTTCAATGCTACAAGTAGGAATAGGTGTCTGTTCTCTTCTTCTACTCTCTCACCTGTTATTCTGAAGAGATCATGTAGTATTTTGCTGATGCAGTGAATAATTGGAACTGGAGTCAGGAAAACCTGAGTTCAAATTTGACCACAGACATTTAGTAGTTATTTGACCTTAAGAAAATCATCCAATCTTTGTCAGCCTCAGTTTTCCTCATTTATAAAAAAAGATAATAATATCCATCTCACAGAGTTGTTGTGAGAATAAAATGAGATAAGATTTATTAAAGCATTAAAATTATTAAATTTAAAAGTATAAAATTATTAAAGTATACACAAAGTATTATTAAAGTATTAAAATATCATAATTACTTAAATACCATATTTGATTATTGTCATTAATGCATATCAGCATTCAAAAGAATATAATTTTTTTTAATAAATCCCTGATTCCCACCTCCTACCATTTTCATCCCTGCATATTTTGCTCTTTGAAGGGCTTGAAATCCTGTGGCCTGCTGAAAACATAATGATGATAAAAATTTATATTCTAGACATTGCATCTCGCATCTTGCATCACTAAACTGCAGTTTAGGTAGTATCTCTATAGAGGAACTAGGATTGAATCCTCTACCTCTGGCACTTGTGTTATCTTGTGTGATAGTTCTTCATGAGTCTCCATTTCCTTATTCTAAAAATAGAAGATGGAACTACATGATCTCTGAAATTACTTACATTTCTATATATTTTTAATTCTTTTTCAACAGTTTTAGCTGTGACAAACTATCTCTCTAAGTTTCTATATCCATTTTTTCCTCTGACATCAACTCCATTGCCCCACTATTTCTTTGCAACTTCCCTCTTAGATCCTCTCTTATTCCAATTTAAGAGAAATAAGCAGCAGAAGAAGGAAGAGGAGGTGGAGAAGAAAAAAGGAAGGGGAAAGAGAAAGAGGAGGAGGAGGAGGAGGAGGAGGAGGAGGAGGAGGAGGAGGAGGAGGAGGAGGAGGAGGAGGAGGAGGAGGAGGAGGAGGAGGAGGAAAAAATGATATCTATCTCCCAAGGAGCTTACATTCCTTAAATAGTCTCAAAATAGAAGCTGCAGCCTTTGTTGAGCATATGTTTCAGTCATGACAGCTACTGCATATTCTTACATAGTTCCCCACCTCCAGCATCACTAATTTTTCACTTATTCTGAATTATGAAACCAAGAAAGTTGTCATACACTTACTAGTTATCTCAAGGGTTGTCTTAACCAAACCTTACCCAGATCAGGAAGCATATCTATAACAGGTCAAAGAGTCTTGGTTTATGTACTTTTGTTGACGCAAAACTCATGATCTGAAGAGGCATCCTATTCTGTTTCCAAAGAGCACTAAATGTTAGGAGGGTTTTTGTTTTGTTTTGTTTTGTTTTGTTTTGTTTTGTTTTGTTTTGTTTTGTTTTGTTTTTCCCTTATGTTGAGCCAAAATCTACCTCCCTGTATCTTTTACCCTTTGGTCCTAGTTCAGACCTTTGGGGCCAAGCAGGAAAAAAAAATAATCCTTCTTCCATATGATGACACTTCAAATATTTGAAGACTATAATCCTTTTCTGCTTTGCTTCCTGCCAAGTCTTCTCTTCTCCAGGCTAAACATTCCCATCCCTTTCAACTGATCCTTTTTAGTATATCAGGCATATCAGTTCAACCACATTTTGCCCATCCTCACTTCCATCCTGAGGTTTAAATTCCTGAATACAATCCAATTTCATCCCTTACAAATTCCAAGTCAGAGAAAAGATCTTCTCTCCTCTAAGAATAGCTTTTCAATGAATATAATTTTTCCATTCTTTGTTTTCTATACATAAAATCTCATTTAAACTACTCATTTATAATACATCAATTTTAGCATATCCCCCATTCAATTGATTTTAAGCTCTTTGATAGGAAGACCTATCCTGACCCAAATTAAATGTTCCTCAGAAACTTTATCCTTGAATGTTCTTATAAATTAAATGGAATATATAACATGACTATAAAGAGCAAAGGCTTTCCTCATGCTATATAATCAGATATCAGCCTAGTGAGAAAAGTATAGTAGGGCATGAGAGAAAGTGAAGTTGTTTTATTCCACCTGGCCATTCTTAGAATCTTATAGGGTGAGAGTTGGAATTGACTTCAGAGGTTATCTAGGACAACTCATCATATTTGAACAGGAATCTTTCTACAACATAGTGATCCAACATTTCCTTGAAAATCTCTAATGAGGAGAAAACCATAATCTCAAGAGACAGTACATTTTCCTTTTGATTAACTGTAATTGTTAATGTTTGTCTTTACATTTGGCAAGATTTGCTTATTCAATTTTTACCGATTACTGCTGTCCATTCTGCTGTCAAGTGTCTAAAGAACGGCTGTCAGCAATCATCCCTTCAGTCCTGTTTATTCTTCTCCAGATAATATATCACCAATTTATTCAAATAATTCTCATATGTTGAAGACCCAGGGATAAAAAAAAAAAATTACTGCCTTCAGGGAGTTTATAATAGGTTACATATACATATGTAAACACAAATACATATACATACATGATATATGTATATACAAATATAAAAATATATACAATTTAATTATGGGTAATTATGGTATACATTAGAAGGTTGAAAAGTCAGTAAAATTATCATGTAGGAGGTGATTGAGTCAGACCTTGAAAGAAGTTAGAGATTCTAAGATACAGAGATGAGAAACATGTACTCTAAGCATGAAGGACAGTCAGTGAAAGGTCATGAAGGGAAGTTATGGAGTGCTTTATAAGAAAAAAAACAGGAAGAAATATGGTCAGGTGGTAGTGTTTGTAGAAGAAAATGCCACTAACGTTAGAATGATAGGTTGAATTCTGCCTTTAAAGAACACTGGATATCAAAATCTTTCCCAAAATATAGTACCTAAATAAAGGCTGAACTCTTCATTTTACAGCAATTGTGCTAATATTTCTCCATTCCCCCCTCTATTGCACTACTGGACTTTGTCCTTATGTGATCATATGTTCTCTCCTTTTTCTCTCCCATTAGATTGTAAGCTTCTAGAGGTCAGTGATATCTTAGCACAGTGCCTGGCATATAATAAGCACTTTACAAATGTTTAGTGGCGAGATGATTTATATATTCATTATGTCAGTAATGTAATTATGTCACTTCATGTCCTTGGCATGTGCATCTCCTGGTGTAGCTAAGCATTTTTCTTTTCTTTTTGGCTTTTAGGCTTTCTGGTTAATTGCTGTTTTTGCCTTTTGTTTTTGTGATAGATGGATTATGGTACAAGGAAATTTGTCTTTCTGGAGGAACTTTGATTTTGTGGCTGGAAGATGCTCATCAATATGAACAGCCATAAATAAAGTCAGGAGGTGTATTGCTATTTTTGACAGGATTGAAGTATATTTTCTTATCTGGTCATTTTGGAAAGATTTTGTCACATCAGATAAAGTTATGATCCCATAAGACAAAAGTTTTCTTTCCTAATGTCCCATGAATGTGTGTGGATAGAATACTGACTTCATTTTATTAATTTCACCCATATGTAATAAATTAATGGTAGACAACTCTTTTTTCCTTAGTTCTCAGAAATATATTTGTATACATGTACATAAATATACATATATACATATATAAATCATGAGAATACTATTTTCTCTTTTACAAACGAAGTTGTACACAATTATATCTGATATCTATTTCAGCACTAGTGTACAAATTAAAGCTGGCATTCATTTTTTGGAAAAAAAAATTGACAAAGACCTTAATCAAACTATTTGAACTTACAAAATCCTCCACTAAAGCCCAGCACACTCCTATAATGAAGTTCTATCACCTGGCACAAAGCCTGGCATGTAGTAGGTGATTAATAAAAGCTTGTTGATTGATTTACTCTCCTGCAGGAGCTGTTTTAGGTCTTCTCCTAGCTTTCCCTCCTCTTAAGTACTTTCCCTTTGGGAAGAACATTTTATATCATTAATATACATTTTTGGCATGCTGTCTTCCTTATTAGATTGTGAGTTCCTTGAGATCAGAAAGCATAATAATATTTTTTCCTGTTTTTATATCCAATCTTTATATCCTACTTACCTTTGTATCACTTAGCACAGTGCCCGACACATAGAAATCACTTAATAAATGCTTGTTGACTGACTGAATAGAGACAAGACATCTTCATTCCTTGCATGCTGATCATTCTTCAGGACTCAGCTTAGATGCCCCGTCCTTGATGCAGCTTTCCCCAGTCTCCAAACTTAAAGCTTTAACTATTGCTAAATAAATACATGTAAACAGACAGGGAATTAGTGATATACTCAGATACTTTCAACATCAAATATATATATATATATATATATATATATATATAATTACACCCTACAGAACTTCCTTGCATGTTTGTGATATTGTGTTTAATGTTAGGTTACCTTCAGGAAGGGCAGCAACTCCTTCATTTGAGTTAGTTGTTTGTATAGAGCTCTAGGAGAATACAGCCCATGTAATCTGTATCCCACCAATAATCTCAGCAAGAGGAGCAAACAACTTCTTGTCCAATGTATCATTTAGTCATGACTAAGTAAATGCAGCACTTTTCTTTCAGGGCTTCCTACCTCCAACATCATCTATTATTTTAATACATAATTAATAATTCTTTTAATAATCTTGTCTTCAGTAGTTAGAAGACTCTATAGATTTTGGATTGCAAAGGTCCTTGTAAATTGTCCCATATTACCCCTTACTAAATCATGAAATCCCTATATAATAAGTGATCATACAGCCTGTTTAGAGAACCCAGCACTTCAGTTAACCATACTGCAGAAACAGGCTGCAGGGATTAAATGATAAAAATATCAATTGTATAGGGACTGCAACTTTCTTCCTTCTCACCTTTCTATTTATAAGTCAAGAATATTGAATATAGTGGAAAAAGGGGAAAAAAAGCTTTATTTTAGGAACTCTAAGACTTTATAAGCTCTTTCCTGTGTAATGTGTGTCCATCTTTGTATGTGATTTTCTATAGATTGCAAGGCCCTTTAGGCCAGGGCCTGAATTCAAACTTGTGCTTAATATGGGCATTTATTTATTCAATTCTTAAAACTGCACCCTTGAATAAGCTGCTGCAGAGCTAAGGAGATCAGGCATCCAATTTTTTTTTTGAGGGATTATCTTATTTTTTAGTACTTTTGATGGGTGTCCTGAAAAATCCTTAGAGTGTGGCAATTTCTTCTCCTTTTCCATTTTGCAAATATGCTTACCCTAGTGTAGTAGGCTTGTCATTCTTGAGTTCAGGCATAGGTACTGTAGCCAGTACTTCATCAACATTACAATTAATCTCAGGACCACACAAACTATCTAGACTTCCATATTCTTCTTTCAATAAAGATAGGCAGGTCTAAAAAACAGAGAAACATGTTAGTCAGAGAGAAGACTTCCATTATTTCAATTATTCCTTTTGCTCTAATTGCTATGAATTTTATAAATAAGCCCACCTATACTATCATACACAGACAAATATTTATATATATATATATATATATATATATATATATATATATACATATATGTGTGTGTGTATATATATATACACACATAGAGAGCTATTTTCTGTATACTTATTTTTTTTTCTTTTAAGAATCTACATACAGGGGCAGCTAGGAGGCACAGTGAATAAAGCACCAGCCTTGAATTCAGGAGGACCCGAGTTCAAATTTGATCTCAGACACTAAACACTTCCTAGCTGTGTGACCCTGGGCAAGTCACTTAACCCCAGCCTCAGGGGGGAAAAGAAAAAAAAAATAGTATCTCTGAAGTGAAGGATAAAGCCAAAACTCTTTAGTTTGGCAAGGTAAATAGAGCTCTCATTTGGGTGACTTATTTAAAAGATACCTCTATCACTATTTCAGGATGTATTTCCCTAAACCTGTGATTTCTGTAGTCTTGTCCCTTCACCAATAATGAAGTTGGCCATGGCCAAGGAAGTACTTCCACCCCACTTCACTCCACACTAGACCCTGGTACAATAAATGACTAGTTTTGCTTCTGATGGAGAAGAATAGAAGGGTGTGTGTGTGTGTGTGTGTGTGTGTGTGTGTGTGTGTGTGTGTGTGAGATACTTGAACACATTTGTTAAAATTATCAATGAAACAAACAGAAAAATCTCAGGTTACTGAATAAAAAAAGGCTGAACCTAGGCTGAAAGAAACATTTCTTCATATCAGAATTGTGCTTGCTACAGATTAAAAGCATAGAAGTAAAGAGCAGAAAGCTTCAGGAGACTTGGGAATTCTTACTTACCTTTCATAGAATTCCCTCTTTCCAGTTTTCTCAATGGATCTAGTATTTTGGCAGATATTAACATAAGTAAATTGTTCCAAAGTGATTTCTAATTTTTTTTTTTCTGGTTTGTTGTTCCCCTCCCCGCCAAGCTGATGAAATAAGGTCTTCTCGATTAATTTTCTAATTTAGATGCTGTTTGAGGGGGACCCTTATCACTTAACTAGTTAAACAGGCTGTTACCACACCCCTTCAGACTCCTCCAAATTATGCTGAATATTTTGGACTCGATTATTTTTTCAGTAAGAATCACCAGATTCTTTGATGTATAATTTTCCATACCCTATGGAGAGCTATTTTCTGTATACATTTTTTTTTCTTTTAAGAATCTTTCATTTAAAAAAAATCTTACCTTTTAAGTATCTATATACCTTTTAAATAATCTGATTATAGTGGAATTATTTAGTGTATGAGGTTGTAAAAGATCACTTTAAATATTAATGATGCAAAAATATTCATATTTCTGACAAGACAAGCATTATACGAAATCAAAAGGTTATAAACATAATTTCCTGAAAATGAAATTGATTATTCCCTAAGAAGGCAATAGCGATTAAGGACTTAAAAATAAAATGTCAATTTATGATGTAATGTTTTTGTGAATCATTTTGTTTTGTACTTAATATATAAGGAAATAGTGTCATCCTCCATATTTTAGTATATAATTTAGCAATTTCACCCCATAAAAAGGAAATTTTTACAGCAATAATGTACAACTTGTCAACTTGGGATAAAGCTATTGTAAAAAGTTTGTGACAGGAACCCTAAATGTTTTATCACCTGTCAGAAATTTCAATGATAATAAAAAGTAACATCCTTTAAATTAATTAGACATGATTAGGACTTCAAGCCCAGAGGCCACTTCATTATGCAAAAATTATAATAGTTAGCTATTTAAATTACCATTAAATTGATTCTTATGTTAATTGATATCTCACTTATAACCCTGGACTTTAATTTCTGTAGGATCTCAGAAAATAATATTAAGGTAAAAATGAAATGTTACATGAGAAAAAGATTTCTTGGGAAGAAAATATGCTGAAAAATTAATTTAGGTTTGTTTGCTCCTAACTAGAATTTTTGTATTAGAATGATCTGATTAATAGCAAAATAGAATGGGATCAATTCTTCTCATATGATTTTTCTGCCCCTCCTTACTAAAGTGGGCATTGTTTCTTATCTTCTCCTCTCTGATACTAGAAACATTGAACTTAATTTAACCATCTGAGTTTCATGATCTCTTGTCATGCTTTGGAGAGGGTATTGTGCCTTCAGTATGTAAGAGATTTGATTATTTTATTATTATTTGATGTAAGAGTCTTTTAAAAGGATAGTGATATAAGTTTAAGGGAAGGACAGAGCACAAAATATAATAACCCAGAGACTTCACATGCTTAGCTCTGTGTCCATACAAGTTCAAGAAGTGGAAACGAGTATAAGCTTAAAGGGAATGTTTAATGTTCAAATGTCAGTTATGGGGCATTTGGAGTTAAGCTCTTCTTTAGATCATATTTTGTAAATTAAGTTTTGTTAAGACAAATATAAGATATTCTTTTTGTTGTATCTAAAATGGGGTTCTTACTGTACAGTTGACAAGCTTTTAAAATATTTTTATAATTATCTTTCAATGTAGTTGACTTCTTTTATAATCCTATGTATTTTACAAATTTGAGAAAATAATTCTGAGAAGATCCATAGGCTTCACCAGACTGCCAGAAGAGTCCATGACACAAAAGAAGTTTAAGAACCCTACATCTAGATATAATGGTATCTAATAAGTAATTACTACACAGTAAGTAATTAAACAAAAGTATTAATTTTGAATGTCTTGTCAATTGACAAAAGGAATGGTCTCCTGTCCTTTTTTCCATATCCAACACTTTTTTTTTAAACATATATGTGTGTGTGTGTGTGTGTGTGTGTGTGTGTGTGTGTGTACATTTGGTACTATGATTTTGTCATTATAGTGAATAATGATTGAAGATTTTCTCCTCTATTCAGATTAACTCTTCTGTAAGCATAATATTGGAAAATTCCTTGGAGGCAATTAAAGTGATCCCACTCATAGTTGTACGACTAACAGGCAAGGTGGAATTTGAACCCAGGCCTTCTTGATTTCAAGGTCTTCTTAATTCTCTGTCAAGGGCTGTGTTGTTAAATATTTAAGAATTGGCTTTCCAAAGGAAAAAAAAAAGAAAATACAGTAGACATACCTTTAAGCTTAATCCATAATATTAAAATTTTCTCCATTTTCTGAAGTCTAGATAGTTAACAAAACAATCAATGCTAGTTTGTAGAGTTTACTGATTTCTGAGGTATACATGAAAAGTTAACAATCAGTTCTTGAGCACATAGCTGTTTTTAACCTACTAACCAACATTATTTCTTATTCTATTTATTTTACATCTATATAGGTAAATTTTGGCTTCTTCCTGAGTTCTCTGAAAAGAGCTAACGTATGTAACCAAGAACATATAAACACTGTCCTCTCAAAACACTAGGCTTTCAATAATTGTCTTTTCTGTTCTGCCACAAATCCTGAGATTGCTCTTGAAGTCACTTAAGGATTTTCCAAAGAAATTCCAAAATACATATTTTGTATTGTTCACTTATGTATACCATAAATATACATAGTATATAGTATATATACCATATATATGGTATATGGCAAGTCAAAATTATAATAGCATACAATATTAGAGATAAAAATGTTTTAGAAGTTCAAACAGAATGGATCAATTAATAAAAATATAAAATCCTTAATTCTTTCTGCGTGCAGAGAGCTGTTATTAGCAGAGGTCAACTAGCATTTATTAAGCACCTACTATGAGCTAGGCATTCTGCTAGGTGCTGGAAATTAAAAAAAAAAAGTTTCCATTTCCAAGAGGCTCAAAGTCTAAAGGGAGAAAGAAAATGCAACAACAATGTACAAACAAAATGTACATAGGGTATATTCATTGGGAAAGCTTCTTGCAAAGTGAGAGTATAACTGACTTGAATCCTGGAAGTGGAGAGACAGTACTAAGTGTCAGGTTCCAGGAAAAGCAAAGAAACCATTGGATAGCAGAATATGTGAAGGGGAGTAAAGTATAAGAATTCTGGAGCAGTAGGAAAGTAACAATTTAAAGAGGGCTTTAAAAGCCAAACAGCGGATTTTATATATGAGACACAAAAATCTTAAATGTGCCAGAAACCTATTACCTATCCTCTTGAAGCTGATCATCTAAGGGGAATGAAGACACAAAATAAGAACTGATAACACATAGTGGCATATAAATGTGTTAATAATCCCAAAACAAAGAATTATATGATTACTAAATGGGAAAGTTATTACTCACTGTAGTGGACTGGAAAGGCTTCCTGGAAGAAGAGGTATTTTTTAATAACAATAGCTGGTATATATATGCACATATATACCTATATCTAGAGATATATCTAGATAGATACACACACACATACACACACACACACACACACACACACACACATACATATACTTTGAATGCCATATTGGTCAAGAATATTATAGAGATACATCTTTGCCATCTATTAACCTTTCTATTCTGATTTTGGATACTTTAATCCCTAAAATTTTAAAATAATTTACATGCACTACCTAATTAGTCTTTCTGTTAGCTAAGTATTATGAATACCATTATCTCTGTTTTATAGATAAAGAAATGGAGACTCAAAGGGTATAAGTGAGCTAAAAAAATTGTCAGAGCCAATCAAGAGTCAAATCCAGAAGTCAATCTATTTAGAATTTAAGGATGGAAAGAAGGATAGTGCAAAAAAAAAAAAAAAAAAAAAAAAAGGAAATGTTATAAACAAAAGCACAGGGTTGTGAGAGAATAGTTTTGTTTGCTTCTTTGTTTTAGGAAGCAGAAATGTTTCTAGTTTGTCTAGAACAAAGAATAAATGGAAAGTCTTTTTATCAGAGGCCAAAAAATTTAACCTTTACTCAGTTGCCTAGGGAGCTACAAAAGTAGGCTACTATTTGTTTGTTTGTTTGTGTGTTGTTATTCTATAAAGTAATGTTTTTAACAATGATATGAATGCACTGGATAGAAAAAGTCAATTGGGAAAACTTATAAGGATTGTCAAGAGGGGGTAATGAGGGTAGGCATTAGTGTATTATCAGAGGAATGGAGAGGAGGCAATACATGAGAAAATGTACCTCTATAATATTCCTGACAACTCCTCATCCAATCTTTACTTAAAGGCCCCCGGGAATGAGAAGCTCACTACCTTTTGACTCAGTACATTTCATTTTGAGAAGCTCTAATTATTATCTAGAACAGTCCTAATTGAAGCAAAGAAAATGTACTTCAAATGAGGGTTTGCAATAGGAATGATCTTTAGTATTTCATTGAGGCATAGGAATAAAAATTTTATAACAAGATAGGAACAGCTATCCTCTAACTGATTTTAGAGAAGAGATTTACCCTTTTTCCATTATTGGCCCTATTCAGAATCATTTGCCATATGTTTCTGTTTTGATGTGAAAAATCCTTATTATCAAATAATAATGATATTTACATATAGATTTGCAAAGCATTTTGCATATATTACCTCATTTGATAATTTTTTTAAATCATGAAATACTTTACAAGTAAATAATATCAACATATAGGCAAAACTGTTCCCACTTTTTTATTTCATTTATGCTAAGGTCCAATCAAAGCCACATGACACAATAAATGAAAAAGAAAGAAGCAATATTCAGACTTTACCAAATGATTGTTCTAATATAGATATAAATATATATTTAATCTAAACATGTAAAAACCTATCTATAGTTTATATATACATGTTTATATATGAATGTATATATATATATGCACATAAATGTCAATATATATATAATATATATGTCAATATGTGAGTATATGTAACAGACATATATAGTAATGTAGCTATGTATGTCTATGCACACACATGTGTATAAACATACATATATCAATATATTTATATACACATATCTATATATGATGGCTATATCCATACATTCAAAACTGACAAAATTATTTCAAGCAAATGAATAGTGAGTTCCCTATCATTATAGGTTTTTTTTTTTTGGGGGGGGGGGGAGAAGGGAAGAGGTAATTGGAGTTAGGTGACTTGCCTAGAGGTAGGAACTTAGAGCCTCCTAACTTCAGGACCCCTCCATTGTACCATGTAGCTACACTTTGTTAGTATTGTCCAAGTAAAGGTTGGGAAGGACACTAGTTAGTGATATACTAGAGAAGATAGATGTTTATACAAGTATTGGACTAGACAGTCACGAAGGACCTTTTCCACCTTAGATTTTCTGAATAGATAATGATGTAGAAGTTTCTGGATTTGGCTCAGTCTATATGAAATACATTTTTAATTATTTGGAAGTATTTGGAGCCAGTATTGTGGACTGAGAGTCAGCCTAGCAATCAGAAGGGCCTAGATTCAAATTTCACCTCTGACTCAACCTGGTTATTTGATCCTGGGTTCAGTGTTCCAGGCAATTGTCAAAGCCAATTGTTCAAAGACCTTAAATTGCAGAATGGTTGTCAATCACTCAGGCAGAGGAAGTGTTATTTATTTCTGAAATTTCTCTATGTCAATGAAATAACAGATCTGGTTTTCATCACACTTCCCACTAATAGAAAATCCAATTATATTCAATAATCATTTATAAAGTACCTACTAAGTGTCAGAATAGTTATCCCTGGTAATACAAAGAGCAAAATGAAAGGAAGCTTAAAACATTCTTATGGGGGGGGAGAAACAACATAAGTGTAGAAACAGAAAGATGAAAGTTACAAAGGGTAAAGACAGAATAATTTTGGTAGGGAAGAAATAAAGCTAAAAACTGGGGGCTGATAAGAAAAAATCTTGTGTAAGAAAGATGTGGCACTTGAGCTGAGCTTTGAAGGATTAGATTGTGAGAAAAGAAAATGAGGAGAGTTAGTATTTCAGGCATGGTGGAATACTTAACTTTACTAGGCCTGATAATCCTTATCCATAGTATAAGGGAGCTATATTAGATTAATTTTAAGGTCTCATAGATCCTGCCTTGTATTAAAAATTCATTCTTCCATTGTTTTACTCAAGATATGTGTGTATGTGTGAAGTGATACGCTATTTGCCAGAGGGAAGTTTAAAAAATTAGACAATTCTTGCTCTTAAAGATTTTCTATTCTAAAACATTAAACCATAAATTTATCTCCAGTCTAGTTGATGTAGGCACTTCCTTCACAAATGCAAAAAGCCAACCATCCCTAGTTTCTTATTCTATGAGATTCTTTCTATAGAGATTCTAGACAATGTGTTTTAAGATTTTTTTCTGGTCCTTTAAATATTTTGTGGATAACAATTTAAAACTGTCAATGTCCATCTGTTCTCTGTGATCTTGGTATATTATGGACCCACATATTTTTCTAGTTATATGTGTCCTTTATGTATACAAGCTTTATATTTTATACATTATACTATACAGTCTGGTATAGTGGGTAGAATGCTAGATCTGGAATCAGGAAGAACAGTATTCCAATCTTCTCATACTTTGTAGTTATGTAATCTAAGGCAAGTTAAGGCTTTTTCAGCCTCAGTTTATCTATCTGTAAAAATGGAGATAAAGGGTAATGAGGTAGTACAGAAGATACAGTACCAGGGCTAGAGTTAGGAAGACTCATCTTCGAGAGTTCAAATCTGGCCTCAGATATTTTGGAGCTGTGTAACCCTGGGCAAGTTAATTAGCCCTGTTTGCCTCAAAATTCTCATTAATAAAATGAATTAAAGAAGGAAATGCAAAATACTCCAGTGTTTTTGTCAAGAAAAGCTTAAATGGATTGCAAAAAGTAGGATAGACTCAAAAATGACTGAACACCAACAAAATGGGGATCACAATAGTTCTCCTATTAAATACATCTCTTTCTAAATCACTATATACATTTAAGCTGTTAGTATAACCTATATAATAAGCATATGCCTATCTTTTAGGAAATGACTCAATCAGTTAACTGACAACAAGGAAAATATTTGCCTCCCAAGGAAGAGCAAATCTAATTCAAGCAAATTTATCAGTTTACATTACTTCATAAAAGATATGTTTCTTATTCATTTCCTGATGTTGAGTACAGACACATTGCAATCTGTTGTATCTTTGGAGGAGATTTCCACATGAATGAAACCACAGTTAAATTGACATCTGAAATAAGTGCAAAACACCTGTATAGTAAATGTTAGTAGATCAAACCTTTTTCCCCCTATTGTCTTACATTACAGAATTGAAATATGCTCCTTTTAGCATTACAGCAAAAAATACTAATCTGCCTGTTTTTACTTCAGATGTAACCCTTCTAGCATCACATTTAAAGTACAAGCCTTTTGGTAAATTTTTAATATTGCTCAAAATATCATTAAATAGAATTGTGTTGGTTTAATTTGATTAAGCCATAAAATAAAAGATCAATTATTCCCTAATAGAACAGGACATGATTGGACTTAAATATTAATCATACAAGCATAGCTTGTGAATTGAAAGGACCTTACAAGTCAAAATCCCTCATTTGAGAAATGGGGAAAATGAGGCACAGATCGGGCAAGTGTCTTGCCCAGGATCACACAACTAGCTGATGGTCTGAGGCAGGATTCAAACACAGGATCAAGTAGACATTCACTGTTAGATGTTGCCTTTTTTTTTTAAATTTTTTTAAATAGTTGCCTCCTCCCCAATGCCCCTGCTCATATTTGATAGCTGAATAAAATGCATACCTCTTCAGCTCTGCTGATTCTGTTTCCCAGCACGCTGGGGAAGCTGCTGGCTTTTGGAAATGAACAGATTGATCTGGGCTGGAGGGAAGAGGAGAAACTCAGCCGAGACAACAATTTGGAAAATAGCACAAAATAAAGAGCCACTCATATGAACACACATCCAGAATGAAATGAAGTCATAAGGGAGAATTTTTTTATGGAATGTGCAGCGTAAGGGTAAGGAGGACCCTTAAAACTGCGTTCAGCAGATCCTTGAGCTATGGTTTCTTAATTTATTATTCTTTAGCAACAATTTTTTTTTTCTATAACTTTTCCTTTTAAAAAGGGAGTGGCTTGTATCTATGGTGCAGAGTAGAAAGCTAAAAAAAAAAATAAAATACAATAGATCTGCTTGTGCTTTCTAGGTTTTCATTACATAATGGAGAGGCATGGGCATGTAGACACATAATCAGAAGTGAGAAAAATCAGGGCCAACTGATTTTCCAGATGCTCACGTGCTGTTGTATTCTTCTGTTTATGTACAACCTCAAATTAACACTTTCTTGACTTCTCCCAATGTTACTTGCCTTTGCCTTGAGACTGAACAGAGGAAGGGAGGTCATTGTGAACGCATGGACACCTTAGTCTTCAAGGCTTCCCATTGACTGAGTTTCAGACACTTAATAAAAGAGAAAGAAGGAAAAACAAAACAAAACAAGAAACAAAAAAAAAATTGGGGTTCCTATTCTGCAGTCATTTCAGCCCATATTTCCCCTTTCATGGGAGTAAGAATGGTTAAGATTTGGTCCAGGAAGAGGCTGTATTTAGCAAAGGTCTGTAGAATCGCTAAATGAAGCAGACACTGTAGGGATCAGCAAAGGGTTTTTGTTTTTGTCTTTTTTTTGTGGGTTTATTTTATTTTATTTTGTTTTTGAGTTGTTGTTTGTGTTTCTTGCCTTTGGCAAATATTCCAGTGGTAATAACAGTAATTCCATTTCTTTAAGAGGAAATCATTATTATCATGGTTTTGCATTAGTTTGTGTTAGCGTTTACAAATGACAGTTTCCTGCCTGCCAGTGTTTGTGCTCCCATAAACACAGCCGCGGTGGCAGCGGCAGCACCACTGAGAGATCTGAATAGTTGTTGCTCAGTGATACTGCCTCTGGCTGGCTAGAAGCAAGACCCTCTCCGGGGAAATCACTGATATTACTATTTTAATTTGCAAACCACATTTCTCTGGGTGTTGATGAGTTTTCACAGAATCAAGCCAAATCAGACGGAAGCCTCACAAGCTGATAAAACTAAGGGACGCTAGAGGAAAGTTGTTCCATGTTTGTTGGATTTTTGTTTGTTTCTGTAACCTTTTACACAAAAACTTCACTGTTAATAGGCAAAAAGTCTTGGCAGTATCCGGTGAGGGCAATGGAATGGATGAGCAAACCCCAATTGGGTCAATTCCTAAATTTAACCTGATGCTCCCTACAAATTTAACAAGAGCTATAACAGTACCTAGGAAAAAGAACATTTTTAGCACCCAAGAAATTGATTTTTGGTCTTTTATTTTTTAAAAGGGCAGTTTGAGCAGTAGAAAGGGACTTGTCATGCCCATGAAAATCTAGATTCTGGTCTTATCTCTGAGGAGACGTGTGACTTTGGATAAGTCAGTTAATCACTTAACTCCCTAAGACTATGAAGTAAAAAAAAATAGGTGTTTGTCTGAATTAGCAAGCAGAGCTTTCACTGGGAGCTCCCTACATACACTGAGGATTTGATAAAAAGAAACAAACCCACCTCCCCTCAAAAAACACATATTTCAGAATGTTTTTTTCATAGTGAAAGGGATTATAAAGTGGGATCTTTAAAATCCTGGAAGACTAAAACATGGAAACAATTTTTTCTTAATAATATACAATGTGTTTGAATTTGTATTCAATCAATTAATAAATATTTATTAATGTGCCTACTATGTACCAGTGTGTTAAGTACTTATATTTGCAGATCTGTTAAGATTTAAACCTTTGAAAGGTGCAAAAACTTTTGTAACTGTGTATGTGAGAGATAGTGTATGTGCATATGCGTGTATATGTGTATATGAGTAAGTGTGAGCACATGCATTTATATATAACATGCAAATATCTACAGGAAAATCATACATTAATGTCTCTTTATGTATGAGAGTTTCCTTGATATCTCAATGGTTATGTATATAGGATACAGATTATTGCAGTTCTACTGCCAGAGTTGAAAGATTTTGAGTATAGCCTGGTTGCAGATGATATGTCTTTCATCTAAGGACCAGTGGATATGCTCATATAATCAAGGATTGGCTGCCAATTGATAATTTTTGAGTGTGTGTATGTGGGGGAGGGTGAAATAATTTATGGAAATGATCCATTAAGCAATAATGGAATCATAGATTTAGAGCTGACAGGAACCTTAAAAGTCACTTAGTTCTATCCTTTTTTTTTTTTTTCTAGATAAGGAAACTGAAGCCCATAATGGTGAAATTATTTCTGCAAAGTCACACAAACCTCTTTAATAGAGAGCTACCTACATAATTGATATCATAGATGCTTAAAGTGTTGAAGTAAATGTGAAAATGTATAAGGAAATGTATAAAATAAAGTTGTATAAATAGCATTATGTATTCAAAGGTTCTGATAAAGGCCTCATTTCTAAAAATATAGAGAACTGACTCAAATTTATAAGAATTCAAGCCATTCTCCAATTGATAAATGGTCAAAGGATATGAACAATTTTCATATGAAGAAATGGAATCATATGAAAAATCACTATTGATCAGAGAAATGCAAATTAAGACAACTCAGATACCACTACACACCTGTCAGATTGGATAAGACAGGAAAAGATAATAACGAATGTCGGAGGAGATGTGTAAAAATTGAGACATACATTATTGGTAGAGTTGTGAATGGATCCAACCATTCTGGAAAGTAATTTGGAACTATGCTCAAAAAGTTATCAAACTGTACATACCTTTTGATCCAGCAATGCTACTACTGGGTTTATATCCCAAAGAAATTTTAAAGGAGGGAAAGGGACCTGTATGTGCAAGAATGTTTGTGGCAGCCCTTTTGTAGTGGCAAAAAACTGGAAACTGAGTAGATGCCCATCAGCTGGAGAATGGCTGAATAAATTATAGTATATGAATGTTGTGGAATATTATTATTCTATAAGAAATGATCAACAGAATGATTTTAGAGAGGCCTGGAGAGACTTATATTTGATTTTTCTTGTGTAGCAAGGTAATTGTGTAAATACATATATATATATATATATATATATATATATATATATATATATATATTGGATTTAACATATATTTTAACATACCTAACATGTTTTGGACTATTTGCCACATGGGGGAGGGAGTGAGGGGAAGGAGAGGAAATTTTAGAATAGAAGGCTTTGCAAGAGAATGTAGAAAAATTACCCATGCATATGTTTTGTAAATAAAAGCCTTTAATAAAATACAAATTTTAAAAATAGCATTATGTATATATGGGAAAGTATGTAAATTTGATAATACCTGACATCTACATGGCATATATATATATGGTTGATCAGACCAACACAAGCTTGGAATGCTCTGCCACAGGTCAGATACAAATAGTACCCATAAACATTTGGTGTGGCTTCTCTAATTTTGTGCATCTTGCATTTCTTCTGAGCTAATTCAATTCTGCTTTGTATATACATATATACATACATATATATGTAAATATGTATATCCATCTTACATATATAATATATATGTATAGAATATTAAACTCAATGAAATCCTAATATGAAGTATTTATTCAATTCATCAGGATAGGAAACATCTCAAGAGACTTTTAAGACCATCTGTTCAAATTTTACATTGAATAATCTTTTGAACACCATACAGGATGAAAATATTTTTAACTCAAGAAGAAAAGGGCTAAATAGTAGAGATGATGTACAAAAATGAAAATCTTAACTGAGGCTTTGAGTTGAAAGCTTTGGCTTACACAGTACTCATTATTTATTTATGACTTAACTGAGCTGAAAATAAATAAATAAATGAATGAATATGCATAATGGAAATGAATGTGTAGTTTAATTATCATGGAATCACTAGGTGCCACTCATATTTATGGTGAATTTACAAAAGTGCATACATAAGTGGAAGTAAGTAGTAAGCACCTATTGTGTACATATTCATTCAAGGGGGGAGAGTTGAAAAGTGGTGGCATTTTTTTGCCTCTCTTTACACATACAAAATGCCAGCTGCCATTCCTAATGAGGTTGATTTCACTTGCTTCCTCTTTGTGAAGCAGATTGTTTTTTCCCCACGTGAAAACCTTTTCCCCAGGTACCCGTAGAAGGCTTATGTGCCTGTAAAGTAAGGTTAGTTCCACCTTTCCTTCTGTTCTCCGGGAGATACCCAGGTGCCAAAAAAGGAGTGGAAGTGCTCATCCCAGACTGCTTTTATTCTCATTTTCACCCAGGCACATGTCCAGAGAAAGGGAATAGTTTGCTAATTTCTCCTAGGAGTCTTATTCCAATAACAGCATTATTATCATACAGGAACTTTCATTTCTTTTTGTTTATTTGTTTTTATTCTAGGAGTAAAGGGCTGTGTACTTAAACTGTGATATTTAAGTTAGTGTTAGCAACTTTATGTATACAAAAATTATGGCCTTTCCTCATTTGTTTTTGCATGTTCTGTTCACAATAATTATAACTAATATGACAGGCAGATGGATGAATGACGAGACATAGAAAGAAAGGAAAAAAGGGAGAGAGACAAAGGGACAGACAGAGATAGAGACAGAGAGAGACAGAGATAGAGATAGAAAGACAGAGAGAGACAGAGACAGACACAGATAGAGACACAGAGACAGACACCAAGAGATAGCGACAGAGACAGAGAGACACATACACACAGAAAGAGAGAGACAGAGATAGAGGGAGAGACAGAGAGAGACCAAGACACAGAGACAGACACAGATAGAGATACAGAGACAGAGACTAAGAGACAGAGACAGAGAAACAGAAAGCCCAAGAAACAGAGACACACAAAGAGAGAAGATATATAGAAAGAGAGAGAGAGAGAGAGAGAGAGAGAGAGAGAGAGAGAGAGAGAGAGAGAGAGAGAAGGAAGAGAGGGAGAAGGAAATGAAGAGTAAGAGGGAAAGGGAGAGAATTACTTTCCAGGCAATGTATTACACACTGGTGATATAAATACAAGCCAAAAATAAATAAATAAATAAATGAAGAAAGAAAGAAAGAAAGAAAGAAAGAAAGAAAGAAAGAAAGAAAGAAAGAAAGAAAGAAAGAAAGAAAGAAAGAAAGAAAGAAAGAAAGAAAGAAAGAAAGAAAGAAAGAAAGAAAGAAAGAAAGGAAGGAAGGAAGGAAGGAAGGAAGGAAGGAAGGAAGGAAGGAAGGAAGGAAGGAAGGAAGGAAGGAAGGGGGAGAGAGAGAGAGAGAGAGAGAGAGAGAGAGAGAGAGAGAGAGAGAGAGAAAGAAAGAAAGAAAGAAAGAAAGAAAGAAAGAAAGAAAGAAAGAAAGAAAGAAAGAAAGAAAGAAAGAAAGAAAGAAAGAAAGAAAGAAAGAAAGAAAGAAAGAAAGAAAGAAAGAAAGAAAGATAAAGAAAGAAAGAAAGAGTTCCTGGCCTCAAAAAGCTTATATCCTAATATTATCTCATTGAACATTTACAGTACCCCTGTAAGAGATTCTATATCTCCTTACTTGTAACAACACTGATAAAAGATCAGGGTTTTGTTTGTTTGTTTGTTTGTTTGTTTGTTTAAGGGCTTTTCTTTGATGGAAAGCTTAGGATCATTAAAAGAACTTTACTTTTTGCCTGAAGCCATCCCTATCTCTGGACCCATCCCTGGTATCTTGCAGTGCTATTCAGGTGGGTATATTATATGGTAGGTGTTTTTTTGACATTATAGACCTGTTTGGCATTTTGGCAAATCCTATAAAACTCCTCAGAATACTGAATAAAATTCCAAATGTATAAAATTATTAAGGATCTATTATATTTGATGGAGAACATAATTTGTGAAATTATTTTTGTTAATCTTTCCTATTTTTTTTATATTTGCACTCTTTCTTCATTTTTGAATGCCCTTGGCATGCCTCCATGTTTGTAATATATTTCAAACTTTCTTTAAACTGATTTTGCTCTGCATTACTTCTTGAAATGTTATGAGATGATACTGCTCAGAATCACACTCTATCATTTTCCATACAATTACACAGAAGAGTTTATACACTAGCCAGGTATTTTTTTCCCTTCTTTGCTTTTTCCCTCTAGTGCATTTATCTCTATTTGTCAAGTCAGATGCTTGATGACTAAGGTATTTGGGACATTTTTGATCATCTTATTGTGGCAATTATTTTAGATTTAATTATTCAATCAAACTTCTGGATGAAATTATTATAGTAGCTATTGGTGTTATTTTTATTGACTTTCCATTAAGTTCTTATTTATATACTTCTGGGATATATCATTTTGTTTTATGCAAAATGTTATCATTATTATTTTTCATTCTTGTTTTATATTTAATTTTATAAATTGGCCATAACAGTCCATAAAACAAAAATTCCTTCAATGTTCTTACCCATTTCCTCTTCTTATACTAAACTCAATAGCCTAATTCCTAAATACTTTTTAAAAAAAATTCTAACATCTCCCTATTGTTAAATCCATTGGCCTTTTTCTATGTTTAGCTTATTTTACCCATCTAAATTTTTTATTCCATTGGACACTCATACCTTCTTGATATATTCTTCCCTTAGCTTCTATGAGACTTCTCCTAATTCTCTTTCTACCTCTCTGGTTTCTCTGTCATTGTCACCTTTTTTATCTCCTCTTCTCCCTTAAATATGTTCTTCAAAATTTTGTTCTTCGTATACTTTCCTTCTCTACTCTTTCTTGGTGAAATAATCTATTTTTGAGCTTTCACCTATTATCCTTGTGACAGGTACTTCCTAATCTATGTCTTTATCCTGGATTTTACAAAGCTTCATTCCAGTGTTTTCTAGCACCTTCCGTATCTACATCTATGTGTTCACCAGGATTTGATGCTTTCAAAACAACAAGTCTTGGAGAGGATATTGAGAAAATTATAGAGTAGGTCAGAAAACTGTTACTTCTCCAAAATTCTTCAACAGAAAAAAAAAAAAAAAAAAAAAAAAGAACATTCCTCAGAGGGAGAGTAGAGAGTTAGGATTAAGCAATTGTTGTTCTAAAACAACTTGAGAAGACCTCAGAAAAGACTAGACCTCTTGAGACAGAAGTTCCATCTAAATGAAGTACAAACAATTCCAGGTTGATTCTGCAGAATCAACCAACTACAAGCTCTCTGGCCAGCTGGGATGTAAGGCAGTCTCAGTCTTAGAAACTGTCACCTCATGGACACTGAAGGGGTCTGACAGGAGAGGATTAAAGGACCTTCCACTGTTAAAGGATGCCAAGTACATCTGTGCTGACTCAGGCTATGTCTGTGGGGGAGAAGAAGTACAAACCTGGTGAATGTAATAGCAGCAGCTGCTGGCTGTGGACACTTACAGAAGAGGAGAATTCCTGGTTTCATTTTCAGTGAAGAAGGACAGCTATAATTTGCAGCCACTCAAGATATCACAGGGAGCAAGATCTTTTGCAGAAAGGTCTGGCTTGGGGCCATAGCCATAGGTGTAGCAGTAGAGAGGATAGGACAAGGTTGAGTTCTGGGATAGACCTCAGATAATAACTGTAAGGATCTCAGACTTGGGGCATCATTTTCCATACCTTGGAATTATAACTTGATTACAATAATAGTTGCTAAAATAAAAATAAAACAAAAAATAAAAAAGTGAACAATCAAAGGAGTAAGAACCCAAACATAGGTAAACATTATGGGGACAGAAAAAAGTCTAGTTTCATATTTAGAGGAAGACAACAAAGCAAAAGAAAGCACACCTTTTTCAGTGAAAAATGTCAAATAATCCCAAGTACAAAAACCATTTTTGGAGGAACTTAAAAATGACTTTTAAAAGCAAGTAAGACTTCTGAATCTGATTTTTCTTGTGCAACAAAAGAACTGTACAGATCTGTACACATATATTGTATTTAAGATATACTTTAACATGTTTAATATGTATGAGAGTGCCTGCCATCTAAGGAAGGGGGTGGAGGGAAAGAAGGGAAAAGCTGGAACAGAAGTGAGTACAAGGGACAATGCTAAAAAATTACCCATGCATATGTTCTGTCAATAAAAGCCTATTTAAAAAAAAAAAAAAAAAAAAAAAAAAAAAAAAAAAAAAAAAAAGAACAAGTAAGAGAGATCAAGGAAAAAATCAGGCAGAAAAAAAGAGCAACCCAAGAAAATTAAGAAACTAATGGGACTTTAGGCCAAGATGGCAGAAAGGACACAGGCATCTATCTAAGCTCTTTCTTGCCCTCAGATAACTTTTTTTTTTTTTTTTTCATGACAAGGCAGACCACAGACAGGAAGTGAGAGCATGGAAGGCAGTTCACACTGAGCAAACCTGAGGGGGATGGGCTGTAATTTCAGCAAGCAGAAAATCTGCCAGGAGAACTTTAGACAGTGTGGCTACTTTGCCCTGGCAGCAAGGCAATAGATCAGCAGAGAAGCTATAAAGAATTAACTATTTGACAAAAAGTGCTGGGAAAACTGGAAATTAGTGTGGCAGAAACTAGGCATAGACTTACACTTAACACTGTACACCAAGATAAGATCAAAATGGGTTCATAATTTAGGCATAAATAAGGAGATTATAAATAAATTGGAGGAACATAGCATAATTTACCTCTCAGACTTGTGGAGGAGGAAGGAATTTGTGACCAAAGAAAAACTAGAGATCATTATTGATCATAAAAATTTTAAAAATTGATTATATCAAATTAAAAAGATTTTGTACAAACAAAACTAATGCAAACAAGATTAGAAGGGAAGCAATAAACTGGGAAAATATTTTTACAGTCAAAGGTTCTGATAAAGGTTTCATTTCCAAAATATACAGAGAATTGACTCTAATTTATAAGAGATCAAGCGATTCTCCAATTGAGAAATCATCAAAGGATATAAAGACATTTTTTCAGATGATGAAATTGAAACTATTTCTAATCATATGAAAGTATGTTCCAAATCACTACTGATCAGAGAAATGCAAATTAAGACAACTCTGAGATACCACTACATACTTGTCAGATTGGCTAAGATAACAGGAAAAGATAGTGATGAATATTGGAGGGAATGTGGGAAAACGGGGACACTGATACATTGTTGGTGAGTTGTGAACAGATCCAACCATTCTGGAGAGCAATTTGGAATTATGCTCAAAAAGCTATCAAACTGTGCATATCCTTTGATCCAGCAGTGTTACTACTGTGTTTATCTCCCAAAGAAGGGAAAGGGACCTGTATGTGCCAAAATGTGGCAGCCTTTTTTGTAGGGACTAGAAACTGGAAAATGAATGGCTACCTATCAAATGGAGAATGACTGAATAAATTGTGGTATATGAATGTTATGGAATATTATTGTTCTGTAAGAAATGACCAGAGAGGCTTGGAGAGACTTACATGAACTGATGCTGAGTGAAATGGGCAGAACCAGGACATCATTATACACTTCAACAACAATACTGTATGAGGATGTATTTCGCTGGAAGTGGTATCTTCGACAAAGAGAGCTAATTCAGTTCCAATTGATCAATGATGGACAGAATTAGCTACACCCAGAGAAGGAACACTGAGAAATAAATGTGGACTACTAGCATCTTTGTTTTTCTCCCCAGGTTATTTTTACCTTCTGAATCTGATTTTTCTTGTGCAATAAGAGAACTATATGGATCTTCACACATATATTGTATCTAGGATGTACTTTACCATATTTAGCATGTATAAGACTGCCTGCCATCTAGGGGAGGGGGTGTAGGGAAGGAAGGGAAAAGTTGGAACAGAAGTGAGTACAAGGGACAATGTTGTAAAAATTACCCATGCATATGTTTTGTCAATAAAAAGCTATAATTAAAAAATAAAATAAAATAAAAAGGCAGGTCTTCCAGGTCTTCCAGAGTTCCCATAAAATAAAATAAATCTTAAAGTTTTACTGAAAAAAAAGAAAATAATGGAAAAAATTAACCAACTTGAAATATTGAATCAAAACATTTGGGAAGAAAATAATTCCTTGAAAACTAGAATTGGGCAAAAAGAAGCCAATGACATTCTAAGAAATCAAGAAATAATAAAACAAAACCAAAAAATAAAAAAATAGAAGAGAATAGGAAACATCTCATCGGGAAAATGACTAATCTCTAAAAGAGAGGAAGAATTACATAGGGAGAAATAATATAGAATTGAGGAAAATAATATAGAAATAATAGCACTAACTGAAGATTACAATAAAAGCACAATAATTAGTATAATTATATATACCATATATACATATATATATATATATACGTGGTGATTACTCTGCTGAAACAAAGGCTGGTCCAAAGACCTCAAGAAAACCAACCAGGACATTATAGATGCCCATCAATCGGAAAATAACTGAATAAATTATAATATATAAGTTTAATGGAATATTATTGTTCTATAAAAAATGATGAGCAGGCTGATGTTAGAAAAGCCTGAAAAGACTTACATGAACTAATTCTGAGTAAAGTGAGTAGAACCAGGAACACATTGTACAAGGTATCACCAAGATTGTATATGATCAGTTATAACAGACTTAGCTTTTCTCAGAAATACAGTGAACCAAGATCACTCCCAAAATTTGGGATGGAAAATATCCACACTCAGAGAAGGTACTATAGAAAGTGAATGTGGATCAAAACATACTATTTTCACTTTTGTTTGTTTGTTTTTTTCTTTTTTTGTGGGTTTTCTCTTTTACTCTGATTTTTCTTTCAAAATAAGACGATTGTACATGCATAAACTATATCAGATTGCTCATTGACTTGGGGAGAAGAAGAGGGGTGAAAGAGGAGAGAAAAATCAGAGATCAAAATTTTGCAAAAATGAATATTGACAGGCATATCCTTTGACCCAACAATGTTTCTACTGGACTTATATCCCAAAGAGATCTTAAAGGAAGGAAAGAGACCTACATATGCAAAAATGTTTGTGGCAGCCCTCTTTGTAGTGGCAAGAATTTAGAAACTGAATGGATGCCCATAAATTGGAGAATGGCTGAATAAATTATCGTGCATGAATATTATGGAATATTATTGTTCTGTAAGAAATGACCAACAGGATGATTTCAGAGATGCTTATATGAACTGATGCTAAGTGAAATGAACAGAACGAGGAGATCATTGTACACAGCAAGACTAAACAATGATCAATTCTGATGTATGTGTCCCTCTTCAACAATGAGATAATTCAAACCAATTCCAATTGTTTAGTGATGAAGAGAGCCATCTACACCCACAAAGAGGACTGTGGGAGCTGAGTAGGGACCACAATATATTATTCTCACTCATTCTGTTGTTTGCATTCTGTTTTCTTTCCCAGTTTTTTTCTTCTTGATTTGATTTTTCTTGTGCAGCAAGATAACTATATAAATGTGTACACATGTATTGGAATTTACATATATTTTAACATATTTAACATGTACTGCACTACTGGCCATCTAGGAGAGGGACTGGAGGAAGGAGGGGATAACTTGGAACAGAAGGCATTGCAAGGGTCAGTGTTGAAAAATTACCCATGCATCTATTTTGTAAATAAAAATCTTTAATAAAAAAAGAAAAAAAATAAGGTTGAAAATAAGCTTTGCATGTAATTGAAAAACTACTATTATGTGAGAATAAAAGAATAGGAGAGCAAGGTACTAGGGAGAAGTAAAGCACAGGAGTAACGATGAATAGAAATAGGGTAAGAAAAATAGCAATGAAAAATGGGAAAGAGGAAATTTTACAACAAATAATTATAATTTAGAATATGAATAGGATAAATTTGTCCATAAAATGCAAACTGATACATATTAAAAATTTGAATTCCATAGTTTGATGCTTTCAGGAAAGCCTAGACAAATGGGAGATTCATAAAAGATAAAATAAAAGGTCAAGAGCAGAATTTATTATGTAAAAGATCAGGGATATTAATCATGATCTCAAAGTTAAAGCTAAAATAGGTTTAATCAAAAGAAAAAATAGGGAAATCATACTATGTGTCAGCAATATTATTTAATATTATTTTAAACCATTTAAAATAATTAGACAATATAAAATACCTTAGAGTATATCTATAAAGAAAGACAATGAACTATATGAACATAAACATAAAGCATTTTTTATACAAATTAAGTAAGATCTAAATAATTGAAATAATTGTTGTTGTTCATGGGTAGGTAAAGTCATTATAGTAAAAAAAATGACAATTTAAGACAACTAATCTATTTATTTAATTCCTTCCCAATTGAATTACTTTAAAAATCTTATTGAGTTAGAAAAAATATATAACAAAGTATATATAGAAGAACAAAATGTCAGGAACTTCAAAGAAAACAGGTAAGGTTAAAAAAAAATACAACAACACATAAAACAAATTCCACAGCATCAGACCTTAAATTATATTATAAAGTGAAAGCATGGTTGAAGTATAAAATGGATAATTTTGATATTTTAAGTTAAATTTTTCTTTTTTAAATAAAATCCTATATATGTAAATATATATTTATACATATCTATATTAGTGTATCCATGTGTGTATGTATTTGTGTGTGTATGTATGTGTGTTCATGCTTAATTGTAGCCTTCTTTAGGATGGGAGTGGGATCCTAGGGGGAAGGAGGAGAAAATAAAATAGATAGTACACAATAGGAAACAAAAGAAAACCTGCAAGGAAGCAAAGAAAATCTGAATAGCTTTGAAAACAATGTATAGTGTTTACTATATAGGTGTTCTTGAAATGAAAATTTGTCTTATATTGAAATTTCTCTTATGTTCTATTGTACATATGGCATTTTTCTCTTTTCTGATTTTGTATTTAAAGTTTAAAATTAAAAAAATAAAAAACAATACTTATTATCCCAAAATTTCTCTCAGATTCCTTATCTACTTATTTCTACTTCTAATCTTCCTCTTGGGTCACTTAGGCTTGTGTCCTCTAAGCCCTATTTCACTTTTTCTTCTCTCCCAACTCACATTCAGTTAGTCCCTATATCCTGTCTATACTCTCTTGAAAATATTTTAGTATACCTTTTTTTTTCTTTTCTACTATCCTTACAATGACGCTAGTTCATATTCTCATTGCATCTCATCTAAGCAATATAATGCCATCCTACTTAATTTTCCTTCTTTCATATTATCTCATATGTAGCTTTACCTTGATATTTCAAGCTTTTAAAGAACTGTCTTTCTCTTCTTCCCTTCTATTCTTCCTTCTTTTGTCCTTCCTTCCTTCCTTCTCTCTTCCTTTCTCCTCCCTCACCCCTTCTCTCCTTCCTTCCCTCCTTACTTCCCTCCTTCCATCATTCCCCTTTCTCCCTCCCATCTTCCATCCATTTCTCTCTACCTCCATTTTTCCCCTGCTCCCTTCATCTCTCTCACCCTCCTTTTTTCTTCCTTTCCTTCATCCCTCCTTTTTCCTTCTTTCCTTTCTTCTTTCCTTCCATCCTTTCCCTTCCTTTCTTCCTTCCTTCCTTTCTTCTTCCCTTCTTTCCTTTCTTCTTTCCTTCCATTTCTCTCTACCTGTTTTTCCCCTGTTCCCTTCATCTCTCTTCCTTCTTTTCTCTTTCCTTTGCTCCCTCCCTTTTCTCCTTTTTTCTTCTTCCCTTCCTTCCTTCCTTATTCACTTCCTTTCTTCTTCCTTTCCTCCCTTCTTTCTTTTGTTCTTTTTGTCTTTCTGTATTTCTTCCTTCCTTCCTTCCTTCCTTCCTTCCTTCCTTCCTTCCTTCCTTCCTTCCTTCCTTCCTTCCTTCCTTCCTTCCTTCCTTTTTCTCCTTTTTATTTTGCATATGCCCAGCTTTTAACACAGTGCCTATAATAAACACATGGATACTTAGACACTTAATAAATGTTTATTAGATTGAGTTTATTTAATCCAGTCCCTCCTTCACACTATTATTGGACTAATCTTTTTGTCAGTGCTCTACTCAAAAATCTACCAAAGTAAGTGTACACTACTGAAAATGGTATCCCTGATCCTCCACAATGTCACTCTAACTTTGTAGTTTCATGATAGTTTCTAACTCTCCTTCACTCACTCTCAGGTTCCTAATCTCAATCTATACTCGCCTTTCTTTATGATTTTTGCTTATACTCTGCTTAAGCCTGTTCTTTTCTTTAAGATTCAAGTCAGTTGTCCTCTTTTCTATAAATTCTTTGCTAATTTCCTTTCCCTAGCTTCCTTTCTTCACTCATTGTGATCAATATTGCTTTCCTTCCTTAAACATAACTGTGATGATCAAAAAACTCTGAGTTTCTATGTATAATTTTATTAATAAGGTCAACATGTTAATTAATTAAAAGATAGTTATTTGGCCATCTTGCATTGGCCAAAGACCTCTATGGTTTTGGATTCATATTTTATATACCCTTTGAAGAGGAGTTGTTCTTGAGGGATGGAAATCAACTCTGATTTCTTAACAAGAGAATGAATATTATAATGGGAGGTGGGCTATAATAAAATGAGGATTGTTGGCATAACTATCACAGATCACCCAAATATTAACTTAAGGAAACATCAATTTCCATATCATTTCTCTGAAAGAGGGATTTAGCAAGTACTTCCAGATCAGTCTGAGCCAGAATGCACCCATTAACTTAAAATAATTTTTTAAAACTTTCTGATTGGATCTTAGTCTAATTCTCTTCCACACTGGTTGGTTTTGGGAGTAAAAAGTTGAAAAGGGGGAAAACTTAGTCCTAATACAATAACTACTTACTAAATACTAAAAGAAAAACAATTTCTCACATAACATTTTGACACAGAGCTCTTAGAAGCATTGGATGGCCAATTCTAAGTATTATAACCATGTGGGAATACATTGCCAATCCCATATGATATTGTAAGTTCCCTGAGAACTGAGTCTTCATTGCATCTATCTATCTTTAATCATAAGAGAATCATATTCAGTTATGTGAGTCCTTAAGAAGGACATTGATAAATTTGAAAAAGTCCAGAAGATAATAACCATAATATTGATAAAGGGCCCTAAGGACATGTCATAGGAGGATAAGTTGCAGCAACTTCATATCTTTAGTTTAAAAGAGAGAAGACTCAGAAGAAACACCATAACTGCCTTCAAGTATATGAAAACCTGTCACCTGGAAAATGGATTAAAATTGTGCTCTATAACCCCAGAGATGAGAAACAGAAGCCATGAGTAGAAATTTCAGTGTCAAAGTCTGGCTTGAAATGAGGAAAAGCTTCTTAGCAATTAGAGCTGACTCTACCACAAAAAGGGTTGCTACAAAGATCTTTGTACATATATGTGTTTTTCCCTCTGTTGCCATCTCTTAGGATATAGATCCAATAGAGACACTGATGAGTATGTAAAATTTGTTAGACCTTTGGTCATAGTTCCAAATTCATCTCCAGAATGATTAGATATATTTTACAACTCCACCAATACATTAGTGTCCTGGTTTTCCCAAATCCCTTCCAATATTTATCATCATTTCCTGTCATTTTAATTAATCTGAGAAGTGTGTATTGCTACCTTAGAGTTGTCTTAATTTTCCTTTCTCTGATCAATAGCGACTTGGAGCATTTTTTGCATATGTCTAGAAAAGGTTTTAATTTTTTTTCTTCTGCAAATTGTCTATTTATATCCTTTGACCATCTATAAATTGGAAAATGGCTTGTATTGATAGATATATTCCTTCAGAAACTCCAAGAAATGATAAACAAACATAAACAGATTCTTCTCTGTGCTAACTGCTGGAGATAGAAAGGGAAGCAAGGATCTATTGGAGAAGATAGCATGCAGACATCTAGGTAGACACACACAAAAAAAAAATGGGGAGAGGAAGACAGGGAATAAACATTTATATAGCACCTACTATAAGCCAAACACTCTGCTAAGCACTTTGCAAATATTATCTTGTTGGATCATAATAATAAGCCTATGAGATAGCTAATGAAATTGATTTACCAGAGCCACACAACTGGTGTTTGAACCTCTGGATTTCAAGCCAGATCATCCTTACTCCAGGCCTAATATTCTCTGCACTTTGTTACCTATCTAAACAGAATAAATTAGAATTGGTCTTAGAGGGAAGACGCAATAGTTAAATGCATATTTCTGGAAATACAAGATTTGGGCAAAGCCCTCAGAGATGGTATCTAAGATCACTTATGTAGGAAAGCGCAGATCCAGTATTGTATTTGTATTTTTACATCCCAAACTCTAATGAATTGCATTCATATATGTTGATTTCTAAAAATGAAATTTCAGTTTGGAGAATAAAAACTCTTATTTTAAGGGCAACCGTAAAATAGTTACTTCCTCAGTATGAACTTAGATCTTACATCTAAAACTGTAAACAACCTCAGAAATCTCTTCCAGCCCATTCATTTCACAGATGAGAAAACTAAGGCTGAATGAGGTTGAGTCTTACACAAATTTAAACAAATTACTCATGTCAGAATTGGGCCTTGAAGTCAAATGTTTCTGACTCAGAGGCTAGCTCTATCTCCTATTCCACATAGCCTATTGAGTATGTTTTATGAACACCTTTATGTTTCATGTTCTGAGTGATTCTTAACTTGATTTTTCATATCAGAAGCATTATTTTCATTTCTATTTCTAAATTATTTCTATATTTCTATGACAGCATCATGTCCCTTGACTAGCATCGCTTCATTAATTCATACAGATGGCTAGAGCTCCCACTGTAAATCTTGTTATTTGGCAAATGCATAAATGTCATGATGTGGTATTGTAAAGCATGACATACGCAGAGTCTAGAAATATGTGGTCTTCAGCCAGGCTGCTAACACTGACTGGCTGTGTGATCATGCAAAAGTCATAACCTCTCTGAGCCTTACTTTCTTACACAATGCAACAAGAATAAGCATAGTCCCTGTTTTGTAGTGTTATCATGAGGATCAAATGAGATAATAATTGGAAAGTATTTGCAAAACTCAAAGTATTGTATAAATGTCAGCTATTATTATTAAAACTAGACGTGTAGACTGTTGTATGTATAAAGTGTATGTGTATGTGGGTATGTGTGTGTGTATATATATATATATATATATATATGAATCACTTAATCTCTCTAGATTTTACCCCTTAGTTGTGTATGTCTATGTAGGTATATAGGGGTGTGTGTGTGTGTGTGTGTGTGTGTGTGTGTGTGTGTATATATATATATATATATATATATATATATAATATATATATATATATGTCTATTTATACATATACTTATATACAAGTATACACACACACACACACACACACACACACACACACACACACACACATATATATATATATATATATATATGCATGTATACATCTTTGCACATCTATGTCATGGCTCCCTGAGTAAAGATGTGAATTACTAACCTCACAGTTATATCCAGGGATATTATGATATTATTATGGACGTTCCTTTCTTTTGGTTATACAACACTAGTGCACTGAACACCCTCTCACCTACATAGCATTCATCCCACCACTTAACACTTAGAAATTTGTTATTCCTTAATTTAAGCAAAATTTAGTAAGTTTACATGATAATAGCAGATTAGAGTATCACAGTATCAGAAGCCAGAAGAGGCCTTTGAGATTATCCCATTCAACAAATTCTATTTAATAAACATTTATAAAGTGTCTACCATGTGCCGACTTGGTAAAGTTCCATACAAGTCAAGATAGGTTCCATACAAGTCAAGATGGCAAGGCTCAGATTTGAACCCAATTCCACTAATTCTAAATCCAATATTTTGCTTTATATTTGGCAGAAAAGAAGATTTTAAATATTGAGAAGTAGCATAGGATTGTAGAAAAAGTGCTGTGTTAGAAGAAGGCATCTGGAATTCTGACTCTGCCATTTAAATCCCATGTGACCATGGGCAAACATTCTAAGTCCTCTGAGTTTTGGTTTATATATCTATAAAATGGGATGCATAATATAAGATCTATCTCACTTCATAATGTTTTAAGAAAAATCTTTATAAATTATGAAGATTTTGCTATTATATAAATTTACTATACAAAATTTACTATATAAACTATTATGTTAATTTATTAGATAGTTTTTACTATTATTATGACTTTAATTATTTTTGTATTGCTATTATTATTATTACTCATACTTTAAAGCATTTGAGGAGAATATAAATTTGGTTTACATAATTTAGTACTTGAGAGTTAGTGCTATATTGCTTTTCCCCCCCAGAATAATGATTGGAAAGGTATTTAGTAAATGTTACCTAATGATTGAGTGATTGTATTTTAAGAAAGGGAGTGTAGCAAAATAATAAAGGTTGCTGAGCATAGAGTCAGGATGACCTCAAGTTTGAATCTTATCTCTGAAATTTTCAACTATGTGACTGTGGGAAAGTGCCTTAACCTCTCTGATCCTCAGTGTCTTCTTTTGTAGAATAAAGATATGCAGGTTGATAAGTACCCACTTCCAAAAGTTTTCATAAGGCTTATATGAGGTAATGTTTGGAAATCATCTTTTAAACTTTAAAGATGTTCCATAAATGTGAATTATGACTTAGTAATGCTCCCCTTTTGTTTCTGATAAAGTTTCCCTCAATGCCAGAACATAAAATCACAAGAATTTTAAGAAAGTGGATTAGAAAATTGAAGAGATCTTGGAGGATATCTTGTTCAACCACTTCTTATAGATGAGGAAACTGAGGCTAAGGGAAATTAAGTCTGATTCTTCTAAAAGTATATATTAGTAAGCAAAATGATGAATTGGGAGTCAAAGACAAAATTTCCACTTCCAAGCCCAAGTTCCGTTTTTAATGCCCATAAAGAGTAAAAAGAAATTTTCAAAGACTTTGGAATTTTTTTTATCCTTTAACTGAGTCCAAGATAAAAATTGTGAACTTTTGCTTAGGGTCAAACTTGAGGGAGTTTGATTTAAATAATGGTTGAAGTTAAACTGCATCTGTCAGGGAGTGATACATTTTTGGCAGTTAGAGGCCACCTTTATCCAGTCTAATGAAGAAGGCTTGACTTAGTTTGATTTTTCCTTCTTAGGAAAATGAATGGTGCATCTTTCTTTAATTGTGATCCTCGCCAACCATTTGGCCCAGTAATGGTATGCAAATTGAACTCTTTAAAAATTAATGCTAACATTTATTAAATAATGCATCATACAATAAGTTAATTTGAAATTCCAAGTTGAACTCCCTGTCTGCTCATGAGAAAGTGTTTTTGTGCCATCTTCATAAAGCATCTTTATAGTCTTTCTAAATACCTTGAATGTTTTTTTTTCCTGTGTTTTGCAAAATTATCACTATGGAGACTGTTCAGAAGGATAGATTCTTTATGCTGTGCAATTTTTGACTTGTGTAATCTCTCTTTTTTTTAATTTAATATCATATCTCTAACTTCCTAAACTTGAAAGGAACCATGACCATTCTTCTAAAACAAAACAAAATAAAAATCTTATTAAGCTCTATCTATAGATTAACATTAAAAAGTAGAATTTCTTGCCTACTTCTTCTGCCATGGCATCATATCAGATTCCCATAGACTAGTAAATAGCCCATGAGAACACACTCACAAGTTTTCTGGAGACCCTCCCCACACAACATAGTCATAACTAAAAAACTTGGAATTAGGAACAAATTCATTTCAGCTGAAGTGGGAGGGAACCACTCTGGCAGACTCTGTAAGCACAACTTTGCTAGCAGGGGAGTTAGCCTGTTTTTCCCCTTGCTCTCCCAATCTCCACTTTCCCATCAGTCTTTTCCCTTTACCCTCTCCTAGGGCCCACCTTCCTATCCAAATCCTCAGTGTCCCAGGCCAGTAGAAGTGACAAGAAACATGGGGATTATGGAAATGAGGAAACAAAGTCCATTGGATTCCCATCTCAATTTTTGGCCATTTTACTTTCCTTAATAATCTGATTCATATAACCATTCATCCAAGTTAGGTGGTCAATTTTACACAATGGTGTCTCTATAAAATTGGTATTTGAATTTAACAATGGTTTTAATATTACCTAAGTAGAACTGTTTTTTCCTAGACATGTGCCTTTCATCTAAGCAAACTTTGCTTATCTTATTTAAATGTATCTTCAAAGGATTAAAAAATTAATTATGCTCTGTTTCATTAGCATAAAGGGTTTTTAAAGAAAAATCTGTTTCTTAGTGTTGTAGATGTTTAGAAATAATACAGTGCAAATTTCATAGGATGCTGGTACTGAAAGGAAGATTCCTATACATTATCTAGTTCACTCACTTATTTTATAGGTGAGTCAATGAAGAATCATAGAGGTTAAGCAATTTTTTTCAAGATTTCATAGATTGTAAGTGACAAAGCTTAGATTTTTAACTCAGGTCTTTTGACTTTTTCTGCTGTGTCCTTTATAAATCATCATCTTTCCTTATACTAGATTGCAAACTCAACAAGGCCAGGCACTATGCCTTATTTAAATTCCAGCAATTAGCAGAGGAGACACCTGAGCTGAAATGGGAATAGGAGAGACATGTAGACAGTGACAAACAGAGGCAGATATAAAAATTTAGACAGAGAAATAGAGACAGAGACAAAGACAGAGAAAGATAGACAGATTCAGAGAAGAAAAAAAAAAAAAAAACAGACACACAGAGAGAGCCAGAGAGACATACACACAGATAGACAAACAGAGAAAAAAAGAAAGATGGAGAAACAGATACAGAAAGAAATAGAGAGACAGATAGTTGGATAGAGACAGAGAGAAATACAAACACACACACACATACACACACACACACAAACACATAGAGCAAGAGAGACAGAAAAAGAGAAACTGAAACAAACAGAAATAGAAAGACAGAGAAAACAGAAACAGAAACAGAGACACAGAAAAAAGACAAAAATAGACATACACACAGAGCAAGAGAGAAAGAGATAAAAAAGACAGAAACAGAAACAGAGACAGAAATAGAAAGACAGACAAGACAGGCAGAAAAACAGACAAAAACAGAGACAAACAGACACATATACAGACAAATTCAGGGAAAAAAACAAAAACAGACATATAGAGTAGCAGAGAGACACAGAGAGACAGAGACAGAAATAGAAAGACAGACAAGACAGACAGTAATAGAGAAAGACAAAGAGAGAAAAAGACAGAAACAAACACAGAGACTGAGAGGAGTAGATATAGAGATTGAAACTGAAAGACAGAGCCAGAAAGGGGAGAAATAGACACAGAAAGTGAAACAAAAAGAAGAGAGAAAAAGAAGAGAGAAAAAGGCAGAGAATGTAATGGAAAGAAAGAGGGAGACAGAGAGGAAAAAAAAATATATATATATATATATATATTTATTTATTTATTTATTACATTCATATAATATGCCAGACACTGAGTTAAGTGCTGTAAAAACAAATGTAAAAAAGAACAACAATTTCTGCCCTCAATGAGTTAAATTGTAATGAAAGAATGTAGTTCATAAAGAGGAAATTGGAGAGTTCACTTGAGTATAGTCTGGAACAGCCTGGAAAGACTTTCAACAACATAAAGAAAAAACTCACCTCTCAAAGCAGAGGGCCCCAAAGATAAAGTCCAAGTGAGGAAGAGATAAAGATGATGTTTTGAATATAGAAGATATGATGTGGAAAGGACAAGAAATTGTTTCAAAGGATATACTTTATGAAAGGAAAATTGAGTAGTTTTCCTTCCTTTTTAAACATGGATGAGGCAGAACAGAAGAGCTCTCAAGGTTATTTCCAGCTCTATGATTCTTTGATGATCATTATCATTATTTTAACCATTAAAAATTTGTTTGAAATGAAAACAAAAAAAGAAAAAGAAAACTTCATTTGGGGTAAGTGGTAGTTGTTCCCAAATGCAAGGTACATAGTAACTGCTTAAAAATGCTTTTTCAAAGTGATCCATCTCCAGAGAAAGAATTGATGGCATCTGAATGCAGATTGAAGCATAGTTTAATTTTTTATGTTTTGATTTTTTCTTTAGATCTGTTTTTTTTCACAACACGACAAATATAGAAATATTTTTGGTATCATTGCACTTGTATAGCATATCAAATAGGTTGCCTTGTCAATGAAAGGAAGGGGGAAAAGAAGAGAGTTCAGAATTCAAAGTTTAAAAACTGAATATAAACAAAATTAAGAAAAAAACAAAATATCAAATCACTAAAATGTATTTTATTCATTATTCACTATAAAGATAATTGCAAACAGTGCTATATAATTACTATTTATAATGCTAACATTTCTTATGTAGTATATTATTATGATGATGATTATGATTATAAAAATAGAATATCAAAATAAAGATTATCTAATGGGCTTTTTTTTTAAAGAAACAATACCAATTAGAGAAAAGGAAGAATAATTCAAAAACTGGATCATGAATTTGACCTATTCCTTTGGTGATTTTCCCAATGATCTACTTTTTCTAGAGAACTCTAAGAAGTCAGCTGGCAGTGCTTCTGATTACATTCCTTCCGTTCTTAAGCTTTTTGAGGGCAGGTACCATATCTTGTATTTTCTTTGTCATTCCCTCAATGTTGATCCACTTTTACAGAGTTGTTTTTAATAAATATTTGCTGAATGACTAAAGCTTTGGGCATTTTTCCCATTTCTTTGTTTCAATTGCTATCAGTGCTGTTTATGATTCTAGACTCATCATTAGCAATTTTCTATTTGTTGTTTGAACCTTTTAATTACTTGCTAATTATCATAGGGAAATGAATCTTAAATTTATCTCTGTGATCTCAACTTCATTTCTCTACTGTGCAGACAGATGGTCCTTTCTAATCAGTCTAAGAACATTGTCACATTCTTATTTTTATAAGTCTGGTCAGTCTTACTTCCCCTTGACAAGATAAATTCCAATGACTTAATCCTACCCTGGTCCTAGCATGGAGGGGAATCTAGATTAACAAAGCCCATGCCAAAGGAACACAAGCTATGTCAAAACCTACAAATCTGGAAAAGTTTCAAGTTGGAGTCTGGCAATGGACTTGAAACCTAGTTTGGTGACGAAAGGTTCATTACCAGAAGACTAAATATTAGAAAATGATTTTGTTTTTCCACAATAATTCATTAGATGGTCAATAGAAACACAGAAAAGTTGTGATCTACAGAAGTAGAAAAATTATCTACAAGGAGAAAATAGTAAATATTTTAGAAAAGGAATAGTTTTAAATGTTTTCATTCCTCACCAGGCTGAAGTCCTCACTCTTGTGCACTTTTTAAATGCTCAAGAATTTTTTTTTACCTTCTCTCTCCCTCTCTCCTCCTCTTTCTCTCTCTTTTTGTTTTTGTCTCTGTCTTTCTCTCTGTGTGTATCTCTATCTGCTTGTCTGTCTGTGTGTATGTGTCTCTCTGTGTATCTCTGTCTCTTCTGTCTCTCTCTCTCTTTTTCTCTATGTCTCTGTCTCTATCTCTCTGCCCCTGTCTCTGTATATCTAGATTTGTCTCTGTCTCTTTCTTTGTCTCTCTTTCTCTCTGTCTCTCTGTCTTTGTCTCCCTGTCTATCTCAGTTTTTCTGTCTCAGTCTCTTTTGTTCTGTTTCTCTGTCTCTCCGTGTGTGTGTGTGTGTGTGTGTGTGTGTGTGTGTGTGTGTATATATATATATATATATATATATATATATATATATATATATATATATATATATATATATATATATATGTATGTATGTATCTTTTTCATTCTTTGTGTCTCTATCTATGTGTGTGTGTGTGTGTTTTTCCTCACCTTTTCTCATCTTGCCACCATCTGCCTACATGACCCTGGACAAGTAAACTTTAATAAAATACAAAGTATAAATGTCATAGGATTATAAAGAAGCAACTAGATAAAATGAGGAATAGAGGACCAAAAAAACCCCTGAGTTTAAAGGCTAACTCAGGAATTTACTGAGAAAAGTCTCTTAAACTCTCTTAGTCTTAGCTTCATCATCTGTAAAATGGACATAATAATTCTATACCAGGGTTATTTTGAGGATTAATGAGCTTGTTACATGTATATAACAAGATTTATAAAACTTAAAATGTTATATGCATGTTAGCTATTGTTATCTATCATATAATTAAATCTAGAAAGAATCTGAAAGATCAGCTAGTCTGATTTTTCTCAGGATTGTACTGCTGACTCTACTAGCTTTCCTCTATAATGCTACTGAAGTCTTCCTTTCCTGCCATTTTTTGAGTTTTCAAAAAATGTTTTCATCTGTCTTTAGAAGGCAAGGTATTTAATTTTATGTTTTATTTTTCTGCTTATATTTATATTTGTACTGTTTAGGATACTTGTTGACTTAGTCTCACAACAGCTACATAAACATTTAAGCAAAATATTAGAACTGATTTCCAAAAATGTGCAAAATAAAAAACTCATTAAAATAAATCTCCTGTGTATAAGATTATTTTCACTAGAGTAACCATCTTCTCTACATCTTCTACAATCACATTAACCCATACTGATTTCTCTCTCCTCTAATTCTTATACAAGCCCTTATTTTTTATGCCCTTTGTTTGGCAATTAAACTTTGCCTTGTCCTATTGTCATTTATCATTTTTCCTATGTACTTTTTCCCATAATAGTTTGTAAATTCTTTGAATATCAGGCACCAGCTTTTATTCCCTTCTGCCCCCAAATTTTGAAGTGCTAATCAACTATTAGCTCAATATATATCAATAGCATTATAAGATTAAAACAAACTAACAAACAAACAAACAAACAAAAACTATGTCTTGGGCTATTTTGAGAGTATTGACTTCTAGAAATAGAAAATATTAGACCTTCTGCTTTCTGTCCCGGCTAGACTATATTGGGAATATTTTATTGAGTTCTGGCCATATTTTAAAAGTTATTTCTATGAAATATAGCAGATCTAAAAGATGATAAAGATGGTGTAGGATCTTGAGACTATATCCAATGAAGATCCTTTGAATGAATTGGGGATATTTTTGACCTAGAAAAGAAAACACTCAAGGATACATAATATCTAAATCCAAGTGTTTGAATGATTATCTTGGGGAAAAGGATTAATCTTGATCTGTGTGACCCTACAGGGCAGAACCAAAAACATTAGGTGAAAATTATAAAGAGGCCTATGTTTGCTCTATGTTAGAAAAACCTTTCTAACAATTAGACTTAAGTGGTAAAGGCTATAGTTCTTTAAATTTTTCTTACTTATAACCCCTTTTTGCTGGAGATGTTTTTATGTGACCCTGTCTTGAATCTAGCCAAAGTTTTTTCTGGAAGCATTCATGTATGTGCAAGGCAGTGTGCATGTCATGTATACATAACTAAGTCTTTATCACAATAAAGTTACATGATGCAACATGGGCCAGTGCTGCCAGAAAAACTTGGATTCATTACGCATTTGATTTTTAATTCATTTTGGACATTGTTATTAGAAACTTTATTATTGGCAAATTTTTTACAATCTCCACATTCAGTTACACCACCCTATGTGGGCTCATACCCCACAGTCTAAGAAGCTTTGATGTAGGATTATCTCTTTGGAGGCAGTGCTTTCCTCCTCATTGCTAGTCTCCAGAGGCTTGTTGCCCACTTAGCTATCATGTTATAATAGACCAATGTTTCCATGAATCATATGGACTTCAGAACTGCTGAATTATTTTCCAACTTAAATTCTATGATATGATTTTATACATTTTTTCAATTCATGTCATGCCACATATTTTCTTGTTGCATAGTAGGTGCTTTAATTTTTGGTAGGAATGATAATAAAAAGACAACCAGGATTCATTTTGCATTTGATTTTAATTCATTTTGATCATTGTTATTTAAAATCTTTACTGTTGACAAATTTTTCACAACCTTCACATTCAGTTGCACTACCCTATGTGGGCTCATACCCCACAGTCTAAGAAGCTGGAGCCAAATTTGTCTCTTCCCACATCTTGCCAACTGCAAAAATTTCCTGTGATACTACAGGACACAAGATATTTTGAAATGAAAGAAAGGACCTATTTTGAATTAATGCCTTTGAATTAATTTTCTTCACTACTGGATGGAAATTCTAGAGTGAGGATTCCTAAAAATTCTCTTTGTGACTTGAATCCAGCCCCTAAGTTGTTTGTTTATTTTCTTTAATTTTTTTTCAGAGAGACTGAAAAAAATGAAACTTACTGAATATGAGATCAATCAACTTCAAGTCTTTTCATATTAGTGCATTTTGACTTTCATAAAACTATTAGTAATATGGCTTTTGCTATTTAGTGATTAAGTTCCACTGTACTTTGATCCTCTTTTTCCTAGTTATTGATCCATATATTATAAGTAGATATTTGATTTGCAACATAATATTCTGAGATAGAGTCTAGCTGCAACACAATTTTTTTCTTAAGTATATAATATTTGTCAATTATGAGTGTAACTAATATTTTTTTTTGCTGGTGCAAGTTTTTTAAGTTACACAAACAGATATGTTAACTATTTATATGACTAAAATATGTGATGAGTTTATAGGCTGATAGAATTTTCAGGAATGAAAAGCTCCTTATAAAACATCTAACTCATAAGTTTTTAACATGTTGGGGTTATCATTGATCCCTTTTGCAATCTAGTGAAAGCTGTGAACCTATTCTCAAAATAATGTTTTTTCTTTAAATAATAATTGAAGAAAATGGAAGTTTTGTTACATAATGCAACAATTGACAATTGCAAGGACATTTCTTTCCATCCAAATTTGCAAACATATTGAAATCTCTCCACATAACCATTGGGAGTCCATGAATCTCAGGCTCAGAACTCAAGATTTATTTCAAAATCCCTAAATTTTACAGATGTAGAAGAATCAATAATGAAAAATAAAGATATTTTCATGAGTTGGCACCATAAAAAGCTGTATTTCTTTTCAAAATGAATAATCAAGGATTCAAACTGGATCACATAAAGAAATTTTTTAACAGACTTTAATCAGGGGTAGGAGAGGAAGACAGACAATAATTTCCTTTTTTTATTTTTTACTACATCAAGAGCAAAATAAGTATCCAATATTTAGTAAATACCAATCAAATCATGTAAAGAATTACAATACATTGTTGCAGTCAAATAAAAATAGAAAATTTCAGACATGAAGAATAATATTAATAAGCTTAAAGCATGTTAATATTAGCATGTAAATACTGTAGATTATAAAAACATAATGCAAAGCAATGTTTGCTGAAGGCACATTGCCTAAATTTTTATGTTGACAGCAATTTTTATGTTGCCACATGAATACCATCCTAACTAAACCATCATCTAAGTCAACTTACAAAAAAAAAAAAAAAAAAAGGTGCAAGATAAAAATGGGATCCTTTGTTTGCACCTTTTAGAGTTTTTAGCTTCATTTTATCAGAGGTTTTACTTTGCTTTTCATACCATATGCTGCTCAGTATCCCTATGAAAAGCCATAAAACATATTTGATTTAAGGGCTAGGAAGTGATAATACCCAATGCCCTGGTTGTAAAACGGTTTACATGGATTTTTATAGACTTTTACAGGGAAACGAGAGGTTGTTTACTAGGGAAGTTCAGGTATTTTGTTGGAATGACTCTCCTTGGTGTCAGTGAAGTGTCAAAGCCCATATACTGTTAATTTATTTCTGCTTGACTTTCCACTGCAGTTAGAAATTCATCCTGATTAAATTAATAAAAATATTGTTTCTTTTTCTAGTAATAGCCTTATCCCTAATATCATGAATGATTGACAAAATGGAGTTTGTATCACTTAGTGCCATCAGAAGATGTTTTATCAAAGAAATTCAATATAACAATAATTAGGAAACGCATTCCCATTCCTGTTATCTACATTGTGCCTGAGAATCAAACAGATTATTAAAAGTTTCCTTATAAGTTGCTTATTCTTTAATACATTAACAGATTGATCTGTGACTTTATCAATATGGGTTTTACCTTCAAAGATATAATTTTCCCTTGCCATATAGTTCTCTGATGACATCATAATGATTTATTTTTCCTTAATCAATAAACATCTTCCTACCATGTGCAACTTAATATATTATACTATATTATATGGTCTAAATGACTTCATCTTAGAAACTGAATAAAACCAGCTGCTATGGCTCTGAAGTTCTCTGTGATATAGTGCACACACATCAGTGCATGAGAATTGAGGTTTTGTAATTCTAATTTGGGTAATTTTATTTCTCTTTTTACATAGCACTCCTAGAGAATAGTCTCACACAATCATATATGAAAATATTTGTATTTCTTGTTTAGAAGGCCAAGGCTTCCTTATGAAGCAAAATGTGGATTCTTTACATTGTCTGATTTCATGGCCATCCAGTCCTTTTAAAGACAAACTCCTTTCCCTTTATAAAAATACAAGTCAAGCTTCCTAGTTTAGATTCAGTTATTTTTCTGTATAACACTGTTCATCAGGAAGAAGATGCAAATCCCCAGTTGTCCCTCATAGTTGTGCTTCTTATGCCATCATGAATAAAGTCTCCTTGTGCTAAAAAAAAAAAAAAAAAAAAAAAAAAAAAAGGCTGATAAAGTACAATTATAGAAGAGAAGTATTAAGCTGACTACCAAACCGAAAGGTCTTATAGGGTTGTTGTGCTAACCTCACTGCTATAGACCTGTAAAACATGGGCATTGTACCGATACCAAGCCAGAAAATTAAATCACTTTCATTTGAATTGTTTTAGGAAGATTCTGAAGATTATATAGAGGGATAAGATATCATAATTGAGGTTCTTTCTCAAATTACACTGCAAAGCACTCCAACACTATCACAGAAATCACAACTCCATTGGATTGGCCACATTGTTTAAATGCCTAACAAACATTTGCCAAAAGAACACTTGATTATTTTATAGAAAACTTACACAAGGCAAATTGCTTGATGGTCAGAAAAAACAATACAAAAGCACTCTTAACACTTCTCTTAATAACTTTAGAACTAATTGCATGACACAGGACCACCCAGGATGGCATGCCTTTCAGAGAAAGTGCTGTTGTATGAGCAAAGCAAAAGTAAACTAGCTCAAAGGAAACACAAGATCTGCAATGTTACAGAATTTACCCCCAAATGTTCAGAGCCTTCTGAGATTATATTAGTCTGATCAGCCACAATCGGATACATTGAAACTTTAACATAGAGGTACTATTTTGATCCTCTTTAAGAATGAATCAATCAACCAATCAACCAAACCAAGATTATGGCAAAGAGTTATAAAATAAATCATGAGATTCACTGGACTCTACTAGAATGCTCAGTTGGCACTAAAGAGAAGGTGGAGCAATAAAAAAATGGTAAGTAAAACAATGAGATAGAGGACTATACCTTGAGGCAGGAATAATAATAACAATAGTAATCATAATAATTATAAAACACTATGTGCCAGGCATTTTACTAAGAGTTTTAAAATCTCATTTGATCACAACAACCCTGGGAAGTAATTACTGTTTTTATCTTCACTTTTCAGATGGGAAAATTGAGCCAAATATCAGTAACTTGCCAGGGTCATATGATTAATATGTGTTTCAGACCATATTTGTCTCATCTCAGATAATTCTGATTCTAGGTCACTACTCTATTTATTGTACCATCTAATCCCATATACTGATTAGAGTTCAAATTTTACTTCAGACATTTACTAGCTGTGCAGCCATGAAAAAATAACTTAACCTGTTTGCTTTAGTTCTTTCATCTATAAAATCAGGACAATAGATTTTGAATCCCAGCTTGTGGTGATGAACATGTGATTTCTTTTGGTTGTCCCAAAATCAGGTTCATGTGACACCAGCAGCCACCCTACAGCATCCAGGCTGAGTTTCCATCTTTGTTGCTGCCATGCCACCCATGTTTGACCCAAATGAAATTAAAGTCATATTTTAAGGTACACTGATGGTAGAGTTGGTGCCACAAAAGTTCTGACTCTCAAAATTGGTCCCTTGGTTTTGTCTTCTAAAAAGGTTTGTGATGATATTGCTAAGGCATCTGGTGACTGGAAAGGGCTAAAAATCACAGTGAAATTTACCATTCAGAACAGACAGATCCAGATTGAGGTTGTACCTTCTGCCTCAGCCTTCATCATCAAAGCCCTAAAAGAAACCTCCTAGGTACAGAAAGAAGCAGAAAATTATTAAACATAGTGGAAACATCAGTTTTGATGAGATTATCAACATTTCTCAACAGATGAAGCACTAAGACTTGGGAAGAGACATTTCTGGAACCATTAAAGAAATGTTTGGAACAGCCCAGTCAGTGAGCTACAAGAGTAATGGCAGACATTGTCATGATGTCCTTAATGACATCAATAATGATGCTGTGGAATATCCAGCAAGTTAAAAACTACAAAGTTTACTGTTGTAACAAATTTAACATTTGACAACACCAGCAACAACAACAACAATAAAATCAGGACAATAAAAGCATCTATCTCCTGAAGTTCATGTGAAAACAAGATGAATTAATACTTGTAAAAAACTGCAAACATTCAAGTACTCACTTAATGTTAGCTGTTGCTATTCAGGAAATTACTTGCTTTCTGTTTATGAGTCTTTCCTAATAAATCCTTGCTGAGAATCTTTATTTCATATTACAATGAGTATCAAGTTTCCAAGAACAAAATTTAGATGCCTATTTTTAATCTAAATATTGGAATTTACATCATTGGATTGACTCATATTGAATGAGATGAACTGATCCATGCCATTATATTTAATAGCTTCCAAAGCAATCCTTTAGAGGTACTTTACTCCTCTACTCCATACGCCACCAAAAATATGGTAGAGATCCATATCATTCAGTTTTTGGAATAGATGCCCTATGAGGCCCATTTAACTTGTTCTTACATTTGTTTTTCTTTAAATGTCTAAAGCTATGATCTCATCATAATATATGGAAATCTCTTTATGGAAATATCCTTCACTGTTAGGTTCTTACTAAGTGCTAATGAGATAATGAGATATTAGGTTCTTACTAAGTGCTAAGTCGGTTCTTGACAATTCACTAGTTCCGGCCTTTACTGGGAGCTTTTACTTGTGAATTCCTGGGGAAGAGCTTGAATGCTTAGGAGGAGCAAGTTCATTGGTTGAAGTAATTTTTCCCAGAAGCCTTTGCATTATCCCACACCCATTCTCCGGGAGGATAAAAGAGGGAAGTCACTACTCTGGAGGAGAGTTAACGGCAACTGTCTGGAGACAACTGCTCTCTACAGGAAGAAGAATCTGTCCGAGAGATTTGAGTTGACACAACAGATCTCCTCCCAGAGAGCGATCTGCAACTTCTGGAGATAACAGCACGTTACAAATTGGCGTCCACAGCGTGGGGCAAGGACTTTTGCTTATCCTGACAAGGACTTATTCTGAGCCCTTCAGAGGAACTAGACTGGATCATTGCACTTCACAACTTCAAATCAAGAATCAACTTATTTGATGCTTAGTCTTAGATATTTGCCTGGAACAATACTTGTTTAAGAGGCAAAACTTAAACCTCATCCTAACTATTGTCAAGTCTGGATTTCCATCCGCTTTGCTATTCTGTGACATTTCTTTATCTGTAGTACATGCAATCAACACTCTGGGAGATTTTTCTTTTGTTTTTCTGAATGAATAAAGAAAAATGCAATATTTTGGGGTTATCATAACTCCAAGAGGTAAAATGTGTACTATAAATTGTCATGGGTTGTGTATCTAGATTGTCTGGATCATCTTATTAAATAATTCTTTGAAGGGCGTGGTGTTGTAGGATTATGCAATGCATAAGAATTTGAATTTGTAGGCAAAGGACCTTAATTTTTATCTGTTCCCTGGTCTGAAATCCCAACCTTGTCATTTGCCACCTGGGTGGCTGTGGGTAAGTCATTTAAGATCCTTCTGGACTAACCCTCCATTTGCACTATGGTTTAGGTTCTCTGGAGAATGATCATCCCAGGTTCAAGGTCTGTGGGATTTCATAATATAAAACTACTTATCATAAGTCCCCACTGGTGTGTTATTAATTAACTATAGTTAGTTAACTAACTAGAGATCACACTTACTTCAAGCCAAAAGTATTTGCTGAAATAGAACAATAAATTAAATCATTAATTAAACATATCTCCTATAAGCCTGTGGAATATTCTACCACAAATATATCCAGCACCAATAGAATATGCATAATGATTATAAGTAAAGTGAGGCACATATGTACACAACCTATTTTGGCAAGTTATTTGTGAAGGGGGTGATGATTACATTACTTCTGATGCTATAGGCCTACTATCTCCACTGTCTCCCACTTCAAGCTCAGTTGAAATCCTGTCATGCTGCCATGCAATTTTAGATTCAAACCCATGCCCAACAACCAGGGAGAATCTCAGGTCTTAGGTCTACAAAGCTGTAGGCACTGGATTCTCAATGCCTCTTACTAATTTATTTCACATCTGGAGTCTGTCTACTAAATGTTTCCTTGTGTTTTGACTGCAAAATGCCATTGCCATTTGGGAAGAAGGGTGAGAAACCCCCTTCTCTCCCTCTCTATGCTCTTTCTAAGGCAAAAGTTAAAGAATACATTCTTTTCTCAGAACTTTCTATTGCTTTTTGAAAGCCACTGAGGGAGTACCTAATCCTCAATCACCTTCATACAATAGCAATGGCCTTGTAATGTTATCAATTTGGTCATATTCGGTTGTCAGATTGTTTAGGTAAAATATGAATACCCTAGGCAAAGTCCTGAAAACTTCCTTAAATGCACTTAGCTACTCTGAATTTTTTCTACTCATTTCTAAGATGAGGAATTTAGAGTAGGTGATATCTAAAGTCCCTTCTAATTCTTTATATTCCTATGCTGCTTTTCATGATTAAAATATCTAACTATTCTCCCTATCCAGCTTTCCCCTGCCCCAGTTCCATTTTAATTTCCATACGCAATGTAGAAATATTAATTCATTGATGCCACTAGATCAACCTCATGGTACTCAATACCAGCATTCAGGAAGAGAAAATATCTATTGAATAACTTAGTATGAGTAACTCTTTCACCATGTATGAGCAGTAATCATCTGATTATTTATACCTCCCAACAGAACTTGAGCCACCAATTTTTACCGACATCTATGTGGTAATTAATCTTTAAAACACCACAAGTTTAAGTGCCTAGGATCTCCAAGAAGGTGTAATTATTTTGCATTCCTTAGTTACAGAGTGATTATTTGGGGATGACTGAACTGCCAGTTTCTCTAAGGCTGAGTCTGCAGAGCATCCAGAAATCTGTGATGAAGCTCAATTTGTCTTTCTGAAATTTTGCCTGCCTGGCAAGTCACCTGGCCATTATATGCAAAAAAAAAAAAAAAAAAAAAAAAAAAAAAAAAAAAAAAAAAAAAAAGCTTTTGTTTCTGAAAGATGGGCAAAGCCTTTGATAATATGTTCAAGGGTCATTTCAAGTTTGGTTTGATATTGATCCTCACAGAGGGAAAGATTTGAGACCAGAATTGTTAACTTTTGACAGAAAGCTGGCCTGTCCCTGTCACCATGTATTGTTTACTGCATTGTAAAATTCAATTCAGGCTAAATTTGTTTATGCTGACTGTTATCCTAGATCTTTCTAGTAGCAGCTCTCTTTTATAATGAGCATCACCATTGTCACTGAGAATAATGTAGGGGGAACCCACGTTCTGGTCCCCAGTGGTTTCTAATGTGTTGATGGGGAACCAGGTGTCTCCTTTCCAACCAAAATTTATAGGATTTTAAAGCAGAAAAGCATCACTGATCACAGTGCCTCACATTAAGTGGTATCAAAAGGAAGAGCTAAACCTAAACAGAAATTAAAGGTTTCAGAGCCATTTTATTAACATGAAATATCCATCCCTTCATGTGATTCAATTAAAAAAACATCAATAAAAATCTAATTTCAAAAGTCACAAATGGAGTATCCCCATCTCGCACATGCCACAGATAGGAAACTGCTCAGCCACCTCAAACTCATCGCCAGCTTTAATAAGTATTCAGAAATTATACCGAGACTTCAAAAGAAATTGTAAGGAATTGTTAGCAGGTTTATTAATGTTTTATGTTTTATTAAAAGTTGGGGTGTACATTTCACAATGAGCAACATCAAAAATCAGACTTTCTGCCTGTAATTCTGCTTTCCTCCTGTCTTTCTGCCTTTGGGATTCACTCCTCTCCTTTCATCGGCTGCCATTTGCAGCAGCATGCAGTAATTTCATGGCTCATTGCTAGCGCTGAAAACCTTTGAAACCACAAATGCTAACCTACCTGGCCTGCAGCCATTTAGGAAGAGATTAATTTAGCAAACAGAAGCAAAACACTTTCTACTTCTAGCCTGTGCATAATTTCACTTCTATCTATATTTATTTTACAGTGAGCAGCGTAATGACAATTTCAGTAATTGCAACTCTATAAAAATTTGCCTACCTAGCTTATCTCCTTATCACAAGACTGTGAGTCAGTCAGATTGGGGGTGGTGGTGGGGGAAACATCTAATGGAATGGTTCAAGTTACCTACCAAAAATGTGGACCTTGTGTAAAAACTTAAGCGAAGCCTGAACCTATTCATGCTCTTATCAATTGGACAACAAAGTCTTTCTGATGTTTCGATTGGGGCATATTTGTGCCTCTTTAATTCTCTGTGATGGATGGGGACCCTGTCCTCAACAAACAGGCACTTGGAAGACTGAAGGTGCCAGCCCATTCCTGCTGACTTTGTGTTGAAATGACTGTTAGGGTGCTGTCGAGCAATCTGAACAGCATAGAAAGGCCATCTGGGGCAAATTTCAGTGATTGGGCTTGGAAAGATATCAAGGTCTAAATTAGCCTGCAAACTGTTAGCAAAAATAAAAAAAAAAAAAGTTTTATTGTTTTCCTTCTCCCTTAAGAACTGCAATATTGAAATAAAAACCAATATTACCTGCTGTCTATGGGCCAGCATCTTTTCCCTGAAGGGTTTTTTTTTTTTTTTTTTTTTTTTTTTTTGTCTTTGTCGGTTGTTGTCGCCTGTGTCTTTTATTCATTCGTCCAGGCCTAAAAGAAAAATTACTCAGTAGAAAATGAACTAGAGAGATATAATGAATCCAGCCCAATACTATTTAAGAATTAAGAGAAAGTGTAATGAAAGTTGACATCATCTAATAGATCAGACAAAATCATTTAAGTGATTCAACCAATAAGAGTCATTGGACAAATAAAATCCTGGAAGGCGTTCGGCCTGAAGCTGCTTCTGTCAATCATAGTTGGGCCAGCTATGCATTTGGGGATTTGGGAGGAGAAGATTCACAGAGATATGCTAAGAATTAAAACAAGAGTTTCATTCTCCTATGTGACTCCTCTCTCAGGGTAGTAGACAAGTTATTCCTTCCTTCTAAGGAAATATGAGGTTTTGTGTTTTGAGTCAAAATTTAGGCTGATTGGATATTGGAGGATTCAGTTTTAGTTCTCTTCAGGGATTACCTTTCTGCAGGAAGAATAGCATTTTGGTGTCATTGAACGACCTTGTCATACATGGCAGTTGTATCAGTCACTAGAAAAAGGATTATGCAGTAGTCCTGCTTACCATCATGGGCTCTAAGAACAAATGATTTGAGTGAAACTGGATGGTTTAGTAAAAAAAGAGAAGCCAAAGCTATGCATAAGGTATTTCTATTTGGATACTATGTCTTTTTCAATTTTATATGTTACTTGTTCCGAAACAATTGCAACTGAACATAATTCTTTACTTGATTTGCACAGATTTGAATACTTTGTACCCTATAAAGGAAAGTCTGTGACATTAAACTTGTTTATGCACTGTTTTTATATTAGCTGATTCATCTAAGCATACAGATACACAGACGGCAGTGGGATGACTGGCCAACCCACACAGATGTACCCCTCCAATCTGGCATCCCCTAACATTCATAAAATATGTCAACACAGCTTGGATTTTTTCCACGGTTTATGTTATACTATTGGTGTTCATACCACACTGGCAAAATATTTCATGTTAAAATTTGTCCCCGGTTGTAAAAAAGAAAAAGTGAATTCCCTCCACATTTTAGGCCACTTGTAACAGTATTTGGACAGTATCCTTACAAAATAGTATGTACTCAAATCATCAGAAACAGAACATGAAATCATATTTATAGATCTGGATTTTCTATATAAGTGACTTCTTTTATTCAATAATTGAAAATAATTACACTGAATGATCCATTTCTTCAACAGTAATACTTCCCCCCCCATTATTATCTAAAAAACCCCAAAAATCCCCTAATGTGGTGTGATCACTGTTATAGGTGTTCTATTAGAATAATTATGTAGAAAAGGAAAAATGTTTAATAAATAATGACACCAAAACCATGTGATTTTTCTGAAGGAAAGTAATTCAATAAATATCTGACTGAGTTATTCCCTCTGAGAGAAGAATAAGGACTAGCCAGTCCAAGATTATAAGGCCCTAAGAAGAATGATAACTAGGTGTTTTTGGCTATTAAGGAAATTCAATTTTTTTCTTAGTGATCTTGATGGCATACATTGATACCCAATGCACCTCCCATACCCACACACACACACATAGCCCAAATCCCTTAATTGCCCAATTCGCCAAAGAAGGTAAAATTTTAAAATAGGCTATGGGAGAGGACCATCATGTCAAAGGGATTTAAATGACATTGAATTTAAGGAAATTCTGTAATTGTTGGAAAACTGGAACCAGATGAATTTCTGGAGTGATTTAATCATCAAAAAACATCTCAGATCAGCTGTCATAAGGTTCTGTGCTTGATTATATTCATTTCACATGTTTATCAATGATTTGAATAAATGGATGAGTAGCATGAATCCAAGATTTGCATATTATAAAAAGTTGGAATCACTTGCTAATAGGTTAGATGGAGTTAAGATCTCAAAATATGTGAATGGGCTTACTAATGAGCCAAATCACCGAATTTCAAGGTTGGAAGAGATTCTAGAAGCTATGTGGTTAAACCAATAACTAAAAAAGATTTATTTCTATAACATGCTTGACAAGAGGTAATCAAGACTTTGTTTAGAAAATTTCATTGATAACCTTTTCCTCTAGAGGCAGTCTTTTGCATTTTGGGATAAGTGTTCCTTAGATAAATATAAATCTGCTTCTTTGCTATATTCACCCATTGCTGCCAGTTCTACCCAGTAGGTTTTATATAGATCAAGTCTAATTTCTCTTCCATGAGTTAGCCATTCACATATCTAAAGAGAGTTATCAGATCTCTCTTGAGTCTTTTATTCTCCTGGCTAAGCAGTCCCAGTCCCTGCCATCAGTTTACATATGGCATCACTGTGCTGACTACTCTCCAGTATTTAACCCTACTGACTCCCAGAATAACAAAATATTTTAGATGTGATCTGATTAGAGGAAATTACTGCAGCATTTTCTTATTTGCAGCAAACCATGATCTAATTTCTTTTGCTTATGTATCATATTGTGAATAAAGAGATAAATGAAAATTCTGATATATGACTTTCAGAGATCATATGCACATTTTCAAAATTTGGAAGACTTGGTTATAGCCCCCAAAGTGTAAAGGGATGTCTCAATTTCATGCAAAAGAATTCATACAAAAAAACAAAAATAAAGAAATCCTGGATTTAAATATAGTGAATAACATTTGTGATATTCTAGCATATCAGGAATAAAACCAATGCAATCTGAATCTTCATTAATACAATTCTAGTATATACAAATGGAAGTTAAAGTTCTATTGTACTCTGCTCTAGTGAGCCTACATCTAGAGTAATGTGTTTAATTTGGGCACTAAAATTTAGGATGGGAATTGACAAGCTGAAGAAAGTTCAGATGAGGTTGATTTAGATGAGGGGAGAGACTTAAAATTTTATATAGAATGATTTATTCAAGGAATTAGAATATTCTGTATGTATATATATATATATGTATATATATATATATATATATATATATATATATATATATATATACATATATATATATATATATATATATATATATCTTGTCCCCAGAGTAAAACTTGGATATATGAGATTAAACAGAGAAATATTATGATTTGAGACAAGGAAATACTTCTTAACAGTTATCACTGCCCCAAAAGTATAAAGAGCTGCTTTCAGGAGGCAGAATGTTCTGTGTCACAGAATGCTTCACTGGAACAGACGATGGTCATTTTTTTATATCATTATTATTATTATTATTTATTATTACTGAGGCAACTGGAGTTAAATGACTTGCCCAGGGTCACAAAGGTAAGAAGTGTTAAGTGTCTGAGACCAGATTTGAATTCAGGTCCTCCTGACCCCAGGGCTGGTGTTCTATCCACTGTATCACCTAGCTGCCCCATTTTTTGATATGTTAGAGGTGGTACCTATTCAGGTATAGGTTATTCTATAAGTCCTATGAGGTCTATTTAAATTCTAAGATGCTGAGACTTTATGATCTTTCTCTCTATTTCTATTTGTTTCTTGTGTCTCTGCCTCTGTTTCTCTCTGTATCACTCTGTCTCTTTTTCTTTTTCTCTGTGCATCTGTGTCTTTCTCTTTTCATATCTGTCTCTCTGTCTCTGTTTCTTTCTCTGCCTCCCTGTGTTTATCTCTCTGTATATCTCTGTTTGTCTCTCTACACTCTTACAAAAGCCTTCCTTTAAAACTTCAACCACTTGTTCTTCCTGACTTCATTCTTTTTGGAAGTAGCATAATTCAATCACCCAACTTTGAAATATTGATATAAACTTTGACTTACCACCCTCTTGTGTCTCATCCTTTAATGGACCTGTGATCTCATCAATGTCAGTAATTCAGTGCAAAAGACAACTAATCCACATCTTCTCATCCTTTTTAATTCTTTTAGTTATTATATCATAAGTTCTTCACATATTTTTATTCCTGATATGCTAGAAGTTCTACTCTAGGTCTTTTATATTTTAGGTATATCAGCGCAGCTTTACCATATTTATCATTTACTCCATTATCAAATAATCTCATTTTCTGATTATATATTTCATAAATGATATTCCTTATGTAAATTTTTATATGTAGGTCATCCTCAGTAGCATTTTTAGACAGATTTTTATACACAACATGAATGTATTACAAGCTTCCTTTAAGTCTGAGTTAAAATCATATCTTTTTTCAAGAAAATCCCCCTTAATGCTATTGACTTTCCTCTAAGATAAGCTCCAACTTTCTCTGTTTCTTTTTCCTTTATCATCTTCCCCCTCCTCCAGTCCATGTGATGACCTCTCTTTATTTGTTCCAGTGACAGATATAGTTCTCAAGAGTTGCAGATATCAATTTCCCATCTATCAATGTAAACAGTTTAAACATTAAATAATATATATTTCCCTCTGTTTACCTTTTTATGTTTCTCTTGAATCCTGTGTTTATAGAATAAATTTTCTGTTTAATTCTGTTTTTTTTTTTTTCAATAGAAATGAATGAGTCTTTTGCTTCATTGAAGCTCCATCACCTCCCCTGAAAGATGATGTTGATTTTGCTTTCATTTTGTTTTCCTTCTCAGGTTGTTTTCTTTCTAGATCTGATTTTTCTTGTGCAACAAGATAACTATATAAATATGTATACATATATTGGATTTAATTTAAAGATATTTTACATGTATTGGGCTACCTGCTATCTAGAGGAGAAAGTGGGGAAAAGGAGGGAAAAATTTGGAACAGAAAGGATCAATGTTGAAAATCACCTATGAATATGTTTTGTAAATAAAAATCTTTAATAAAAAAAGAACAAAAGGTGATGCTGAGTCTGGCTGAGTAGTTAATTCTTCTTTGTAACTCTATGTCTTTTACCTTCCTGAATATTACAGGCCTTCTGATCCTTTATTGTAGAAGCTGCCAGATCCTGAGTAATCCTGACTTGCTCCTTGATATTTGAATCGTTTTTGTCTGTCAGCTTGCAGTATTTTAACTTGAGATTGCAGTTCTGGATTTTTACAACATTGTTCCTTGGGGTTTCCCTTGTATGATCTCTTTCTGAAGGTGATCAATGGATTTTTTTCATTAAATATTTCCCCCTCTGTTTCTGGAATCTTGTGGCAGTTTCTCTTAATGATCTCTTGAAGAATGCAACCAGGCTCTTTTTTTTTTTTTTTTTTTTTTTTTTTTTTTTTTTTTTTTTTGTCATGACCTTCAGGTAGACCAATAATTTTTAAATTGTCTTTTCTGGATCTATTTTCCAGGTCACCTATTTTGCTAGTAAGTTATTTCACATTTTCTCCCTTTTTTTCATTCTTTTTAGATTGTTTGAGTGATTACTTCTGTCTTAAATAGCCATTAGCTTCCATTTGCCTCATCTTAGTTTTTAATGTAGGATTTTCTTCTATTAGCTTTTGTATCTCTTTTTCATTTAATTAATTCTACTTTGTAAGGAGTTATTTTCTTCAGACATTTTTTCCCTTCTTTTCCAAGTTGTTGACTCTCTCATGCATACCTCTCATTTCCCTTTTCTTCTAGTTCCCTTATTTGCATTTTAAAATATTTTATGAGCACTTACAAGAAGCCTCTTTGGGCTTGAGAGCAATTCATATTGCTCTTTGATTTGGTGGATATTTTGTCCTCATCTGAGTTTGTGTTTTAGTCTGTCTTGTCGCCATAGAAGCTTTCTATGGTCAATGTTCTTTTTTGTTTCTTGCTCATTTTCTTTTCTTTTCTTTTGGTATTTCCTCTTTTTTACTTTTACAGTTGAGCTTTGCTCCTGGGGCAAAGGGGTGCTTTCCCAAACTTGCTGTGTGGATGTGAACCTTCCCTTTGAACATAGGTACCACTTGTATTTGCAGGGGTAACTTTACCTGCTCTTTTCAGATAACAGCCTGGTTTCCCAGAGTTTGCCTTCTGAGCTGGGACTGGAGGCTGCCTCACTGATGTTCACCTCTACTGAACTAGGACAGAGGATCTTAGTTGCTGATTTGTTGTGATTAAGACCCTCTCACCAGCTTTCCCAGATTCTGCCTAAACTGGCTTGAACATCCTTTTCACCATAGTGAGACCAACCTTTCCTGAAGTTTTTTTCAGACTTTCTTGAACTTGAGAGTAGATTTATTCTGTTAGACTCTGTTCAGAGGCTTGGTTTCATGTAGTTTTCAAGGAAAACGAATAGCTGAAGCAGCTTCCTGTCTTTCCTCCATCATCTTGGTTCCATCCTTAGAAGTCAATTCATTACATTTTTACGTATTTGATTGACTGAATTTAAGTTACAACTTTGAATCTTCATAAAGTATATTATTTCATGACTGATGATAATATAGTAACATAAAGAAAATGTTATTTCTAAATGGATTTTTGTGCTGAGGGGAATCATTTGAGATCATTAAAAATGTGATATAATTTCCCTAATGCATTTCAGGCTAGTGTCTTCCTCCTATTCAATCCTGAATCCAACTCATTGCTTATCATAATTTCTATATGGGGTTGAGTTTAGGGAAAGGAAATATGCATTTTAGAAAGCTAAACCTGAAGACACTTGTTAAACCAATGAACAACATAATTTTTAGAACAGGGATTCCTAACTTGAGTGTCAATAGATAGATTTCAGGGGGTCTAGATGGAGGGGAAAAATGCACTTTTATTTTTGCTAACTTCTAATGGAAATTTAGCATTTCTTCCTATTTGTTTTGTGAATTTAAAAGCATGATTATGTAAAAGTATACATAAGTTGAACCAGAAAGCCAAAAGAGTTCATGACATATAAAGAGTTACAGAGTAAAATATAAATAGTACTTAAGGCCCAGTCTTCCATCTTCTAATAACCACTAGTGCCTATATATTTGTATATAAATTCAGTAAATTGTTGTTACAATATATAATAATTACTATTTTTTCTATTTAAACATTCCTATGTGAATTATCAGGCTGATTTCTTTCAAGTAAGCATGAATTCAATTGAAGATGCTTTCAATGCTATAAAATTTGAGCAATCAAAAACAATTTATTCCAAAAGAGGAGCATCCAAAAGACCTCATCATCTATGGTCAATCTCTTTTCCATTTGCCCTATGCACATAATATTCTCTTATCACTGTGGTGAATATCTTTGGCAAGCATATATCTGTCTGTTTTATGCCTCACTTGACATTAATAATCAGAAGCTTGTTGAACAGTTCTCTGTAGTTACACTTATAAAAGAATCATATAAATTTTATATATACACAAGCAAGTTCTTGTTTAAGGAGAAGTATTAAATCTGAATTTTGTTCAACTACTTTTTTAATTTGGAGGAGTTTGTGTATTTTATAATGAGCAAAAATTATAAACAGCAGGATGTTGTATTTTTGGAACTTAGTTGAATGAATATGAAGATTTATAATTTAGAGAAAAAATTTCTTTCAAAAGGTTATATTTTGGATTAAAGGGTCATATCCTATTCACTTAAAAATGCATGATTACAAATTGATTTTGAGAACAATTGGAGTAGTTGCCAGCTCCCCATGTATCTTGCTTTCCATAGTCCCCTACCCAAATATCTTTTGTCATCTTAATCCATTTGATAGATTTGAGGTATAACCTCACAGTTATTTTGTTTACTTCTTACTTTAGTAGTATTTTATAACATTTTATGTAGTTGCTAAGTACTTGACAGAGTTATTTTAATACATATTCAGATTCTTAGACTAGTACTTTATTGGGATCATATATTTACCTTAATTACTCTTAGCATTATATAGTTGCATCAAATATATAATTTTCTTTTTGTTGTTGTTCTATACTACCTGGTTTGATGAACTCATAAGTTGCTATGAGCTCTATTATTATTTTATGCAGATAATTTCACAATCTATTTGTGCTTCCCTAGCTGCTTTCTTTTACTCCAGTACTGTTATCACAAATTGCTTTTTGGAAATATCAAATTTGTTGTGTCATGGACATTCCGACATCAACAGATCCAAAACAGAACTCATTATCTTTTTTTGAGAATATGAATAATCCTATTTATTTATATTCTATGCTCTCCAGAGGTCTATTGTATATAACTTTTCTAAGCATATTTTATAGTCTTTAGCTTCTTTCTTGTTTATATTGTGGATAAATCCCTGTAGGTCTGAAAGAGATAAATGGGAGTTGGAAATTGCTATAGTTTTATGTATATCCATACATTTCTTGCTTAAGTATTCAGAAATCATGTCATTTGGAGCAGATATAACAACTATTGCCATCAAATAGTTTTCAACATTCACTCTTGCAAAACCTTGTGTTCCAAATTTTTCTTCCTTCTTTCCCTTTACCCCCTCCTCTTGACAACTTGTAATCCAAGATAGGTTAATCATGTACACATCTTCTAAACAAATTTCCACATTTATCATACTGTGCAAGAAACATCAGAGCAAAAGGGGAAAAACAAGCAAACAAACAACAACAACAAACAATAACAAAGGTGAAAATACTATGCTGTGAGCCATATTCTGTTTTCATATTCCCCTCTCTGTATGTGGATAGCTCTTTCCATCACAAGTCTATCGGGATTGCCTTGAATCACCTCACTGTTGAAAACAGCCAAGTTTATCCCAGTGGATCATCACATAATCTTGTTATGTACAATGCAGAATTCATCTGTCCGGACTTGCTCACTGGAGGATTTCAGTATCAGGCCGAATCCTGATCATGGGTGAGGAGTGAAGGGGCAGAATTCATACAGGAATTCATGAATTCATTAAAATTCCCTCAGCCTTATATAACTTAATACCCTTATATAACTATAGCACACTGTACATGCACTAACTATAGGATACTGTGCATGTGGGACTACATAAACAACTTGTTATTGTATTCATATGTCTCTTTGCCACTTAGTATAACTCTGCTTTAATTACAACACACGTTTTCATGCCCCCTTACTTCTCAGGAAGCTCGAGCCACCCCTAGGGGAGATGGGGAGGCAACTCAGACATGCCAGCAAGTTCCTTGGCTGGGCTGGAGGGTCTTATACCTCACACAGAATTCCCTCACTATCTACGACCCTCTACAATTATCTTTCCCCCAAACCATTACCACCACCACCACCTTCCCAACCTCTCTACTACTATTCAGATCACTATCATTCTCCTAATCATCTTAGCCTCAACTTTGATATCATCTGTGCCCCCATATAATTGATCCATTGCTAAATCTTATTATTTCACTCTTTACAGTAGTTCTCTTGTATGTTATTTTTGCTCAACTCAAACACAATCCTAATTTAATGCTCTATCATTTCTTGTTTGCCTGTAGGCTTTCTGCTCCAATCCATCATCTATTTGGGTGCCAAAGTCATTAAAAAAATGTATATCTGACCATATCACATTCTGTTCAATGAACTCCAGTGGCTACAATTATCTCCAGCATCAAATATAAACTCCTTGTTTGGCATGTCAAGTTCTTTGTACTCTGGTCCCTTAACAATCTTTCCAGTTTTTTTTATTTGCTGTTTCTCTCCATGGAAACTATATTATGCTAGTACATTTACAGTTCCTCAAGCACAGTGCTTTATCTCTTGTCTCTGTGCCTTCTCACTACCTGTTCCTCATATTTGGAATACTACTTTCTTATCTCTGACTGTTCATTTTATACCAGATTCAGCTTAAATCTCACCTGCTTTAAGAAGTCTTTCCTGTTTCTCCAAGACGTTAATGCATTGCCTCCCAAAGCTTCTTTTGTCAATTTTGTATATATATATATGTGTGTGTGTGTGTGTGTGTGTGTGTGTGTGTGTGTGTGTGTGTGCACATAAAGATGTACATATATACATGCATCTTAATTTCTCTATAGGTACAAATCTGTAGAAAAAGATTGAAAAAGATCAAAAGCAATAGATACAGAGAGAAACAAAAGAACAAAGACAGAAACACAGAAAGACATATGCTCAGAAATAGAGACAAACACAAAATGAAAAAGACAACACACATAGAATGAGAGAGAGAGAGAGAGAGAGAGAGAGAGAGAGAGAGAGAGAGAGAGAGAGAAAGGGAGGAGGGAGGGAGGGAGGAAGACAATCTTTATAGTTATTTTACATGCTATTGGCCCCATTAGAATGCTTACTCATTAAGTTCAATGACTAGATTTTCACCTTTCTTTGCATCCTTACAATTTAGCTTACCTGGTACAAAAAATTTCTAAAATTAAGTTGACTTCTTGACTTAATCTGACTTAACTTGTATCAGGGTTCAGGGGCCAAGATTCCCTGTCTTTAGGGACTCCCTTCTACTATTGTAGATGAGTAATAGTGTTATCATTTATACTCTAAATTTTGTCTTGGAGTACTGAGAGATTAAAGAAGTTGTCCAAGTTCATACAGCTAATGTTTATAAGATTTGGCCTTCTAAACTATGAGATCAACCAGTTCTTTTTCTCCCATTTCTTGCTGTTTCTACATCTTTCTTAATAATACTTTTTTTTTATTAGAAGTTTTAAGTTGCATTTGACTTTGACATTAAAGAATTTATATACATACATACATATATATATATATATATATATATATATATATATATATATATATATATATATATATATGTTTTGACTAGGCTGAAATATACCTTTCTCTGAATTAAAATGTTTCAAGGTTCAGAGTCAGGTTTACCATAAAATCCCCCTATCATTCATTAAATAACTCCATTTGGAAATAACCAGGCGTGCTGCCATCATACTCAGTTGATGTCAGGTTAAAACCTCATTGGATCTTATTATGTAAGTCTGCTGTTTTTTTGGCATCCCCCAGGCTTCTGCCCTGCTGATAGACCACCCCCAAAATAAAAACTACCTAATGCCATTGTAATCACTGGAGATGCCGTAATTATGAAGCCAAACCGCACTGACACCATCACATTATGTAACTAGATGAAAAGCATGGTTGGTTTTTTATCTTTTTTTTTTATCAATTATGGAGGTACGCATGTTGTAGATGTTTGAAAAGGCATTTCCAATCAATTGGAAAAGATGACCTTTAAGTTCAGTGGGAAATTCATTGAGTTCATTTAATGCTTAAGGGTTTGGGTCAAAACTGTGGCTATGGAGGAAGTTATTATCCCTCTTCTTACTTATCTTTTCAGAAACTAAAATAGCAAATTCTTTCACTTTAGTTGTGCTCAGGTTATGCATCAGTATGGCACAGTCCTGGAAAATGCAGGCTGTCACTACCTGAAATGGCTCCACTGGCTTCTGCTATTAGGTTTGTCTATGAAGCTTCTCAAACAACTGCTTCTGAAGTTGGTCTAATAATATTGATTTCCTCTGCAAAAAAAATATCCTGCTGGGCACAGTTACCCAGAAAAGGAAAACTGAGATTGACTATACTTATGGCCCAAACTCGTACTCTTTCCCCATATTAGGTGCGCAGAATTGATACTAAAGTGGTCTGCTCAGTTGCAATTACAATTGCCAATTCTCACTCTGTCTTGTCCAAATGCTAGATGACCTCCTCGTTATTGCCTGCTCTTGATTTGTGGTAGATGGCCTGTTATATTGAATTATGTTCCTGTCTCCAGGGGAGAATATGGCCCTTAATCTTTAAAACAGAGTCCTGAGCTTTACAGACACATTGAAAGGATTTGGGTGCTTTTGAATATTTCTTTAAAGTATTTCAATAGTAAATTGCAATGGCAGTTGTTTCTAATTACTGAGTACTTAAATCTGTATGTTTTTTTTTCTAAATATTGATACTGATTGCCCAGAAAAATTGGTAGTTTAATTTTTCCTGTCAAGACTATACATACATATATTTATATGTATGTATGTATGAAATTTATTCATATACATATATAGACATATATACATCCATGACTATGTAAACACTACAACATACATTCCATATATATATATATATATATATATATATATATATATATATATATATATAAAACCTTGCATGTGTATATGACATTTTATATACATATGCATGCCTATGTAATGTATAACAACCAAAACTAGAGGGAAAAATGTTATTTTCTTTCATAATGTGATCATTAAACAATGGTTAAAGCAATTAAGGCAAGCCTGTCTTTGACAGACAGAAAACCATATGGCCAGTTTCAGGCAGGAGGACATTGTTAAGACCAAGTTATAAACTTCTAAAAAACAGGAATTATAATGAAATTGCTGATACAACCTTAAGTCTAACGGTGTGAACGGTGCTGCTATTATTTACTATGGTAACATAATAAAAGACAGCACTGTTTGGGCCATTATCCTTACTGCTCTCTTTTCAGTATAAATCATTATATTTATTATCTGTCTTCTTGTATAGAGGGTCATGAGAAAGGCCAATCGAAAGCTGAAGAAACCTACTTTTCTAAAAGAAATTGGACCTATTTCTAATTCTTTTTCTTTATCAAATACAAGAGAACAGAGACTTTTTTGTGGAAAAAATTGTTTCATGTAAGATTAAAGTGCAGATTATTGGTGAGAAAATGACATTCACTTCTAGACATCTTGTCGATCCCTGAGAGATATTGCCAGTTTCCCTCTGATATTTTTACCTTTCTTCCTTGGAGGATTTGTTTCCTGGAAGGTTTTGAACAGTAGATGCTGAAGCTTTCATTCAGTACTGGGAGACATGTGTTATTATTTATTTATTGGTGACTGAAGCTATGATCTTAGTGAAATAACTCCTTTTGAATGAATTTTATTAAAACTCAGAAATGTTTCTTACTTAGTTTCCAACTCCTTTTCCTTTCCCCTTTTTATAGTAGGCCTTTAAAAAGTGACTTTATTCTGATTTGAATAGTTATTTAACAAAGTCAGTTGAAACATTTAATCATAGATATGTTGTAATGGATATAGATACATTGTTTATTTAGGATAGTGTTTATTGTCTTTAAATTTATCAGCATATGAAAAAAATCATTTTCCCCCACCATCCTCAATGTGTATTTTTGGAAAATGTCTATGTAATAAAATAAAATTTCATTTTTAATATACTAGAGGAAATTATTAGAATGGGATCTGGTAAAGTGATTGTTAAATTTAAAAATATATATAGGAGAGTTATGGAATAGATAAGGTTAGCATGAAAATTGTGGAAAGAGATCTGCCTTTTAACCTGGCAAGAAAAATGAAAAGTTGGCTTCAAAATTATGTGATATCATTTTTAAGATTGAATTCTGATTTGAATATGGATTATTTCAAACCTAAATTTGGTCTAAACATGATACATAAGAAAAAAAGTTAAATAATCATTAGAAAACACAAGGAGATATAATTAGGAGTAAAGGGACCTGAATATGACATTTGAATAAAAACAGCTCTCTTAAAGTCCCTGAGCTTTGGTTTCTTTATTTGTAAAATCAGAGTAGCAATAACCATATTTTCATTAATTTATATTTGTGAGTACTATCTAATTTACATTGTTGGGAAAAGTTATGTTTTAAAATGTAAAACACTCTCTCACAAGCCATTATTATTTCTTAAAATTCAATATGGCAAACATCATTAGCTGTTACAAGCCATAAACTGTGCCAAGTTCTGAGAATGCAAAGTAGAAACCAAAACCATTTCTGGTTTCATCCATCCTACTGAACAGAGATAGGAGCAGAGTGCTATGATGAAATGAGTCTAAAATTCAGTCATAGGGCTTTAGTTTGTTCCCCAGTTCTTCCACTTAGTTTATTACCAATGTGAGTAAGCAAAGCACTTAAATTCTCTAGGTCTCATCTTTCTCAACAGTTACATGAAAAAGATCAAACAGATGAGTTTTAAGTTCCCATCCAGCTCTAACTCTTGATCCAATGATCTTATGACATAGACATAGAGGAATAAAATGCAAAATAATTTGCCAGAGAGAGAGAGAGAGAGAGAGAGAGAGAGAGAATCATTTGCAACAGGGGATATTAGGGAAAATGCCATAGAAGAAGAAACAGCCCTGAAGTGAGCCTTAAAGAAAGAGAAGTTGTAGGAAAGGAACAAGCACATTCTAGGCCTAGGAACAATCCATCTACATTCACAGTAACAGGAAATGGACTATCAAGTTTGGACAACATGTGGTTAAGTTTGTTTGGAATGCAATTTATTATGGAGAGTATTATGAAATGGTAACTGGAGCACAAATTGTAGTGGGTTGTCTACAGCAATGTACATTTTTCATTAGAAGGAATGGGAGTTTTGGGAAGTTTGTTGACATGAACTTGTGCTTTAGGAAGATAATTTTAGCAACTTAGAAGGAGATTGGATTAAAAAGGAAGAAGACCAGAAGGAGACCTTTTTTTTTTTCTCCTTCAGGTCCCTTTTCCCATTGGCTAATTGATGTGAGAAATTTAATTTTTATGAAAGGGCCCAAACCAGCCATCTTTCATTTTCTGAACTTTATCACATTACTCATCTGTCTTCTACTTTTATCCCAATAACATTCTTCTCTCACTGGTTGAGTTCCTCCAGAACTGGAAGTAAGGAGGAAAAAGCAGTCTGGAGAGATTAATGCTCAAGAGCATTTCTATAGTAGGTAAGAACCAGACTGTGGTGAGTTCTAAATATTAGCTTATATTTTATCCTATAAATAATAGGTTCTTTTGATGGTGATTTCATATAGCCTTATTTATTCCGTAGGAAAATAATTTTGGTAGCCATATGGAAATTGGATTGAAAAGGGTAAAAGGCTTGAAGACCAATGAATATATGATTATAATATTCTAGATGAAGCAATACTATATCAATATGGTGCCCTATTCTGATAAGTATTCCACTTTTACTGAGTCATAGAAACTCCAGAAACATTCCATTTGGGGGAGCAGGATACGGGGAGAAAGACCAATATATCAGGTAACTTCAGCTAGTATGTATTAGAGGCATGATTTCAACTAAGATTCAAGCCTTATATACATTACTAGATTTACTTTCAACTTTCTATCCACATTGTCATCTTACTTTTTACTCTTTCTTTATTTGTAATAAATGTTCTCTATTTGTAAAACTACCTTATGCTTGTATAGAGATTTGAAGTTTCCAAGGCCTTTCTGAATTAATTACTCTATCTTTTTTTATCCTCAAATATTCTTTGAGTCTGTAAAAAGAAAAACTTGGACTAGGTGATCCGGAAGGCCATTTCTGTCAATTCATTTCAAAATAGTTTGGAAACATTAATTGAGAGGCTACTTTTTGTATCCTGGGGTAAACAAAGGAAAACAAGATCATCTTAGTCCTAAAGAAGCTTTGTTGTTGTTTAGTCATGTCTGATTCTTCATGATCCTATTTGGGGTTTTCTTAGAAAAGATAGTTGCCATTTCCTTCTCCATTTTATTTCACAGCTAAGAAAATAGCCTTAAAGTGACTTGCCCAGGACCACACAGCTAGTACATGTGTGAGGCCAGATTTGAACCCAGGAAGATGAATTTTCCTGACTCCAGTTCACACACTTTACTGAAATATCAAATTGCCCTGTGAAGGAATTTACTGTCTATTTAATAGAGCTAAACATATAAATGTATAGGAAAAAATGTGTGTTTCCATATATCTAAATATAGATACACACAGAGAGAAAGACAGAAACTGAGACACAAAGGGAGAGACACAGACAGAGAGAGAGAGACACAGAGAGACAAAGACAGAGAGAGGGGGGAGAGAGAAAGAGAACACCAAGTAATTTTGAAGGTGGGAAAAGAGAACTAACTACTAACAAAGAGGGAAAGAGCCATGAAATACTGAGATTTGTTGTGGCTTGTCCTTTCCCTTCCTCTCTCTCCTCACCATCACTCAAACAAAACATAATGTAACTACTAAATTAATATTATTGATGTTATCTTTGCACACAATGCAAGTAACAGGCAAACCATTTGTAGTAGACTAAGGTTCAAATTTTAGACTTCTAATGGTATATTTTCATAAAATTTCTATCCTTTACTTAGAATGTGAACTTAAGTCTCTTGAGCCTAGATACAATGTATCCAGTCTTTTGGGATATGTATCATAGCAAGACCATTGTCAGGGATCATCAGGGGCCAAGATTACTCCTTCCTTGAGCTATATGATATTTTAAAAATATTATATTTTCCAATTATACGTAAAAACAATTTTAAATTTTTATTTTAAAAATCCATTAAAAATTTTGATTAAAAATAATTTTCTTCCTTCTCACCTTCCCATCCACTTTCATTGAGAAAGCAAATGATTTCATAAAAGTTAGTTATGTGCAATCATTCAAGACTTATTTCCATATTAGTCATATTGTAAAAGAAAACAAAAACTAAAGAAAGATAATTTAAAAACTGATGCCTCAACTTGTGTTCAGACTCCCTAAGTTCTTTCTCTGGAGATGGATAGTATTTTATATCAAAAGTCCTTTAAAATAATTATATTTGAGCTATATAATATTGCAAGAGTTGATCTACTGAGAGCTGGTTAAAAAAAGGCAATTCCTTGTCCTTTAGACCAATTGAGTATGCATTACTACTATGGAATGTCAGTTTTGTCTAGGGAAGTAGAGCAAGATAAAACTTCTAAAGTAATTTTCTAAAGACAAGTTCTGGTCATATCTCCATATACTCAATTAGTTCTAGTGGTTCTCTCAGTGGTCTCTTTTTACTCTTTAGTTTTAAGGATAAAATATAAATTGTTTAGTATATAAAGCCCATTACAGCATAACTCCAACCTACTGTTCCATTTTTATCATATTATTACCCTTCACAGACTTTAAGATCAAAGTACTGATTTTCTCATTCCTTCCTCACACATTAAACTCCATTTCTTATCTCCATGCCTTTCCTTATTCCTTAAAAGATCTCCCTGCTCACCTTTACTCCTAAGAAACCCCAGATTCCTTTACAACTCAAATCAAGGGCTAACTTCTTACACAAAGCCTTTCTCAAGTCCAATTGTCAACTATAATTATTTTTCTCCCCCAAAAATAGTATTTCATATTTACTTTCTATTTGTTTTGTAAGTACTTATATATGGAATGTTTTCTTCCCCAATGGACTATAACTACATTTAGGTCATGGGTTGTTTCACTTTTCCGTAAGACATAACTTCTGGTACCTAGGTGAAAGTCAATAAGACTTAATTTATAGTATCTTAATCAGTGGTACAATGGACAAAAGACATTTCTATTGATATCTTGAGCCTGTTATGACTTTATATTTAAGAAATAAAATATTTTTCTTGGACCAACTTCCTGCAAAACTAAGTCATATAATGAATTTTTTTTCCCATTAAAGGTTTATCTTTCATCATTTGCTCAAATGGAATTCCCGCAGCTCCAGTACAGGTGTATAAAAAAAGGATTGCAGTTTATACATTTGATTTCAATCCTGGTTGTTCATCTCTGGTCAATAAAAGTTACTATCAATTGACTGATCTTCAGGGGAAGTGGACATTGATCTAGAAGTCCAAATTATATGCAAGCCTTTTGATTTGTCCTAGAAATGGCTGCCACAAGGAAAGCTTGGCTGTGCAGATATTTCCATATAATGAACAATACCAAGATTATCTGACTCTTATGTGACTAGTCAACAGTGTATTCTGCTTTCCTGTGGTAAGATATAATTTGTTTAAAAATGTTTTGGAACTATAATGAGACAATATTAATGCTGATGACACAATGCCATTATCATTTTGACAACTTTGCTTAATTCAGTAAATATTTCCTGGCATGGTAAACATTGGCCAATGTACCTGTTTTTAATACAAAGTAGGCAGATTGATTGACAATAGAATATGTTAGCGATCCAGGCCTCTTGGATTTTCTAGATAATAGTTTACTGATAATTAAAAGAAAGCTCTGACTTCTTTGCCAACAGTTAAATAAATTATAAAAAAATTTTCTTGATAAAATTATGTTTTGGAGCCATTCCTCCCTAAAAAAGGCACCTACTTGAAGCATGTTAGTCTGACAGAGTGAAAGGCAAAAGGTAGGAGAAGGTACTGACAAAAAAAGGTTTGATTTTTTATACAAATTTTAAAGACTTGTTTGTTATAAATGAAGACGTTGGATACTAGGGTTAAGCAAGTATGTTTTTATTTATTTGGCCTATTTATTGTTATAAAAGTGGAACAATTCAATTCTACCAAAGGACTGAGAGTAAATTTTCATTCATAGACAATGGGATAAAATAGATTACTTATAAAAATAAGTACATTTCTTGGTAAGGTCTTAATAATTGGAAAACAGAGATATTTTAATGAGTTTTTATTAATGATGCTCATGATTAAGGATCTTTTTTTTTTAAGGCCAGTGTTTTGGCATAGTCTTGAAATTGAGAAGAATGGGCCAGTAACTGAGCTGGATGGAATACTTGTGTTCAAATCAAGTATTAACATTTTTATTTGGATAATCTGTCATCTACCTTCAATTTATTCCTACTCTAGTTTTATTTATTTCTTTGTTTGGATTTTTTAAAATATGTGCTTAGATAAGTTTGGTTTGATATTTTAATTCCATTTGCTTGTTTCGAAAACTATGATGAAAAGATTAGAGTCCATTGACTGGTATTTTTTCAAGTACCAATCCCACAGTTAATTAAAGTCCATTGCAATCACATGCAAGTATAAAAATGATATATTTCAGTTGCACTTTATCTGCATATTCTTGGGCCCATCTGCTAAGTTATTGTCTTAATTTAATTTCACAAAGGCATATAAACATGATTTCAAACAAGGCAAACAGCATAATGGATCTGATTAGGGATTACTGCTTTGAAGAACACAAATGTTCACCATATATGTTTTCATAAAACAATATTTTATTAATATTTTTTCATTTCACATATTTATATCATAATATTAGAAATTCCACTCTGTGCAAGGACAATATGAATCATTGAAAACTGGGCAATAGCAGGGGACTTATAACTTCACCAAATAACCATTTAAAAAAGAGAAAAACACATAATGTCATTATCATCACTACTACAAATAATAGTATCTTACTTAATACCCTGTCTAATTTTAAAACATTCCACAGAATTTATCAGTATTATTTTATTAATCCTAAGAAAATAGTTAGGTGTCACTTAGGGAGATTGAAACAAGCAGAAGAGAACATCCACATCAAGATTTAAAGGTAGTAAACTTTTGATTGAAAGTCATTAAGGTATAGTGATTTTAATGCTAGACTTAGAGTCAAGAATATCTGTATTTAAACTCTATTGTTACACTTATTATCTGTGAGATTTGAGGCAAAATATTTAAAACTCAGAATCTTACTCAATGAAGACTAAAAACTACAAATTAATTGTGACTTCTAGATTCAAAGAGTTTTCTTTTTCTCAAGCAATTTGTTGAGAATCACAGAGAGTAGATTACTGGTTTGGAGGTGAATCTAGTTCTTCTGTTTCCCCCAGGGAAGTGATAGTAAGAGTTTGAGATAGGGATGAACCAATTTGAGTCATTCACAGACTCATGAATGGAATCCTAATTCCAATGAACTGTAATCATATAAATGAACCTGAGGATGTGGATAGTCAGCTTGGGACATCTATAAGGAAAAAAAAAGTAGGAAGGAAGTTATGTATAAGCCAATGTTTTCCTTTAGTAGGTCATAAATATAGGGGAAGGAATGCCTTCTACATTACCCCTACATTAAAATTTAGGAATATTTTAAGAGTAATATAATCATAGTTCAATTATGGTAATATCTCTGAGATCAGAACATGAGTAATCGGAACTGATCTTTGAGAGGGCTAAATAGTGTAGGATTACAATTACAAGATTACAATTCTAATGGTCTGATGTTAGTGAATATGTGTGTGTGTATGTGTGTGTGAGAGATACAGAGAGAGACAGAGACAGAGACAAAAAGACACAGAGAGAGACAGAGATAGATTAAAAACTTAATAATAGATATTATCTTTACCCTGATTTAAGGACTTCCCTAAGAACTGTCAATACCTTGTTCCTTGGGTTAAAATTGTTGTGGAAATTAATTAATGCATTTCATTCACTATTTTCATACTTCCCAGGAATAGTTTTATAAGATCCCTGCATGATTTTCAACATCTATATCTCACCATAAAAGACAGAGAGGAAAAGTACAGATATATATGAAATGGTGCACTTAATAGGGCCCCAGGAAGTTGAACAAAATGGAGCATGATCTGGAAATAGGTTTGATTTTGGAAATCTGGCTCTCTACATCATGACTACGAATTTCATGGTAGAATATGCAGCAGACTGACACCAAGGTAAGTGTCAATATGATACTTTAGAAATTCCTTGAGGGGATTTTTTTTCATTTTCAGTTATTGCCCAAGTTGCTTTATGCAAATAGCCATAGTTAGAAATCAGCAAGCCCTAAAACATTATAATGTTTATTTCAAGTACTTTCCTTGATAATTCAGGACTATATCTGGTAATTATATAGATTTTTTTGAGATTAAAAAATTCTTATTAGACTCATTTAGTGAAACTTTTTTTTTTGTATCTTTAGTCAAGCATTCACATTCTTCACTAGTTGCTTCTTTTATCAGTGCTATTGTTCCTGTATTTATTTGTAAAACATAAATAAGAAAATTCCTCTGGTTTGTTTGTTTGGTCCATATTTCTGAAGTGAACTGACACAAGGTAATCCTAAAAAGAAAACTCCATTCACCAATGCCAATAGGCACCCATTCTACAACCAATAATTTTCTACAATCTCCTGTTGGCACTAAGAAGATAAGTGGCTTACAAAAGACCATAGAGCCAATGGGTATGAAAGACAATTCTTGGACCCAGATTTTTAACATTAGATCTTTATTTGCTATACACCCTATCTCTCCTGGTTACTTCTATAAACAGTAAATAAGTGGCACTTTTGTAAATCTCATATTTTCTAATATATCTTTGGTAAAGTAAGGTTGTCCATGAAAGATTTTTCTCAATCATAACTGTAACTGTACCCAGTCCTCTACTGTGCCCTTCAGAATGTTGTTTTATAGTCAACAAACTTTTATTCATCTTGAATCTTTTCCTCTCTCACTTCTCACATCTGTCTCTTACTGAAACTTGGCTTCCCTTAATAACAATACTCCCAGCCACTTTTTCCAGGCCTTACTATGCCTCCACTATTTCTCCTCAGTTCAGTGGGTCAAGACAGAGGAGTTGATATAGTCCTTGTAATGCATGACTACTACCAGATTTTCCCCCTTCCTTCATCACTCAACAAACTTTCTTCTCTTAAGGTTCATGTCATTAATATCTATCACCCACTCAAAATCCTAGTTGTTGCTATATGCAGGCCCCTAGGCTAATCCCATTTTTTCCTTACTGAGTTTAATATACGGGTCACAATTTTTGTATATAGGAGCACTAAGTAATTGAAATAGTGTAACAAATTTGTAGTAGAACATACAAAATGGTATTCTTATTTTTCTCTTCTATGATTCCTCTCATCATATGGTGAATTCAACATTCATATTCATTCTCCTGCAAATATCATAACCACTCAGTTGCTCAATTTATTCATCTCCCATGAGTTATTCTTCTAACACACTGCTTTCACACATATAAATGATCAAAACCCTGATAATTTCACCAACCAAAAACGTATCATCCCTGTGTAAAAGAATTTGGAAATCCCCTTAACTAACCATAATACATTGGCTTTTCACCTCTCCCTATGTTTTCCTTTGCAGAACTTTATTATTCACCTGCTTTGTGACCTCCAACCTATTATCCTCTCAATTTTCCCCCAGGACAGGTAATGTCCCTCCTTGGCTCTCTATTTTGACTCCTTGTTGAATCAATTCATCTCTACAGTATTCTTTTCTCTTGAATCCCTAGACCCCTATTCACAGTGTTGATTACATTCAGTCAAACCCCAGCCTTGCATAACTTCCACCATCCCTTGCCTGTATTTGTACATGTATGATATTGAACAAAGGTGGAGAAAAATAACACCACCATTCCGAATGGGTCTACCACAAATGTATATTACACCATTTCAGTTGGACCCTTCCTAATTCTATACAATACTTTGTTTCTTAACTTACTACTCTACTTTTCATAGTGGCTCTTCCAAATCTTTTCATCCTTCTTCAAACTTCCCATGACTTCCCTTCTCTTTTCCCCTGCCCAATTTTCAATTGAGATCTTTACTTCATATATACATGGGCAAAAATTAGGCCATTTACCATATGCTACCCCTTCCTTTCTTTCTCATCTTCTATCACTCAGGTTTCTCTTGCTACTTTCTCCTCCTTTACTTCTGTCTTACATGATGAAGTGGCCTTACTGCTTACCAAGGTTCACTTATTTGTTCAGTGATCTCATTCCATCTTGTTTCCTCCAACAGATTGCCCCTTCTGTCATCCCCACTATTTCCTTTATTTTCAATCTGTCCCTGTCTACTGGCTCATTTCTTACAGCTACAAACATGCCTATGCCTTCACTATCCTGAAAAAAAAAACCCTTTGATTCTTCATGCTCCTCTTTCATCCTATACATCTTTGTACCTAAGATCCTTATAAAGTACATTGACATTAGGAGCCTTTATTGCCCTCTTTTCTTAACTTATTTTTTATCATTTTTTTTTTCATTTTATCATTTCACTGAAATTGCTTTCCCAAAATTTATGAAAGATTTTTTTTAGTTGTCAAATACAATGGCTGCTTTTCAATCTTCACTCTCTTTGATATCTTCTCAGCTTTTGACATTATTGATCATTTTCTTTTTGATACATATTTCCTCTAAATTTTAGTGACACTACTACTCTTTCCTGGTTCTCCTCCCACCTGACTAATCTTTGTCTTCTTTGCCTGCTCCTCTTCCAGATCATGTCTTCTAGTTGTAAGTTTTCAACAGGGTTCTATGTCCTGGATCATTTTCTCTTCTTTTACTACTTCACTTAGTGATCTAATCATCTCTTGGATTTAATTACCACCTCTAAGCTTATGATGCTCAAATCTATATATCTTGTCCCAGACTCTCTAATGACTATCAATTTTGTCTTTATGATTGCATTTCAGACATTTTGAACTGGATATCCGTAGGAATTTTAATTTCCACAGCAGAAGTTATTGTGCTTCTCCCTAAGCTGTCCCCCCTTCAAAAAACCTTCTAAAACCTACTAAAAAGGAAAATAACAACATTCATTCCATTCCTTCAGGCTCACAGAAGAGATCTTATCCTAGATTCCTCACTATCACTTATGGCCTGTATCCACTCTGTTGCCAATTATAGTTGATTTCACATTTGTAGTAGCTCTTAAATACTTCTGTTCTCTCCTTAGACAGTGCCAGATGTTAAGGACTCTAGGCAATAATAATCCCTTGCGGGTTATATGCTGAGAAAAGTATAGATTTGAACCCTTTCTTCTACCCTCACCATTCATAAGTGAATGTCATGATGATACTTTATACATATATGGTCTTCTTCAGTTGCAAAATATTTTGTGAGGGGACAAATATATGATGATGCATTCCTGCGATTTCAATAATTTGTAGAATGGAAATGTTATGGAAAACTACAAGGCAATTTATATGAGTTCCCTGGGGCACTGAGAAGATAAATGACTTGCTCTTAGTATCATGGATTATTTGTATCAAAGGCAGAACTCAAAGTCAGCTTATGAATAACAAGCCTGGTTCTATACTCACTAAATCTTCCATGTAGTATTCAATAAAGTTATGTATGCAGTAGATACATTACTGGAGTTAAAGTTAGGAAGACCTGATTTCCAATACTATCTCAGGTATTAATTATCCATGTGACTGTGGGCAAGTCACTTAATGTTCTCTGCCTCAGTTTCATCATTTGTATAGTGATAATTAATAACACTTCCCAGGAGCATTAGGGGGGATCAGTGAATTAATATAGGTAAAGTACTTTGCAAATCTTAAAGTGTTATATGAATGCTAGCCAATAATGTTATTATCTCACTTTAGCTTCACAACAATGGTGTAAATTGTTAAAAGGATGATTCAAACCAAAATCTTTTGACTCAAGTCACTATACAATGGTATCTGGTATTCAGAATAATATTGTGAACCATCAGATCAAGATGCAATTCCATACAATATTATATTAATTCCTTGGGAAAATATTTGCATTAATGAGTTGAAAAATGATTTTTTTTCCTTTAACCTTCAATTAGCTAGCAAATGAAAGTCACTGGGAATTCCTGTTCACTAACTGTTCCAATTAATTATGGATTTTCAACTGACAAGAAAGAAGTATGAAGTATGGTTGATCTTTCTGATTATAATGATTCCCAGAAACCCTTGCTATTCTCTGTGAAATATAGACCATAAACACTCAATATTAGGATAAATGAAAAAATTTATGGACAATCTAACCATTTTCTAATCAAGTTTAATTTTGGCGTCACTATGATCACAAGTGGACCAAAAATAAATTCATTCTAGATTAAACAACCACAACCACAACAAACTCCTCCTCCTGGTACTACTATGAATTTTGTAATAGTTTAAAGTGTATATAGATTTGTTTTCAAAACTGCACACAAAGTGGCAGCAGTGTGTTTACTGTTGTAGAGAGTATAATTCTTACTACCTTCATGATGAACTAATTGTAGAAATACTGATCTTTTGAAGGAAACTTTGAATCCTCCTTCTCTTCCACTCAACCAACTCATACAAAGTATAGAAGAAAGTGAGCTTGATATTTGCAACATTCTTTTTTCATTTTTGCAGGTAACTACTACAGACATATACTTTGAGAAAGCTCAATCAGTTCTATGAGAGCATCCAACCTGACAGAAATGCTATTAAAATTACACATATTGTGCATAAACTGCACAATTGCAGCACAATTCAGAAATACATAAAAAATAATTTGACTCTCTCTCTAGCCAGAGGCTTTAAAGGGTATCATCATTCAGCATCATTAGTATAGATGAAAAAAGAACAAATTCTTGCCAGTGATTCTTGTAGACCTTTGGAAACACTTGCCCGATTCTAAGAGCTTGGTATATTACAAGGTTTATATTGACCACTCATTACATAACTATTTGCCATTACTTAGACTATTTGATCTCTAGTTTAAAAGTGGAAATGTATTTCTCTAACTATAATTGTCTCAGATCAGTAATTTACTTTTTAACATATTTTTGTATGATACTACTTACTTAATATATGAAGATGTTATAATGACTATTGAAATCTCACTCAGCCTTCTTAAACTCCATGTGAATGAGACTCAAATTTACACAAGGAGTCATCATTTAATGATTTTAAATACATTGGTATCCCTCGAGACTGATAATTTTACCAATGTCTTTCTTTCAATGATGCAGAGTGTAAACTATTCCTGCCTGTCCAATCTTTATGAGTTTTGGTCTCATTCTTCTATAAATATTCCAAGGAAGATTCACCCAAAATTACATGCAATACTTTGCATTGCTACCAGTGAGATACATGGACTATTACTTTGCTATGCAACCAGCAAAATGACATATAAAATTTTATAAAGTTTATCATGTGATCAGCTGTGACTGACAGCATTTTCAGCAATACAAGGATCTAAGAAAATTCTGAAGGACTTATGAAAAATAATATTTCCAGAGAAAGAACTTTTGGAGTTTGAATTCAAATAAAAGAATTTTAACTTAATTTTTCTTGCTTTGCTTTGCTTCTTTTTGTTTTTGTTCTGTTTTCTTTCACAAAATTGCTAACAAAGGAATATGTTTTGTGTATTTGTGTAACCTATCAAATCACTTGCCTTTTCAATGAGGGGAGATTGAAGGAGAGAATTTGGAATTCAAAATTTTTAAAATGTTTAAAATGTTTTACATGTAATTAGGAAAAAAGAAAAATTTAAATAAGAGAAAAAATAAAAAGAATGTATCATGATAACCTGTGTGTGTTATAAAAATTTTAAGTATACTTCTTAAATATTCATCTTTACTATGAGGAACCTAAGGCAGAAAAATTAATAATCATCAACAACAGAAATAACAGCATCAATAATGGAATAAATAATAATCATTATTTGGATCAATGATGTCATAGACAAATAGAAATGGGAACTACTAAACCATACATAAGAATTCCTACAGGCTACACAATGAGTTAAAAAACCACATATTAATACTATCTGTGTTGTATTTTATTTTTATTTCTTTTGTTAAATATTTTCCAATTACATTTTCATCTGCATTTGACAACTCTGATTTAAGTAGCACTTTGAGTCTAACAAAGGACTAATAATCATCTTACCTAGTGTTCACAATACAGTGAGATAAGTGTTATTATTTAACAGAGGAAGAAAATGAGGATCAGAGATAAAGCAGAATTCCCACTCAGATTTTGGTGACTCCTAATCCAGCACTCTGTTCCCTAAACTAATGTCTACCAAATAAATGCTTTGCTGAGTGTTACATATCCAGGATGTCAGAATGAGACCTTCTATCCATTATCTTCTTGTTAAAAGATAACTCTTCTTAGTAAAGTGAATTCTATCTTTCAGAATTAATATTTCAGAAATGTCCAGAATTCCCACTAGACTTTTGTTCACTACCAATCCAGTACTCTATCCTATTCTTTACCTATCAAGTGATTTGGTATATCTAATGTATATCAATAATGGACCTTATATCTTCTTACTAAAAGATAAATAATTCTTCTTTGCATAATCTCATGCTAACTTTTAGAATTAGAATTTTAGAAATGCTCAGTATATTTTGATGAAATTCCTTATTGTCTTTCTAAATTCTTCTTCATTTAATTTATAGGCAATAGCCATTGTGGTACAGTATCTCCATCTTCTTATCTACTCAAAGATGTTTATAAGTGTGTGAGTGTGAGTGTGTGTGTGTGTGTGTGTATGTGTCTGTGTCTGGGTGTCTGTGTTTGTGTATCTGTGTTTGTGTGTCTGTGTATGTATTTGAGCCTAACAGCATATACCCAACTATTTTCCTTATGGCCTAAAGGTGCCTTTCATGCCCTTCTATTTGCATCTTTCCTTTACTCTGCACCTATCCAGAGGTTCATTCAGTGAAATAAAATTTCATTACAATTATTTCTACTTAGAGAAATATGACAGCTAGAATTTTTATGTTAATTAATCTTTGGTTTTTTTATTATTGTGTGACTGCAGACCGTAAATTTCCTTGCAATCCAGCTTTAGTGCACTCTATAAATTATTTTAGTTTATTCCAGCTCTTCACTTGATTTGCAAATGGTTAACTTTGCACAGATCCTCCCATTTACCCTCAAACCTAGTCAGCACTGTCAGTGCTCTTGAGAGGATATGGAATATATCCAGGAATCATCATGATCACAAGGATCAACTATGACCTCTTGAATCCATGGTCCAATGATGCCCTTTTTATCAGGTGAAATTTTCTGAACATAAATGAGCAGATATTAAACATTATAAACATTAGTACTCAAATATGGGGCTATTTTCTGAGGACGAAACTTAAACAAACAAGAAGGTCACTGCTTCTTGGTGCACATCCCACAGGCAAATGGGGAGTTACTGCTTCCTCACCTGCATACCCAGTTAAGCACCATCTGTTTCCTGTTTTAATGTGATATCTGGCATAGTTTTCCCAAAACCTTTCACATCAGTAAGCACAATCCTAATAGACAGTTAATATGAATTAAAAATCATGGTTTCACTAAAACTAAGTTCTAGTATTTTTTTTCATTTCCTGAAATAAGTAACACTACACTGACTGCTTCTAGCCCAAAAGCACGAAATACCCCCAGATTAATACAAGTTATTTAGAATATATTTACCTGATGATGATATATAGGCTCTGGTGGATAGACAGTGCAAAGGCATATCATTCTAACTTGAAAATTGAAATAAAATTTTGATCAAGAGACTGTCTTCCACCTCATCTTGTTAATGATCTTTAATAGAATCATGGATTTAGTGGTTAAATAACTTGTCCATGGTCATAACAAAGTGTCATTAATGGGGTTTGAACTTAGGCCTTCTGACTGTCAAATCAGTGTTCTTTAAATTGCTTATTTAGTTGATATTCAGATTCTAATTTCAATGAAACTTGAGAAATGAAGGCCCATTTGAAGATTTCATTTCCATACTATATTTTAGCTCTGGGTGCAAATGTCAATCCTGTCTCTTCATAGTACATTAAATGATTGAAATAAAAACTCTTCCATAATTTGTGCCACAGATTCCCATGGAATTTTAATGTCAAGTCTGATTACTTTAGGAAATAGTTCCATAAATGAAAAGTTCTATAACTTTTCTATATGTTCCATAAATGAAAAATAATTGAATTACTTTGGAGGATATTGTATCCTTCAGAAATGTATGTCCTTTATACAAGAAAAAAAGAATGCCACAGATAGTATTTAGATTTGTTGGCCAAAATAATAGGCCAATTCTCTGACCACAGATGAGAGTGAATTGGTTGTTAGCTAGAACAATTTAAAGATGGAGAGCATGTTGGGAGGTCATAACAATAATTAACATTTAAATGGAATTTTAACAAATTATCTCATGTTCTTCATAGAAATATTGCAGAGTATCCATGACAAATATTTCTTATTCCCATTTGACAGATGAAAAACTGAAATTGAGAGAGATTGAATGATTTTCCCAGAGTCATATAGCTAAAGTTTAAAGTTTCTGTGACTCCATAATTAAGACTCAATTCATTATGATTCATAATCTCCAATATAGTCTAACTATCTTATTTCCAATATAGGGAAACTGAGGCCCAGAGATGTTGCTATTTAATTCCAGAATCTCAGGGGTTGAAGAGATCTCAGAGATCATCTAGTTCATAGGACATAATAAACATTTTATTAAATGATGATTGACTAATACAAGAGTCAATATGTGTACCCAGACCTTCTGATTTGAAATACATCATTCTTTCTGCCCTTGGTGTTGTTAGTTCCTACAACTCTCACTCATATAGTTACTCTTATCTGGGGAAATAATAGCCATTGGCATCCAACTATTCAAAGAATTTGGTTCTCATTTTCCTTGTTTTATAGACCCATTTATTTAAATATTCTAACTGGATTTCCCATTCAGCATCTTATTCTAAGAAACACCTACAACTAAAGAGTGAATTTCTATTTGCACCTAAACAGACCACCCTAGTGCTTCAGAAAGTAAATTGTTTATCAGGGCCAAACCTGATAATAGTCAAGAGAAGAAACAATAAGATATCAGAATGTCCAGGATCTATTAGGAGAAAATACTAAGTACAGAAGACTATGAGAAGAGGTTGGAAAGGGAATGAAAAAAGGAAGAAAGTTTTTAAAGTCAACTGTTCTGGTAAAAAGAATTATTCAGACCTTTAAAAGTATGTGATTTATGCAACTTTAAGTGATTTAAAGTATCAGAATGCAGATTATCCCCTTCAGGGATTTCCTGCAGCAAAATTTTAATCCCAGGTTATATTTTCCTTGCCTGCTCCTCAGCTTGGTTCTGGGCAACCTCTCTCCTCCCTCCCTCCTTTTCCATCAGTCAATGTGTGCTCAGGGAATGGAAACTAATTTTAATATGCACCTAAGTGAAGCATCATTGGGAAGGTAAATCAGCTGAGAAAAAAAAAAAAAAAAAAGGTCACAAACAATCCATGAAAAATATGATGTCTATGAAGCCAAATAAGAAAGAATTTTGGATTATCCATGTCACTGTTATATTCTATTAGCATAAAGGATCTAGTCTTGATCATATATTTATTTCTAAAATACTAAAAACAATAATACCTTACATGGGTGTTGTATTTTTTAATATGAAACTGAAATTAATACAATATATTTCCAACATTTGAAGCATTCTCACAATATCCAAGCTTGAGCAGAGAATACATTTTTATTCCTGTTCTACAAATAAGAGGGGGGAAGAAGGAAGAAAAGGAAGGAAGAAGAGAGGAGAGGAAGGGGAGGGAGAGAGAGAGAGAGAGAGAGAGAGAGAGAGAGAGAGAGAGAGAGAGAGAGAGAGAGAGAGAGAGACAGAGAGACAGAGACAGAGACAGAGACAGAGACAGAGAGAGACACAGAGACAGAGACACAGAGACAGAGACACAGAGACAGAGACAGAGACAGAGACAGAGAGACAGAAAGGAAGGAAAAAAGAGAGGTTTCAGCACCTCCCCTAAAGTAGCATAACAAATAAATTACAAAAAAGAACAAGAACTTTGATCTACAATCTAACAGCCCTTTCCATTAAACAAAAATCTCCTATATTAAATCAGCCCATGCAAATGTCCAAATGGTTGATTCACTCTTGCACTGAAATCAATAAACATTTTGAATTTATGTAAAGTCCAAGGTCCTTTATTTGAGTTGATTCAGTACATCATTGACTACAGATTGCTACCAATTACCATTAACAATTCAATAGAAGTACATATAGTATATATAATCTTTTCCACCAAAGTTTGTAGACTTCTGCATTATGTCTATGCCTCCAAATTAAAAAAGAAAAATCACTAGAAAGCAGGTTCGTGGCACAGTGAAAAGACAGTCAAGCCTGAAGTCAAGAAGACTCATCTTCTTGAGTTCAAATCTAGTCTCAGACTTATTAGCTTTGTGTCTCTGCACAAATCATTTAATCTTGTTTATCTTAGTTTTGTCATCTATAAAATAAACTAGAGAAAGAAATGGCAGGCTACTCCAGTATCTTTTACCAAGAAAAACTGAAATGGGATCACAAAAAGTTGTACATTACTGAAAAATGATTGAACAATAACAATAATTATAATATAGTTTGAATTATTATAAGCAACTTCTTTTGTACTTTTTTGCATTATTTAACTATAGATTTTTGATATTTTTTCTAAAGATTAATTTCCCAGATTTATAATATATCTCTTCTCAAGAAACATTGTTTTTCTCTTCTAAAATGTATATAGTGGAATAGATTGTGCTATAATTTTCTATGTATGAATTACCTTCCCCCAGCAGGATGTAGATTTCACAGGTCTAGTAGAACCTTGTATAACTTCTAGCACCTAACATTGTATCCTGTATACTGTAGTTGTTTAATAAATGTTTATTGTGTTAAGCTGAATTAAGATTACAGTCAGGAGGACATGTACTTTATCATACAAAGCAAAATCTCCTTTTGAGGTTCTTAGCACCAATATTTTAGAATTCTACAATATTTGGAAATGAAAATGCCCATACTGAATTGGTCATGTACTCTAAGTCCATGAAATAATCACATTTATAATGGATCACTGAATGCTTTGCCCATGTGCTCTGATTTTCTAATCATTCATTAAAAATAAATTGAAGCCACATATAATAACATATCATCATGGAGCCTAAAGATGTCTCTTTTCTCTTAGAGGCTGGAAAAGGGATGTTTGTCCAATTTGGATTATTCTTTTCGGACACTTAGATGGTTATATGAGATATGGGTAAAATTCAACTAGGGCAGATATAAGAGGACTATCAATCCTCTCTTTTTTGTGATAGATTAAATACCATATATGTAGAACCACAAAAGACCTCTCAGCTTACCTTTATTTTCTAGATAGGTGAAAGAAGTTTCATGAGGCTAGATGACTTGCCCCAAAAGCAAAGAGTAGAACTGGGTCCTCTGATTCCAAAATATCACTTCTTGCCCCAGGAGTACAGTCTAATTTCTTCTGTTTATTTGTGTATTTATCAAAACAGGAGAAATGTGATTGCTTTTTAGTGTTCTATCTTCATTGTACTGAAGAGATAGATTTATATGGTGGGTGTGTGTGTGTGTGTGTGTGTGTGTGTGCTGGATGTGCATATGTGTTTATTTTTTTTCTTTCAGATTCCCAAAGAATATTAAATATGCATAGTAACAAAATTAAATAAGATTGCGAATGGTTCAGTTTTTAACAACTTTTCTGTTTTCTTTGGTATTTAATCATGTCAAATGTATGAATAGCAAAATTTAACATTATTTTGTGAAAATTAAATGTGAAAAAAATATATGTTCAGTTACTTTTAATAAGCAAAGGACTATAGTTTCACAGTCCTTTGGCTATTTTCATCCTGATAAGAACTTCAAGCTTTAAGTCCCAGTAGTCATTTAGATTTAAGAAAATTCTCATTAGAATACTTGGATAGGGTCAAGTTATTTATGGAAGGCAGAAACTTAAAGCATGTGGTTCTAATGATGAATAATCAACACATCTTCTTGCACTTCTTAATGATTGATCCTTACCAATAATCATGGCCTCAGAGAATATACAAGGTGACAGATGGGCCACCAAAAGAAACTGAGAAGTGAGAAAAATGAGACACAAGAGTTGTAGGGAGGTGGAGAGGAAAAGACAAAGAAGGGAAAACAAAGAAGAAGAGGGGGAGGGAGCATAAATGGTAAGATACTGAGGGAAGGATGAAGAGAAAAAGAAGAAATAGATTGTATTATACTACAAGAAATTTAGTACAGAATGAAGCCTGCAGATAAGGTCAAAAGATCTAGGTCTTCCACTTAATATATGACAAATAAAGTTAGTTTTCTGAGATGAAAAAGAGGGAAAATTTTGACTACACTAGTTACTTCACAAATTAAATAATTGAGGCAAAGTACTTCTCAAGCTGTTCAGTGTTATATAAATATGAATAAGTATTTTGAGATAAAGAGATGAGAAAAGAAGGAGATGGAGAAGTAAGGGAAGTGAGTACATAATGAAAAAAAGAAGGCATTATAAAGGGACTGTGAATTACTGTGCATATGCAAAATATGCTCTATTGAATATGAGATTAAAAACATATTAAACATTCATCATATGAAATAAGCAAAAGCAGTCATCCAGTCTGTAATTTTTCAGTTAAAATTCCCAAATTTTCACTCTCAATATCTTTTATTCTCTTCTAGCCTATGTACATACATAGGCCCCGATCACTTCATTCCTGTCTCATTGCAGTTGCGTGCTGCTGGATCTGCCATCCACAAGTCCCTCTCTAGTCAAATACATCCATCACTAAAAAAAAAAAAAAAAATCACTCAAGTGATTTTCCTAAACACAAGACTAACTATGTCATACTCCATATATCCTTGTGACTCCCTACCATATCTAAGTTGAATAGCAAAATTCATTGTCTGGCATTCAAAGCCCTTCATAACTTTGCCTTCTCCTGCCTTTCAAGTCTTTGTGCACCTTATTTCCCAACAGATTATTCATAAATACAATGACACTTTTGTTCTGGCTGTTTCATGAACAAGATACATCTTTGGACCCCATACATTTTTATGTGGCTATCTGCCATGCCTAGAATGCCCTTCCTTCCTTAACCTTGCCCACTGACTTCAATAACTTGTTTTAAGTACCAACTAAAATCCCATCTTTTTATGAAAGACTTTTCCAATCTTTCTTAATTCTAGTAATGTTCTTTGGCTAATTAGTTTCTACTTATTTACCATTTATTAATTATATCCTATTTCCTCATATACACATACTAGATAGATAGATAGATAGATAGATAGATAGATAGATATAGATATAGATATAGATATAGATATAGATATCTATTTGTGTTTGCATCTTATCTCTTTTTATTAGATTGTAAGCTCCTTCAAGTCAGGGACTATCTTTTGCCTCTTTTTCTATCAATAATGCTAAACACAATTCCTGGCACATTTTATTCTGTTCAGTTGAATCTTGCTTTTTTGGAGATATACTCCTGATGTTGTAAGTTTGAGGACCTGATAAATAACTTTTAGATTTCACTGAAGGGAAAGAAAATATTCCATTATTAGTTATTTTATATGTTGTTTTCTTTATTTTCCTATGAGATGACTGAATAAGTGGAACTGTGCTCTCTTTTTTTCACATAGCAGATATTACTATTCCAATTTATTTCTTTGTTGGAATTTGTTTACTACTTTTAATGTTTTTTTTGTTGAAAAATTCATTTTTAATTTTTGTAAACCATTTCAAATAACTAGGGTCATTTTATTTATTTTTTTCTTTTTTTTTAATTTTATAATTATAAAATTTTTTGACAGTATATATGCATGAGTAATTTTTTTATAACATTATCCCTTGTATTCATTTTTCCAAATTTTCCCCTCCCTCCCTCTACTCCCTCCCCTAGATGACAGGCAATCCCATACATTTTACATGTGTTACAGTATAACCTAGATACAATATATGTGTGTAAATCCAATTTCTTGTTGCACGTTAAGTATTAGATTCTGAAGGTATAAGTAACCTGGGTAGATAGACAATTACTTTTAATTTTTAAGTTACAAATGGTGGTAAAGTTTTATCTATAAATTAGGGCTGGGCCAGTGAAATACTTGCCTTCATATTAATAGAGCTTGTTACCATTCCATCTCTCCTTCAGACAATCCTTGAGATTGAAACCTGGTTCCAGGAAAATGTACATTTGTCTATAATTCCTATCATGGTAGTGTATTTCCTATTTAATTTCCTACTGTGACTGCTACCTATCACATATAATCATTTGGGAAGACAACTCAATTTTACTTTGAACTACCTAAGTAGAAAGCTCAATATAGTATCTATGAATGAATGAAGTATTGTTTTTATTCTCTTCTATACATCACCTCCAATTATAGAAAGTCTAGAATTTTAATTTAACTGGAAGTTTTATTGATGAGACTGAGCAAAGTAAGTTACTACATTATAAGTCATCTCTCAGGCCTCCTTTATTCCCCAGGACTGTTGTTAATATGTTGTCAATCAGCTGAAATCCATTAGAATCATATGAGCCATGATGTGTTTCCATCTGCATTTTTTAAATATTCATTTCCCTTAGCATGAATATACTTAAAAGGGAGAAGAAAATATCATTATATCAGAACATTTCCTGATTCTAATATATCTGTAATAAATTAGTTATGATATATCTAGAGATTTACAATCATCACCTAGTAAACAATAACTATGTTTATTTAAGTAGCATCCTTCATCCAAGAAGTTTTACACTGTACATTCCTTTAGATACTTCCCAAGGAGACAAATGTGAATTTCTTCTTTTTGAAGAAATAGGATGGACAGAATGGTGAGAATGATGCCCTTAGCAGCAAAAAGTCTTGGCTTCAATTTCCACCTCAGACATTTACTGTCATGATAACTCCATGGGCTCATTTAGAATATTAGGATGATTCTTCATATGTCTGCATCATATTGCTACAATTAAATCTCTGAATTTTAGCGGTAACCATCGTGTTGAGGAACAACACTTATAACTGTAAGTCCTGAGGTCCAAACTTCATTCTCATCATTTAAACAATTAAGCCAAGATTGTTATTACTTCTTTTAAAAATTATAGTTTTATTAATATCCTTTATTTTATCTCCTGTACATTATTAGGGACATGACTTAAAAATATTAAAAAGAAAGAGAAAAATTAGCAAAACTGATAAATACATATAAAAAATCTAACTTTATAGGCATTTTAAATATACATGGTCCAATTACTTTTGAAAAGGTGTAAAAGAAAACATCTTATCTTTTGTCTTCTTTTGAGCTATGTTTATTCTTTATATTCAAAACATTTTTATATTGATTTATTTTGTGGTTGTTCTTTCTATCCATACCATTAGAATAAGTGTGTATGAAGAGAGAGATATCTGATTCTGTTCATTTCACTTTTCATCAGGTCATGTGTACTTTTCTATATTGATAAAGCTCACACAAATTTTAATATTCTATTACATTTCTCTACCACAAGTTATTTAACCATTTCCTAAATTATGGACATCTATTTTATCTAATCTTTCATTACCTCAAACTGGCCTTGCTCCAAACAGTTTTGAGTATATGGAACCTTACTTTTGAGCAATAATTTCTTTGGATTTTATGCTTGAGAATATAATATTTTCTTAGGATTCTTACAAGGTGCTAAGTCAGTTGTCTAATTTAGCCTGGTACTTAACAGTTCTCTAGTTCAGAGTTCACACCTTTCACACCTTTTAAAGAGCATATAAAAGGACAACCTATTGGAAGCTTGAGGATATTCAGGGCCAAGGAGAACTTTGGGAGAGGACTGCGGGAGAACTTCAAGGGGATTTCAGGAGATTCAGAATCAAGATTCATTCCCATTTCCACCTTTGTGCTGGCTGGAGACATTGGGAAAAATGAGAGGTTGAACCTGGCAGAGACAAAGGACTAGCAGCAAGAGCTCTCAGGAACCAAGGAGAGAGGAAGGTCTCAAGAAAACTAGCCGAGCCCAAAGTTAAGGAGATAAGATTTTGGAAGAGACAATAAAGGATTTGGACTTTAACTCCCGGCTGCATTTGGGATTATTGAAATTGAACTGAAACTAATGCTGTTCCCAGAAGCTCCCCAAGAAACCTGCACCCAGAAAACAATTACAATTTAGAGAGCAGAACATTACAATCTTTGTGTCAAATATTATGAACATTTTAGAAACATTATTCCCTTAGACACTTTCATCAGCTTCCTCATCTATAAAAAGCAGATTATAAAAATCATCATCTCACAGAGTTGTTGTAAATATTAAAATGACATATGTAAAGGATTTTCAAAATCTTGAACACCCTATATAAATTCCAGTTATTATTATTGATGTTATAATAATAATAATAATTATTATTATTATTTTATTGTTCTTGATGGTTTTTCAAATTACTCCAGAATGTGTATACATTCACAGCTCTATCAATAGTGGCTTAGTATGTCTATTTTTCTATAATCTCTAAAACAATGACATTTTTCATTTTTCTTATCTTTGACAATTTGTTAAGTGTGAGGTAGTACATCAAGGTTATTTTGATTTATATTTCTTTCACCATTTCTAATTTGTATTTCTTTTAATAAGTTAATAATTTTTGACTTTGCGTATATTTGTTAGTTGTCATTATTTTCTGAATACTCAAGTAATATAAAAATATTTAATACAGAGATTCTCCAGTTGACTATTTCCATTTTTATCCTAGATAAATTAATTTGCTTTGTGAAAAAATTATCTATTTTTTTATTTTGTCTTTGCTTCTTCTTTGATAGAGGATATAGCTCATAGTTAAAACTGAAATTATATAATAGTTTTTGCTTTCTATATTTTAAAATATTTATCTTTTAATATTTAAGTTGTATGCTCATTTTGAATTTATTATGGAATATAGTGTAAATGTTGGCCTACTTTCTACCAGTCTGCTTTCTACTACTTCTAGAAGTTCTTTTCAAATTGGGAGTTTTTTCCTAAGTAATTTATGTTTTCAGTTTTATCACACAAGCTATCATCAGTCAACAAGCATTTATTAAGCACTTATTATACACCAGGCATTACTGAGTTCCATTGTTTCTGATTTTTTTCCTTTTCTGTTTCATTGATCTACTCTATTTTTAACAAAATCTAAATCATTTTGAGGACTTCTGCTACATAATATAATTTTGGGAGCATGTGTTATTTCCCTTTCATTTTTACATTTTATGTGTTATTTCCATTGATATTCCAGATCTTTTGTTCCTTCAATGAATTTCATTACCATCTTATCCAGCTTTGTAAAGTATCCCTTTGATAGTTTGATTGGTGTAGCATTAAATATGTAATAGTAGTATTATCACTTTATTACATGGCTCTAATCCACTCATAAGCATTCAATACTATTCTAGCTATTTAAACTATTCTTTATTTCTTTAAGGAGAATTTTATAATTGAATTTATACAAATATCAAGTATATTTTGTTATATTGACTCATGTATTTTATTCAGTTTTAGTAATTTTGAATGGGATACCCTTTAATCTTAATCATGGAGCATTTGTTAATGGAAAAAGCAAAAGCAAGAATAATCATAATGTGATAGTAACTTTCTCCCACCAATGCACACAATGTCTCTGTGGGAGGAAATTGGGAAAACATTTTTAGAAACCTTGTAAGAATGCATATGAATAGGAAAATCTATGTGCCCTGGGCAACTCACAAGTCTCACCAATAAATCCAAAAATATTCTAAGGGAACAGCGCATATAGGTTTTAAATGCTTCCACTATTTTTTGACCTCTTTGTTCTTCTGGGCAGAACTACTTCTAGGCTAACTGTTACTTTCAGTCCATTGAAGCAGAGTTAAGATCTTTTAAAGAAAGAAGAGAACTTAAGACTTGAATCTGCAGAGCTATTCAGGTCTTTTCCCTTGGCTGAGCTTTAAGGCAATATTAGCATTCTCAGAAAAAAAAAAATAAATAAAATAACAACAAACAGTTCTCCTGTTTGGAATCTGCAGAAGTATTCAAGCCAGCTCACTGGATTCTGAAGGAGTTTCTCCCTTTCAAGATGTAAATAGTAATTAAGAATAGGGAAACATAGATTTACTTTTCTTTAAATTAACAATACATTCTTTCTGTGGGCAGTTAGATGATACCGTGGGTAGAATATGGGCCTAGAGTAAGGAAGACTCATCTTCCCAAATTCAAATATGGCTTCAGATACTTATTAGCTGTGTGACTATGGGCAAGAAATTTTACTCTACCTCAATTCCTCATCTATAAAATGATCTGGGAGAAGGAAATGACAAACAGCTGTAGTATATTTACCAAGAAAACCCCAAACAGAGAAAGAAGAATCAGACATGACTGAACAACTATTATTTCTTTCTTGCAATCAGCACCCTCAAACAACAGGAATTTCCTGCAATAGGAGAACCTCCCAATTGTGATTGCTAATTTATTGTCTTTTATCTGATTGTGGCCAAGCTCAGATCTCCTCTTCTCTGTTCTAAATTGTTCAGTCTCAACTCTTCACTCTACTTACCTTTACTTTTTGCATTTTATTTCCATCTTGAACTGCTGACTGACTCCAGTCTTAAAGCAGATTTACTTGTGTAAAATTACTCACCATTACATTAGGGTAAATAACTGAAAAATATGTATTTCTATTAGACCCACATCACTTAGATAATGTATAATTTTCAAAGTGTTATCTCAAAAGTTTTATTCGTCAGTATTTCCCAGTTATTATCTTCAAAGTCCACTACAGTCATATTGGTGAGTTGTTGGAGGATGGAAAATGCTGAGAGCAATATACTTTGGTCATCTTTGTCTTCTGTTAGTCCTTTTTTTTTTTTTAATCTGAGACTTCTTTCTGTCATTTCCCTGCAGTACTTTCCTTGAGAGGCAGATTTCCCAAAACACTTTTTGTCCAAATACTGAAGGGCTTTAATTTCTCATATAAATTTTCTTTTACCACAACCTCTTTCAATAAATTCAAATTTACATATAAGAAAAGGTCACCTCACACTCTATATACATTAGAACAATTTAAAATCTGACCCTAAGTCTTGCTTCTCATATTTACTACTTCTAACCTTGATACTGAACCTTGCAGGGTTTCATTTCCTTTATCTGTACAAGGAAGGGAAGAACCTTGATGACCTTGAAGACTCATTCCAGCTTTAATTCTTTCTTTTATGAATTAATCATTGATTCTTAACATTATTTTTGAAAAATATTTTAAGGATCACTATTCTTGATTTACATTGTAACCTTATATATTTTCTTTAATAGATTTAAATAATGCATAGGTTTAAACCAGAATGTCAAATCAAACAATTCAAGTATCTTAGTTGCAATTGGATAGGCTAGAGGCATAATTCCAGAGGCTTGGGAATCTTTCTGCTTTTATAGACTACCTAAAGCCAGCCTCAGAGGATAAAAGGAGTTGATGTTCTCATCATGTCAATTAGCAGCTCACTTGTTTTTTCAAAATTAATGAGCTTCTGTCTGTTTTCCTGATTGTGAGAACACCAACAGATTAAATAATCTCTAAATACTCAGTATCTATCCTTATTCATGTGATCATCTTCTCCAGCTTTCCTCATTCAACTTCTTGTTTGATCCATTGCTTGAACTATGTTGACAACTAGATTACCTCCCATCTGATTGCTATAGATTTTACAAATCCTGCTTTGATAAAGCATGATTCTGCCCTATCTTGTTTCTTTATTAATATGAGAACTTCCCCAGGGAGTTACAGGACAGGCTAAGCATATTTCATTTTAGTTCCTATAATTTAGAGAAGAGGAAATTGATACATCATGGATATTACAGGATTTGTCCAATTTTACAGAGCTACTAATTGTCAAGAGTGGAAATTTGAACATAGTTCTTTTAATTCTAAAATCAGCATTGGTTTTATCAAACAATACTTGCCATCTCCCCTGCCACCCCAAAAATAAAAGTTGAAAAGAACTATTGTGAAAGGAATGGATGTAGGAAAGTCTCTATCTGAGAATTGACTTTATATTTATTTTCCAGAATACTTTATATATTCTAAGTAGTAGGATTCTATCTGTTTCATAAAATACACATATTGGTGTGGTTAGTTTTCAATCTGTTCTTTGACTGCTAGAAATGCTTATTTCAGTTATGAATAAAATAACATTTATTATCTTTCAACTAGGAGAAGTAGAACAAGCCAATGAATCTAGTTTTTGTTGATTTTTTTTTCCTTTTGAACTTAATAACCAAATAAAAAAGGACATAGTAGAAGAGAAAAATAGGATTGTATTTGAAACTTTGGGTGTCTCTTATGTACAAATTGCTTTTTAAATTCTAAAACCACATCATCATATAAATTTCAAAGCAGGAACAATCCTGCTTGTTCAGAATTCCTTTAGGCCTAGCTTCTATTCTTTTCTGTGTATTAAAAACAAAACAAACAACAACAACAATAGATAAGCTGAACAGGAAAGCCACCATTAGATAAAAAAAAAAAAAAAAAAAAAATCTAACCTTTGAATGTAATAATATTTGGTGGGCCTAGAAAAAAAGTGTCACCTATTGTTATGGGCCAGAATTCTGAAACAAGGTTTCTTACAAGGTGTTAAGTCAATGGAATTGATAAAGACAATGGTTATCTAGTTTAGCATGGTGGTTAATAATTCTCTAAATTCAGTATGATTTATTTACTCTTACAACAAATAATGGTTTCCTAGTGATATAATGATTGGTTTATATTCAAAGTAGAGCATATAAGCTGAGACTCATGCAGAAACAGACTCAGAAGAGCTTGGAGAGAGACTCAGAAGAGTCAGAGAAGACAGATTGCTGGAGGCTAGAGCACAAGCCCTCGGACTCAGAGAGATTTATTCCATCTTCATCAGCCTCTTGGTGGCTGGCCTGGCCTCCTGAACTTCTCCACTGAAACCAAGGCTCTGGAAGGCCTCTAAGAAAGCTGTGCCAAACCCCAGGCAAGAAAACCAGATTGTGAAGGAGACAATGCAGGATTTGGACTTTAACAACTGGCAGTTCTTGTGGTGATTACTTCAATAAAATGACGGCTGCTCCCAAGACCTCTGGAAAACCAACAAGAACATTACAACCTATCTCCAAAGTCTATCACAGCACCTATTAATGAAAAGTTTCAGAGCACAATTGGGCAAGTAAAGATCTCCTTCAGAAGTCAGTGAAGAGGGAAGCAGGTTATAGAGCCCCAGCAGTCAGAGGTAGTGAGAGATGGAGATTTAACAAGAGGACAATGCATCTTAACTTCATTCATTTGGTTTTAATCTTGTTTTGATGACACTTGGTATTCTAGCAGGTATAAGACAAAATTCCAAACACACAAAAAATGAGACAGCTGAACAGAGGAAGTTAGAGGGAGAGAAGAGGGAATTTTGATTCCACATAGCTAGCTGATATAGGACAGTAGAGTAGAAAGAACATTGATTTTAGAATCAAAGCTTCTGATTTTAAATCCTGATCGTTTTCATCAATAACTGTGTGACACTGGTCAAATCAATTAACCTTTCTGATTCCTAGTTCTGTCACCTACAAAAAATGGAGTGGGGTGGAAGAGTAGAGCAGATGATCTGTGAAGTTAATTGGTACTTTGTCCCTAAGGGTATTCTGCATGGGTACATTTATTCCACAATAAATTGCTTATGTGACTTATTACCACTAGACATATATATAGAAGTTTGGATGCATACCTTCATTAGTATGTGAGAAATGCCCCAATGCAGAAACTCACTTTTTCAAAGCACATATATTTACTCTTTCATAATATTACTATTTGACAACTTCCTAAAGTACTGAGAAGTATTTGAAATACATAGATAATATTAGACACAGATAGTATTTGTCCATGTCATAATTTGAACTCATCTCCCCAATAATCATTTTTAATCTATTAAACCTGGGTATCTCTCATAGTAATAAGATATATGACATAATCCATAGAATTTCATTCTTAAGAAGGATTTCAGAGGCTGCTTTTTCCAAACCATACCTGAAAATAATTATGTTCTACACTTGCAGTGCTCCTCAAAATTTTTAATTAGGGGGCCAATTCACTGTCCCTCAGACTGTTGGAGGGCCGGACTATAGTAAAAACAAAAACTCACACTCTATCTCTGCCCCTCAGTCCATTTGCCATAACCTGGCAGGCCGCATAAAGGTCCTCAGCAGGCCACATCTGGCCTGCAGACCATAGTTTGAGAACCCCTATCTACAGCATCAATGACTCGCTGACCCTTTCTTGAAGATATCTTTTGAGAAAAATCCCTTCCTTGTGTAGATAGTCCATTCTAATTTTACGTAACTGATCATTAGGAAGTTTTTCCTTCAAAAGCAGTTGAAATTTAAATCTCTGAACTTCTACCTATCTTTCCTAGTTTTTCCTTTTGGAGCCAAACAATGTGTCTAATGTATCTTTACATGAAAGTTCTTCAACTACTCAAAGGCAGATAGCATGTCATAATGCTCTTATTTTCTCCATGTCTCTTTAGTCTAAATATTTCCAGATCTTTCAACTTATTGATACTTCTTACATAGCAAGTTATCAAGGTCTTTCTTCACTTACACACCATTTTATGACTTTCTTCCTAAGCTGTGGAAATATAGTCCAAATATGGTCTGAATAAGATGAACTCCAATAGGACTTAATGCTTCCTAGACCTGTATACCATGTGCCTTTAAAAATGAAGATGATCTTCCATCAGATAGACAGACATTCACTGCCTAGAGCTGAGAAATGTCTTCAATAATTCTGGGTCTTTTGCTATATTAGCAATTTTATATTAAAAAATCTAAGGTTTAATAGCTATGTTGATTCTAGCCTCTTTTTTTGTGGGGAGAAGATTAGTAACACATATTTATAAAACAGAGCTAAAACTAAAAACTATAAAACTAAAGCTGGAATTGGACATAAAAATTGGTTCAAGTCCTACTTTTAATACCACTTACTGTGTGACCCTAGGCAAGCCCCTTAATTTCTGAACTTCAGCTTCCTCATCTGGAAAATGAAGAAAATAACATTTATAGTGTGTTATTTCTTTTATTGTGATATAGGAGCCAACTGCCAGTGGCTGCTGGAGGTCTAACTCAGACCTGTAGAATGGTCCTCTTCATGTGAGAGGATGATGATGATGATGATGATGATGATGATGATGATGATGATACAAGGAGCCTGAGAGGCAGTTGCATTGCCTGACCTCTCTCCTCTTCTTTCTGCCTCCAACTTATTTCATTCACAGTCCACAAGCAACATCTGTGTCAGTAAAGGCTGCTTTGCAACGCCTTCATATGTTATGATTCACAGTTATGGAGGCTTTCAGAGAATTGACCTGCCCCTTCACCTAAACATGGTCCTTAACATTTTTTAGTTATTGTTCTTATAAGAATCAAATTCAATAATGTTTGTGAAGCATTTTGCAAACTTTAATTATTTATATATACTTTAATTGTTATTATGACTCCAGTGCTTCATCTTAACATAGAAGTGACCAATTAATTAAAATGCATTTACTGGAAGGAGAGATGGATTCTGGGAAGATGGTGGAATAGTACAGAAAATTTCAAGCTCTCCAGATTTCTCCCAAATTTGGGACAACAAATTTACACTCCTGGTCAAATGTAGACTGGTGAGAAACAAAGATTTAGGACAGAACCAGAGTCCTCCTTGAACAATATGTAGAAGACCCTCAAAAAGATCCTAGGATAGAGTAAACCAGCATGAAATATAAACACCTCTGGGCTAGCTCCTAAGAAATAGAAAGTGGGGAACACTGAAGCTATCTGAGTTTGGTTGCAACCTCAGCCAGAACCACAAGAACTTTCATCCAGACCACATAGGGAATGGGAGTTTGAGTCTGGGAAGACTGAAGAAATCTTTGCTTATTAGGAACAGCAGGGTAGCTGTGTGGCACAGATGCAGCCCTGGGTGAGAATGAGCCAGAACAACTGATTAGTACAGAAGCAATGGTACAGGAATCTGATGGCCCCTGGTACTTGCAAGAGGGTGGAGTTTTTGATGTGGGATTTCAGGTCAAAAGGGATAGTTGAAGTGATGCTAGAGGAACCATCCCTGCAAAATCAGGTTTGCAAAGACATTAATGGTTCTCATTTTTTAAAAAAGCAGGCAAAAAAGAACCTAAACATATAAACTTACTATGGAATAGGAAGAGCAGGAATAAACTTCAGAGGAGGACAGTTGTAAAAAAATAAAAGGCCTCCTCTACCCCAAAGAGTAATATTATATGGCTTCCCACCCAGAGAAAATTTATAGAAGAATACAAAAAACAAAACAAAAAAAAAAAAACACTCAAAAACAAGTGAGAGAGATTTAGGAAAGACTAAAAAAAATTACAAATTAAGAACCATTCAAGAAAATCAAGATTATGGGGGGGAGAGAAGATAGCTAACTAGAACTTGCAGCTTTTCAGGACTTTCTCTCAATCAAACCCAAACTTAATAGATAATTTAACATATAAGAACCAATACCAAAGATTAATTTCAAGGTACTCAACATGGACAAATTGTTTTTTCTTTTGTTTTTTTACACAGAAATGTATAGCATATGTTTCAGATTAACATCAGTGATTGGGTAGCTCAAAATAATAACTGGGGCCGAGCTGAGAATGATATAGCTCTAAACAGCAATACTGTAGAAAAAGGCAAAAAGAGTAGTTATGTTATATGAATGAGATACAAAGGAAAAACTGACTCAGAAAATTTAGAGGGTTGGTAGTCTGAAAACCCACTCACATCAGGAATGGATTAAAATTATACTATGAAGAGTACAGAACCTTCCAAAATCTGTAAAGAAATAAAGATGGAAGAAATAGGATAAAATGGGGCATAGAAAGATGTATAAATTTTTGACAGTGGGACAAAAAAATATGGGATTAATGGATCATGGATTAAGAAGTAGAGAAACGAGAGGCGGAGCCAAGATGGCAGAGAAGAAACACACGACTCTGTGAACGTCCTCACTCCCTCACAACCAATTAGATAAATCAGCCTCAGAAAATAGCCCTGGACTGATAGATACCACAAGGACTGGAAGCACGACTTACCAGCTGAAGAGAATCTGGAGTTTCAACACAAAAGGTCAGTTCCCAGGGGAGGAAGAAGAGAGGCCAGCACAGACGGCTGGGTGCTAGCATACTGCGCCGATCGCGCTGGGAAGGGCTCTGGGATCAGAGAAGCCACTGAGATAAAGGAATCTGGCACAGGCTGTTAGCTCTTCTCTGCTTATAATATAGCAGTTCAGAAGAGAAAACTAAAATACCTTAAAAATTCAGATAGATTAGATTTTCCAGGACCCTGGGGGTGACTCAGCAGATCTCGGCACCAGGGGGTGTGGCCTCAGCTCCCTCCTGAGAATAGTTAAGAGAACCTTTGAACTAGGGACTAAGGTTTCTGGCAGACACTTCCAGTTTGAGCGTAGGGGCTTTTGACATCACCTGCTGCAGACATCCACGCCCCACCGGGACACATAGGCTAGGCTTTGTGCTGTATTTGCTGTTCAATCTCAACCTCAGGGAAGCCACTAAAACACAGCGCCCTCGGGGCACAGCAGTGCTAATCACCTCTGAGGCACTTCCAGGGAGGGGGTGGGGAACTCTCTCCCAGAGCTCTATCTTAGCTCAGGCCCTAGAGCGGCTGCATCCATCTGGTCTGGGAGGAAGCTGGTAAAGAAGTAAATAAATAATTTCCTACCCCAGGGACAGACCCCAAAAGATTTTTTAAATATGAACAAAAAAGCCAGAAAAACCATAGATTCCTTCTACACAGAGAAAGAGCAGGTATCCAACCCCAAGGAAGTTAACAGCAGAGAGACAGCAGATAACAACCTAAAGGGGAATGATTCCTGCCCACCATCACATAACTCTCTGCTTGAAGAGACTATTAAAAAGGTAAGGGAATTTGAAGAAAAATGGGGAAAGGAAAGGGAAGCTATGATAGAGAATAACAACGTCCTGAAATTGGAGTTGGAAAAAATAAAGAATTCACAGAAGATGCAGGGAAACAAAATTTGTGAATTAGAAAAGGTTAAAAAATCACAGGAAAGTAGGATTTCTGAATTGGAAAAGATAAAAAAGGCTCAAGAAAATAGAATTTCTGAATTGGAAAAAGAAAATAATTCTAAAAAAAAAAATTAGGGAAATGGAAAAAAATTCAATAGAGCAAAATAATTCATTTAAAAACGAAATTGGGCATTTACAAAAAGAACTAAAAACTGTGAAAGAAGAAAATAACTCCTTAAAAGTCAGGATGGAACAAATAGAAATGAATGATTCACAGAGAATCCAAGAATTAGTCAAACAAAACAAAACAAAAACAAAAAAAAAAAAAAAAAAAAAATGAGAAGCTGGAGAACAACATCAAATACTTACTGGGAAAATCTATAGACCTGGAAAATAGATCTAGGAGAGATAATCTGCGGATCATTGGACTTCCAGAAAACTATGACCAAAAAGAGAGCCTAGATTCTATTTTACAGGAAATTATCAAAGAGAACTGTCCAGAGATAATAGAAACAGAAGGGAAAGTAGATGTGGAAAGAATTCATCGAACTCCTTCTGAAATAGACCCTAAAAAAAGAACACCACGGAATATTGTGGCTAAGCTGCAGAATTACCACACAAAGGAGAAAATCCTGCAAGCAGCTAGAAAAAAACAATTTAAATACCAAGATGCCACAATAAGGGTCACTCAAGATCTGGCTGCCTCCACATTAAAAGATAGAAGGGCCTGGAACCTGATATTCCGTAAGGCAAAAGATCAAGGACTGCAACCAAGAATGAACTACCCAGCTAAGTTTAGCATCTTTTCCCATGGAAGAAGATGGTCATTCAATGAAATAGAGAAATTCTATATGTTTCTAAGAAAAAAACCAGACTTAAACAAAAAATTTGATCTACATCCACAAGACTGAAGAGAAACAGAAAAAGGTACACAGAACCCTTGAGAACTGTAACTCTGTTGTGGGTATATAAAAAGTACACAAGGATAATTTGATTTTACTGATATAAAAGAAAAAAAAGGGGGGTGTAGTAAAGGGAAGGAGGTCGTTTCAGAAAAAGGGGAAGGAATGATAAAAAGAGGGAAACTACATCCCAGGAAGAGGCATAGAAAATACACCATATCTGAGGGAATTTAGGGAGGGGGACAATCATTGTGTGAATCTTACTCTCATCAGGAGAGGCTCAAAGAGTAAATAATTAACATATTTGTTTTTCAGAGAATTTTCTCTCACCTCATTAAAAGGGGGGAGAGGAAAAGGGAAAAGGAAAAGGAGAATAAGTGAAGGGACTTGGAGGGAGGGGGGAGGGATACTAAAAAAAAAGGGAGGGTTGCGCGTCACAAGGGGGGTCTGTAAATTAAATATCGGGGAGGGAGATCAGGGGGGTCAAGGGAAAAAGCATAATCTGGGGATAATATGATGGCAGGAAATACAGAATTAGTAATTTTAACTGTAAATGTAAATGGGATGAACGATCCCATCAAACGGAGACGGATAGCAGATTGGATCAAAAATCAGAACCCTACAATATGTTGTCTGCAGGAAACACCCTTAAAGCAGGGAGATACATACAGAGTAAAGGTAAAAGGTTGGAACAGAGCCTATTATGCTTCAGGTAAAGCCAAAAAAGCAGGGGTAGCTATCCTTATCTCAGATCAAGCAAAAGCAGAAGTAGATCTCCTTAAAAAAGATAAGGAAGGAAACTACATCCTGCTGAAAGGTAGCATAAATAATGAAGCCATATCAATACTAAACATATATGCACCAAGCGGTATAGCATCTAACTTTCTAAAGGAAAAGTTAAGAGAATTGCAAGAAGAAATAGACAGTAAAACTATAATAGTGGGAGATCTCAACCTTGCACTCTCAGATTTAGACAAATCAAACCACAAAACAAACAAGAAAGAAATTAAAAAAGTAAATAGAACATTAGAAAAACTAGGTATGATAGACCTTTGGAGAAAACTGAATGGCAATAGAAAGGAATATACTTTCTTCTCAGCAGTTCATGGCTCCTATACAAAAATAGACCATATATTAAGACATAAAGATCTCAAAATTAAATGTAGGAAGGCAGAAATAATAAATGCCTTCTTCTCAGATCACAATGCAATAAAAGCTACATTCAATAAAAAGTTAGGGGTAAATAGACCAAAAAGTAATTGGAAACTGAATAATCTCATCTTAAAGAATGACTGGGTGAAAGAGCAAATTATAGAAACAATTAATAATTTCAACCAAGATAATGACAATGATGAGACATCATACCAAAATCTTTGGGATGCAGCTAAAGCAGTAATAAGGGGAAATTTTATATCTTTAGAGGCTTATTTGAAGAAAATAGAGAAAGAGAAGATTAACAAATTGGGCTTACAACTTAAAAGGCTAGAAAAAGACCAAATTATAAACCCCCAACCAAAAATTAAACTTGAAATACAAAAATTAAAAGGAGAAATCAATAATATTGAAAGTAAAAAAACTATTGAATTAATAAATAAAACCAAGAGTTGGTTTTATGAAAAAGCCAATAAAATAGATAAACCTTTGGTAAATTTGATCAGAAAAAAGAAAGAGGAAAATCAAATTGTTAGTCTTACAAATGAAAAGGGGGATCTTTCCACCAATGAAGAGGAAATTAGAGAAATAATAAAGAGTTACTTTGCCCAACTTTATGCCAATTAATTTGATAACTTAAGAGAAATGGATGACTTCCTCCAAAAATATAGGCTCCCTAGATTAACAGAGGAGGAGATAAATTGCTTAAATAGTCCCATTTCAGAAAAAGAATTAGAACAAGCTATTAATCAACTCCCCAGGAAAAAATCCCCAGGGCCAGATGGATTCACACGTGAATTCTACCAAACATTTAAAGAACAATTAGCCCCAATGTTATATAAATTATTTGAAGAAATAGGGGATGAAGGACTCCTACCAAATTCCTTTTATGACACAGACATGGTACTGATACCTAAACCAGTTAGGTTTTAAACTGAGAAAGAAAATTATAGACCAATCTCCTTAATGAATATTGATGCTAAAATCTTAAATAAGATATTAGCAAAAAGACTTCAGAAAATCATCTCCAGGATAATACACTATGATCAAGTAGGATTTATTCCAGGAATGCAGGGCTGGTTTAATATTAGGAAAACTATTAATATAATTGACCATGTTAATAATCAAATTAATAAGAACCATATGATCATCTCAATAGATGCAGAAAAAGCATTTGACAAAATCCAACATCCATTCCTACTAAAAACTCTTGAGAGTATAGGAATAGATGGACTATTCCTTAGAATAATCAGGAGCATATATTTAAGACCATCAGTAAGCATAATATGCAATAGAAATAAACTGCAACCTTTCCCAGTAAGATCAGGAGTGAAACAAGGTTGCCCACTATCACCATTACTATTCAATATAGTACTAGAAATGCTAGCCTCGGCAATAAGAGCCGAGAAAGAGATTCAAGGAATTAGAGTAGGAAATGAGGAAATCAAACTATAACTCTTTGCAGATGACATGATGGTATACTTAGAGAACCCCAAAGACTCTGCTAAAAAGCTACTAGAAATAATTCAAAATTTCAGCAAAGTGGCAGGATACAAAATAAATCCACATAAATCCTCGGCATTTTTATATATCACTAACAAAATGCAACAGCAAGAGATACAAAGAGAAATTCCATTCCAAACAAACGTTGAGAGTATAAGTATTTGGGAATCCATCTACCAAAGAAAAGTCAGGAATTATATGAGAAAAATTACAAAACACTTGCCACAAAAATAAAATCAGATTTAAATAATTGGAAAGACATTCAGTGCTCTTGGATAGGCCGAGCAAATATAATAAAGATGACAATACTCCGCAAACTAATCTATTTATTTAGTGCTATACCAATCAGACTCCCAAGAAACTATTTCAATGACCTAGAAAAAATAACAACAAAATTCATATGGAAGACTAAAAGATCGAGAATTGCAAGGGAACTAATGGAAAAAAACTCAGAGGAAGGTGGTCTAAGTGTACCTGATCTAAAGCTATACTATATAGCAGCAGTCACCAAAACCATTTGGTATTGGCTAAGAAATAGACCGGTAGATCAGTGGAACAGATTAGATACAAAGGACAAAAAAGGGTACATCTATAGCAATCTAATCTTTGACAAACACAAAGATACCAACATTAGGGATAAAAATTCATTATTCGGAAAAAACTGTTGGGAAAACTGGAAATTAATATGGCAGAAATTAGATATGGATCCACACTTAACACCATATACCAAGATAAGATCAAAATGGGTCCATGATTTAGGCATAAAGAGGGAGATAATAAATAGATTAGAGGTACAGAGGATAATCTACCTCTCAGACTTGTGGAGGAGGAAGGAATTTATGACCAGAGGAGAACTAGAGATCATTATTGATCACAAAATAGAAGATTTTGATTACATCAAACTAAAAAGTTTCTGTACAAATAATACTAATGCAAACAAGATTTGAAGGGAAGTAACAAATTGGGAAAATATTTTTAAAAACAAAGGTTCTGACAAAGGTCTCATTTCCAAAATATATAGAGAACTGACCCTAATTTATAAGAAACCGAACCATTCTCCAATTGATAAATGGTCAAAGGATATGAACAGACAATTCTCAGATGAAGAAATTGAAACTATATCCACTCACATGAAAGAGTGTTCCAAATCACTACTGATCAGAGAAATGCAAATTAAGACAACTCTGAGATACCATTACACATCTGTCAGATTGGCTAAGATGACAGGAACAAATAATGATGAATGTTGGAGGGGATGTGGGGAAACTGGGACACTAATACATTGCTGGTGGAGTTGAGAAAGAATCCAGCCATTCTGGAGAACAATCTGGAATTATGCCCAAAAAGCTATCAAACTGTGCATACCCTTTGACCCAGCAGTGCTACTACTGGGCTTATATCCCAAAGAAATACTAAAGAGCGGAAAGAGACATATATGTGCCAAAATGTTTGTAGCAACTCTTTTTGTTGTAGCTAGAAACTGGAAGATGAATGGATGTCCATCAGTTGGAGAATGGTTGGGTAAATTATGGTATATGAAGGTTATGGAATATTATTGCTCTGTAAGAAATGACCAGCAGGAGGAATACAGAGAGGCCTGGAGAGACTTAAATCAACTGATGCTGAGTGAAATGAGCAGAACCAGAAGATCACTATACACTTCAACAACAACACTGTATGAGGATGTATTCTGATGGAAGTGGAAATCTTCAACATAAAGAAAAGCCAACTCACTTCCAGTTGATCAATGATGGACAGAGGTAGCTACACCCAGAGAAGAAACACTGGGAAGTGAATGTAAATTGTTAGCACTAATATCTGTCTGCCCAGGTTGCATGTACCTTCGGAATCTAATGCTTATTGTGCAACAAGAAAATGATATTCACACACATGTATTGTATCTAGGCTATATTGTAACACATGTAAAATGTATGGGATTACCTGTCATCGGGGGGAGGGAATAAAGGGAGGGGGGGGATAATTTGGAAAAATGAATACAAGGGATAATATTATAAAAAATATATATATAATAAAAAATTATTAATTTAAAAAAAAAAGAAGAAGTAGAGAAACGGTAGTATAGTATAAGATGGGGTACAAAAGGGTGTTTAGATTGACAGGAATGAGATGAGGTCTATAGACTAATGAGAACAGGATAAAGAGGTAAGGGAAGATTTGGGGGAGAAGATAAGGGAAGGACCCATGAATAAAGGGAGGTTGAGAAGTTGAATAATAGCACAGCACGCAAGTTAAGGAGTAGAATTAAATTAGAAGGATTAGCTGGTTTAGGAAATAAGAGATATGCACAAACACTATAACAAGGATCAGGAATAAAATTTATTAGAAAAAAAGTAGGGCTAGTAATCATTGATGTTAGACAAGTCAAAGATTAAATCAAGATAGAAATCTATATTTTACGTCAGCCACATTAATCTTTTTCTTTAGATACATGTTTATATATGGGTAAATGTACATGAATGTATGTATAAGCATGTCTAAGTACATGTCAGTATATATGCATGTGGATGTTTGTATGTATGTTTGTATATATGTATATTTGAATATGTGTGAATATATATTACATAAATTACATAGTACATAAATGTTATATAAATGTATAAGTAAATATATTACATAAATTTACAAATACATACATAAATTACATAATATGTAAATAAAATAAATTATATATATGTGTGTATAGATATAGTTATACAAATATATCTATATTTATATTTATGTATATATAAATATTTGTGTGTTTAACTGTACCCTGCTTTGGGGAGGTAGAAGAGGAGAGCAAAGAAAGAGTGAAAAAAGAACAAAGTAAAATGCATTTACTAATTTATTACTATTACTATTGAATTACTTAATAATGACTTAATAGTTATTCTTATTATTATTTATTATTTATTAAAATTACTATAATACTACATTTTTTTTTACTTATTTACTAGTTATTATTAATTACTAAGTTACTTTATCATTAAGTCCTTATTAAATAGATGTTATATAAAGAAACTACTGGGTTCAAGTCTTGCTTATGATATATATAGGCTATGCAATCCTAGATAATGCTCTAGTAACTCTGTAAGGCTATACATGGATAGGGAGAGTTTGCTCATTTGAGAACCTCATAATACCATTGAAATAATAGATCTAGGGCAGAGCCAAGATGATGGAGAGGACACAAACTTCATTCTGAGTTCCCCTACTATCCTCAAACTATTTACAAAACCCAGACTCTGAATTAGTGCTGGATTGTCAGAACCCACAAATATTGGGAGTTGTAACATATTACTAACAGGAGATAATCTCAAAAATCACCAGAAAAAGTCTGTTTTGGTTAAGCGTGGGCATGGGAAAAGGTGAGGTACAGGCATATGTAGGCAAGCAGGCAGAGCATGGAAGACAGCATGGAAGCAAACTGGAGACGGGGTGTGGTCTCCCCAGGTGGAAAACCAGGAGGATTCTATATCAGTGCAAGCTATTCTGCCCTGGTAGCAAGCTAGTAGATCAGTAGAGAAGTTATAAAACTTCCAACATAAACACAGAGGGCAAAGAGTTTACCCTAAAGCCCCAGAGTCTCACAGAACCTAGCCACATCCACCCAACACCAGGAGTGACTCAACTGGATCCCAGTGCAGCCACTACCTTTCCACTGCCACTTTGTTGCCATTTCTTGTTGTCCACTGAGGAAGCTTGCTAAGCCCTCCTTGACTCAGAGACAGATTGCAGCCTTTTTTTTTTTAAGTGAGTAAAAAGGCAAAGTGGACTCTAACTATAGATAGCTTCTATACTGAAAGAGAACACATTTCAAACCCTGAAGAGACTAAAAACAGATTGTCTCTAGACGAAACACCAAAGTGGGATATGACCTGGTCCCCACCACACAAGGCTCTCATAGAAAAATTTAAAAGGGATCTTAAAAGAGAGCTAGAAGAAGAATGGGGAAAGGAAAGGAAAACCTTGCAAGAAGGTCTGGATAAGGCATATAACTCATAAAAGATATAATGGAAAAAGAAAACAACTCCTAAAAAACAGAATTTGTGAATCAAAAAAAGAAAATAACTCCTTTAAAAAAAATGGGCAAAATGGAAAAAAAAAATTCTTTAGAAGAAAACAAATCATTTAAAACTCAATTGGACAAATACAAAAAGAAATAAAAAAATTAATTAATTAATTAAGGGACTTCCAGGCAAGATGGCAGAGAGAACATACGCATCTATCTAGGCTCCTTCTTGCCCTCAGAATACTTTTTTTTTTTTTTTTTTTTCATGAAAAGACCTTGGAATTAGTGCTTGACTGAAAAAACCCACAAATACATTACCAACAGAAGATACCCTCGAAATTCTCCAGAAAAGGTCTATTTTTGCTCACAGGTGGGGACAGTTAGATCAGTCACAGACTGCAGGCAGGCAGCAAGATCATGGAAGGCAGCTCACACTGAGCAGACAGGAGGTGGTTGTGGTGTGATCTCAGCCATTTCAGCCATAGTGTGGCTACTTTGCCTGGAAACAAGTCAGTCAGCAGAGAAGCTATAAATACAGGGGGCAAAGACTATAACCCCGAAAAGCTAGGGTCTCTTGGGACCTGGCCACACCCACCCAGCACCTGGAGTGACTCAGCAAGCTCTCAGAGTCAGAGTACAGACGAAGAGCAGCCCTTGCTGTCCTGTTAGTGCCTCACTCCTATCTCCTGCAGTCTTTAGAGGAAAGTCTGGTAATATCATCCAAGCCCCCAAAAAGCAGATCATATTTGCTTTTGCTTGTTTGTTTGTTTCTTGGTTTGTTTTCTTTGGTTTTTCTTTGACAAAATAAGCAAAAAGTTAAAGTGGGCTCTAACAATAGATAGCTTCTATACAGATAGAGAGCAGACTTCAAACCATGAGGAGACTAAAAACTGAGTGTCTCCAGATGAATCCCCAAAGGGGAATATAATCTGATCCCCAACACACAGGAATCTCATAGAAGAAATTTAAAGGCTTTTACAAGAGAGCTAGAAGAAAAATGGGGAAAAAGGAAGGGAAGCTTGGCAAGAAGGTTTGGATAAGTCACCCACTCATTTAAAGATAGAGTGGATAAAGAAATCAAATCCCTGAAAAACAGAATTAGTGAATTGGAAAAGATAAACAACTCCAAGGAAAACAGAATTAGTGAATTGGAAAAAGAAAATAGCTCTCTAAAAATTAAAATTGGCAAAATGGGAAAAATTCCATAGAACAAAACAACTCATTTAAAAACTCAATTGGACAATTAGAAAAAGAAATAAAAAAGTAAATGAAGAAAATAATTGATTAAAAATCAGAATTGAACAAATGGAAATGAAAGATTCGAGGAGACACCAAGAATCAGTCCAGCAAAACGAAAAAAATGAAACAATGGAAAAAAAAAAGTCAAATCCCTTCTTGGGAAAACAAAAGACCTGGAAAATAGGTCTAGGAGAGATAATCTGAGAATTATTGAACTTCTTGAAAAATATGATGAAAAAAAGAGCCTAGACACTATTTTCCAGGAAATTATCAAAGAAAACTGTCCAGATATCATAGAAACAGAGGGTAAAATAGACATTGAAAGAATTCATCAATCACTTACTGAAAGGAACCCTAAAATCAAAACTCCAAGAAATATTGTGGCTAAATTCCAGAACTATCAGACCAAAGAAAAAATACTACAAGTAGCTAGAAAAAAGAAAACAAAAAAACAAAACAAACAAACAAAAAAAAAAACAATTCAAATATAGAGGAGCCACAATAAGGATTACTCAGATCTAGCAGTGTTCACATTAAAGGATCGAAGGGCCTGGAATCTGATATTCTGAAAGGCTAAGGAACTTGGTATACAACCAAGAATAACTTACCCAGCCAAAATGAGCATCTTTTTCCCAGGGAAGAAGATGGACATTCAATAAAATAGATGCATACTTTCAAAAGGGTATGTGCAGTTAGAGTGTCTGTTGGGCATATTTCTAAATTGGTCCAGTTGACAATTCCATCAATAATCCAATAGTCTAACAATTTTCCCACATATTCTTCAACATTTATAATTTTCCTTTTCTATCACATTAGCTAATTTGATAGTGGCAGGTCATACCTCAGAGTTGTTTTAATTTGTATTTTTCTAATTAATAGTAAGTTAGAGCATTTTATTTGCCTGTAAATACTTTTAATTTTTTCATCCAAAAACTGCCTGTTTATTGTACTTTTACCATTTCTCAGTTGGGAAATTACTTGCATTCTTATTACTTCAGCTGAGTTCACTATAAATTCAAGAAAGGAGATATATATCAGAAACATTAGCTAAAAAAAAATTGGTACTCATTTTTCTGCTTTTCTTTTAATCATGGTTGAATTTGGTTTTGTTTATGCAATTAAAAAAAATTTCATTACAGCTTTTTATTTACAAGACATATGCATGGGTAATTTTTCAGCACTGACAATTGCGAAACCTTTTGTTCCAACTTTTCCCCTCTTTCCCCCCATCCTTTACCCCTGATGGCAGGTTGACCAATACATGTTAAATATGTTAAAGTATAAGTTAAATACAATATATGTATACTTGTCCAAACAGTTATTTTGTTGTACAAAAAGAATTGGACTTTGAAATAGTGTACAATTAGCCTGTGAAGGAAATAAAAAATGCAGTATGTGATTTTTTTTTATTTTTTATTAAAGCTTTTTATTCACAAAACATATGTATGGGTAATTTTTCAACATTGACCCCTGCAAAGCCTTCTGTTCCAAATTATCCCCTCCTTATCCCCACTCCTTCCCCTAAATGGCAAGTAGTCCAATACATGTTAAATATGTTAAAATATGTTTAATCCAATATATGTATACATATTTGTACAGTTACCTTGATGCACAAGAAAAATTGGATCTAGAAAGAAAGCAAAAAACTGAGAAAAAACAAATGTAAGCAAATAACAACAGAAAAAGTGAGAACACTTTATTGTGGTCCACACTCAGCTGCCACAGTCCTTTCTTTGGGTGTAGATGGCTCTCTTCATTACTGAACAACTGCAATTGGGTCTGAATCATCTCATTGTTGAAGAGAGCCACTTCCAACAGAATTGATCGTTGTATAGTCTTGTTGCTGTATATAATGATCTCCTGGTTCTGCTCGTTTCACTTAGCATCAGTTGATCTGAGAGGCATCAGGCTTCTCTGAAATCACCCTGCTGGGTTATTTCTCACAGAACAATAGCTTTCCCTAACATTCATATATTATAATTTATTCAGCCATTTTCCAATTAAAGGACATCCATTCAGTTTCCAGTTTCTTGCCACTACGAAAAGAGCTACCACAAACATTTTTGCTCATGTGGGTCCCTTTCCCTTCTTTAAGATTTCTTTGGGATATAAGCGCAGTAGAAATACTTCTGGGACAAAGGGTATGCACAGTTTGATAACTTTTTTGAGCATAGTTCTAAATTGCTCTCCAGAATGATTGGATCAGTTCACAGTTCCACCAACAATGTATCAGTGTCCCAGTTTTCCCACATCTCCTCCAACATTCATCATTATCTTTTCCTGTCATCTTATGCAATCTGAGAGGTGTATAATGGTATCTCAGAGCTGTATAAATTGGCATTTCTCTGATCAATAGTGAATTGGAGCACCTTTTCATATGACTACAAATAGTTTCAATTTCTTCATCTGAAAGTTCTTTTACCATTTTTCAATTGGAGAATGACTTGAATTCTTCTCAAGCTGAAAAAATTCTCTATACTTTTTAGAAATGAGACTTTTATAAGAAACTTTGAATGTAAAACTGTTTTCCCAGTTTATATGCAAATATTTTTAATGTAATGCAATCACAATTTTCTATTTTGAATTATATATTGTTCTCTACCTCTTATTTGGTCATAAAGACTTCCCTTCTTAAATCTGACAGATAAACTAGAACGTGTTTTTCTAATTTGTTTATGGCATCACTTTTTGTGTCTAAATCATGTATCTATTTTGGTCTTATCTTGGTGAATATTGTCCATTGTTGGTTTATCCCTACTTTCTGCTATATTATTTCCTAGTTTTCTCAGCAATTTTGCCAAATACTAGGTTCTTATCTAAAAAGATTGAGTCTTTGATTTATCAAATAGTAGATTGCTGTAATAATTCATCATAGTGACTCATGCACTAACTTATTCCACTGATGCACCACTCTGTTTCTTAGCTTGGACTCAATAACTTTGATGATGATGCTTTATAGTACAGTTTTAGGAGAGGTTCTGCTAATCCATCATCTTTTCCATTTTTTTTTTCATTAACTCATTTGATATTCTTGACTTCTTTTTCCAGATGAATGTTATTATTTTTAGCTCTATAAAGTAATTTTTATTAGTTTGGCATGGCAAGTAGATTGATTTAAGTAGAAATGTTGTTTTAATTTAACTCATTCTAGTTATGAGCAGTTGATATTTCCTCAAATATTTTAATCTGCTTTATTTGGGTGAAGAGTGTTTTGTAATTGTGTTCAAATAGACTCCAAAATGGTTTATATTCTCTAACTTATTTTAAATGGAATTTATCTTTCTGCTGGCCTAACTTAGTAATATATAGAAATACTGATGATTCATGTGGGTTTCTTTTATTTCTTGTGACTTTGATGAAGTGGTTGATTATTTCAAGTAGTTTTCTTTTTTAGTTTATTTTCTAGGATTCTTTAAATATACCATCATATATTTTTACAAAAGTGTTTCCTCATTGCCTCTAGTAATTCATTGTATTCCTTTTTCAATATTGACATAATTGTGGTGATGATAGATATTTTTGTTTCACCTCTTATCTTATTGGGAAGGCTTCTAGCTTATCCAGATTACAGATGTTTGTTGATTATTTAACAAGACACTACTTTGTCATTTTAAGGATTACTCCTATGGTCTCTATTGTTTTTAATAAGAATGGATGCTATATTTTGTTAATAGCTTTTTAATGTATCTATTAAGGTAATAAGAATCATTAAGACCAATTATATTGATAGTTTTCTTAACATAGAACAAGACTTACATTTGTGTTATAAATCCTACCTGGTCATATTATATTATTCTGGTGATAAATTGCCGTAAAAATATCATTGCTAATATTTTATTTGAAATTTTTGCATCTATATCCATTAGGGAAATTGGTTTATAACTTCCCTTCTCTGTTTTGCCTCTTCCTGGTTTAGATATGGGTACTATACTTGTTACATTAAAGGAATTTAGTAGTAGGATTTCACATATTTTTTTCAAATAATTTATATTGTATTAAAATTAACTGCTCTTTAAATGTTTGGTAGAATTCACTTGTAAATTTATCTGGCCAAGGAGATTTTATTCTTAGGGAATTCATTGATTACTTGTTCAATGTTTTTTTTTTTTTTTTTTCTAATATGAGGCTATTAAAGTATTTTCTTTCCTCTTCTATTAATCTGGGCAATTTATATTTTGTATATATTCATCCATTTCACTTATATTGTTAGATTTATTGGCATACAGTTAAGCAAAATAGCAACTAATAAGTGATTTAATATCCTTTTCATTGGTGGTGAATTCACCCTTTTCATTGTTTGACAATGATAATTTGTTTTTCTTCTTTTCCTATTTTAAAGAAATTAACCAAAAAAATTATGTATTATATTGGTTTTCCCATGAAGCCAGTCTTTAGTTTTATTTACGATTCAATACTTTTCTTACCTTCAGTCTTATTAATCTCTGATCTGATTTTCCAAATTTAATGTTTAATTGAAAATATTTAATTTGTGATTTTTCTAGTTTTTTTTTAATTGCTTGACCAATTCATTGATCTGCTCCTTCTCTATTTTATTAATAAAAGCATTTAGAGATATTAAATTTTCCTTAAATACTACTGCTTTGGTTACATCCCTTAAGTTTTGGTATGATGTCTCATGGTTATTATTTTCTTTGATGATTATTGATTGTTTCTTTGATTTTTTACTTGGCTCATTCTTTAGGATTCAATTATTTAGTTTCCAATTAATTTTAATTAACTTTCTATGGCCTCTTAATATATGTAATTTTTATTGCATAATCTAAAAAGGATGCATTTAATATTTCTGCATTTCTGCATTTGATTATGATATTTTTATGCCCTAATACAGAGTTAGTTTTTGTGTGTGTGTCAGTATCATGTCTGTGTCATAAAAGGAATTTGGTAGGACTCCTTCATTCACTATTTTCAAGTAATTGATACAGCATTGGAGTTAATTGTTCTTTAAATGTTTGGTAGGGATTTTTTTCCTTAGGGAGTAGATTAATAGCTTGTTCTGTTTCTTTTTCTAAAATGGGACTATTTAAGCAACTTACTTCTTCCTCTGTTAATCTGGGCAACCTATATTTTTGAAGATATTCATCCACTTCATTTAAGTTATCAAATTGATTGGCATAATGTTGGGCAGAGTAACTCCTAATTATTGCTGTAATTTCCTCTTCATTAGTGAAAAGTTCTCCCTTTTCATTTTTGAGACATAATTTGATTTTCCTCTTTCCTTTTTCTAATCAAATTTACCAAGGGTTTATCTATTTTCTTTTCATAGAACCAACTCTTAGTTTTATTTATTAATTCAATAGTTTTTTTTTAAACACTTTCAATTTTATAAACTCCTTTTTTATTTTTAGAATTTCAAGTTTGGTTTTTGAATGGGTTTTTAAAAATTTGCTCTTTTTCTAAATTTTAATTGCAAGCCTAATTCATTGATTTTTTCTTTCCCTATTTTATGCAAGTAGGCCTCTAGAGATATAAAATTTCCCCTTATTATTGCTTTGGCTGCATCCCACACATTTTGGTATGACATCGCATTATTGTCATTCTCTTGGGTGAAATTATTAATTGTGTATATGATTTGCTATATCATTCTTTAGGATGAGATTATTTAATTTCCAATTATTTTTTGGTCCATTTTCCCCTGGCTTTTTACTGATTGTAATTTTTATTGCATTGTGATCTGAAAATGATGCATTTACTATTTCTGCCTTTCTGCATTTGAATTTGAGGTCCTTATGTCCTAATATATGGTCAATATTTTTATAGGTTCCATGGACTGACTGCTGAGAAGAAAGTGCACTCCTTTCTGTCTCCATTTAGTTTTCTCCAAAGATCTATTGCACCTAACTTTTCTAGTGTTCTATTTACCTCTTTAACTTCTTTCTTATTTATTTTGTGGTTTGATTTCTCTAGTTCTGAGATTGCTAGGTTGAGATCTTCCATTATTATAGTTTTGCTGTCTATTTCTTCTTGCAGCTCTCTTAATGTCTCCTTTAGAAATTTTGATGCTATACCACATGGTGCATATATGTTTAGTATTGATATTGTTTCATTATCTACATTACCCTTTAGCAAAATATAGTTTCCTTCCTTATCTCTTTTAATTAGATCAATTTTTGCTTTTGCTTGATCTGAGATCAGGATGGCTACTCCTGATTTTTTTACTTCACCTGAAGCCTATTAGATTCTACTCCAACCTTTTACCTTTATTCTATGTATTGCCCTGCTTCAAGTGTCTGTTTCTTGTAAACTTTTATTGTAGCATTTTGGCTTTTAATCAGCTACCATCTGCCTCTGTTTTATGAGGGAGTTTACCCCATTCACATTTATGGTTAAGATTACTAATTCTGTATTTCGTGCCATTTTGTTAACCCCAGATTATGCTTTTCTCTTTCTTTTTCCCCTTACCCCTCTCCCCAGTATTAAACTTATGAGCACTGCTTGCCTCACACAGCCCTCCCTCTTTAGGATTCCCCCTTAGAGTTCCTCACCTTTTCTTAAACCTTTCCCTTTCAATTTCTGTATTCCCTTCTATTTATCCTACCCCTTCTTTTTTCGCTTTTCCCCTTCCACTTTTCAATGAGCTGGGAGTAGTTTCTTTGTAAACCAAATCTGTTTAATATTTTCTCTTGGAGTCAATTTTGATGAGAGTAAGATTCATCCTATGTTCATCTTCCTCCTTTCTTTCTCTCAGATATAATAGGTTTCCTTTGTCTCTTCTTGAGATGTAGTTTCCCTTGTTTTATTTCCACTTTTCCTTTTTTTCTGGTATAATTTCCTTTCCACCTCTAGATTCTTTTTTATATTATAACAAGTTATACGTGTATTCTTTATGTATACCCATAACAGAAATACAGTTCTTAAGAGTTCTTTTTACCTTTTTATGCTTCTCTTGAGTCCTATATTTGAAGGTCAAACTTTTGTTTAGCTCTGTTTTTTCCTCAGAAATATATAGAATTCACCTATTTCATTAAATGTCCCATCTTTTTCCCTGGAAGAAAATGCTCAGTTTATCAGGGTAGTTTATTCTTGGCTGCATACCAATTTCCTTTGCCTTTCAAAATATCAGATTTCAGGCCCTTAGATCCTTTAATGTGGAAGCTGCTAGATCCTGAGTGATCCTTATTATGGCTCCTCAGTATTTGGATTGGTTTTTTTCTGGCTGCTGTATTTTTTTCTTGGTCTGATAGTTCTGGAATTCGGCCACAGTATTTCTTGGAGTTTTAATTTTGGGATCTCTTTCTGTAGGTGGTCAATGAATTTTTTCAATGTCTATTTTGCCTTCTGTTTCTATGATATCTCAACAGTTCTCTTTGATAATTTCCTGAAAAATAGTGTCTCGATTCTTTTTTTCATCATGTATTTCAGGGAGTCCAATAATCCTTAGATTCTCTCTCCTAAATCTATTTTCCATGTCAGTGGAAATGCTTTTTCCCCATTAGGTATTTTACATTTTTTTCTATTTTTTCTTTCTTTTTTTTTTTTTTTTTAGTTTTGCTTGACTAATTCTTGTTGCCTTATTGAATCATTTGTTTCCATTTGTTCAATTATGAATTTTAGTGTGTTATTTTCTTCATTTCCTTTTTTTTTTACTTCTTTTTGTATTTGTCCAATTGCATTTTTGAGTGAGTTGTTTTGTTCTATGAATTTTTTTTTTCCATTTTTCCATTTCACAAATTCTATTTTTTAGGGAGTTACTTTGTTTTTCTATTTCACAAATTTTGTTTTTTAAGAAGTTATTTTCTTTTTCTGTTTCACAAATTATGCTTTTCTGGGAGTTGCTTTCTTTTTCTAGTTTATCAAATCTACCTTTTAATGAGTTATATGTTTTTTTTTCCATTTCACTATGTGTATTTTGTGTTGCCTTTTCCAGACCTTCTTGCAAGGCTTTCATTTCCTTTCCCCATTTTTTCTTTACCCCCCTTTTAATATCCTTTCTAAGTTCTTCTGGGAGAACCTTATGTGATGGGGGCCAGGTTATTTCACCCCTTGGAGCTTCATATGGAGAGTCCTTATTTTTTTTAAAAGTTAAGGTCTGCCTTTAGGATAGGTGAAGTTTTCCAAGCAACCACAGCTGCTCTGGGTCAGTGCTGATTCACTCCTGGTGCTGGTCTTGCCACATGGAGTTTCTAGCAATGCCCTGGGTCTCTGTGTTGTCTTTCCTGGTGTTTGTGTTCGAAGTCTGCTCAGGCACCCTGAGACTGCACTACTCCCTGACTCCAAACTGTCTGTGCTGGCATTTGTTGTCAGCTGCCCAGCCTTCACGGTCTCTCTCCTGCTTCTGATAAAAGCAGATCTTCTCTGATCTGCTTCCTCTTGCAAATTATCTGCCCCATGGAGATTGCACCACCACACTGAGACTGTTCTGCCCTGAGGTCCTGCTCTGTCTGCACTGGCATTTGTGGTCAGCTATTTGTGCTTTGCTCCTCTCTCCCGTTTCTGATTGAAGCAGATCTTTTCTTGTCTGTTTCCTTCCACAAATTCTCTTCCCTGGGATACTGAGCTATCTGCGCTGGTGTTTGTACTGATTGCCCTAGCTGCCTCCCTCCTGTTTCCAATTGAAATAGACCTTTTCTGGTAATTTTTGAAATTATCTTCTGCTGGTAATTTGTTGCACTCCCAATATTTGTGGGTTCTGCCCCTCCAGAACTAATTCAGAGGCTGGATTTCATAGTTATTGTGCAGGTTGTAAAGAAGATCAGAGAGAAAAGTGTGTTGTCTCTGCTATCTTAGCTCTGCCCCTTAATTTTATTTTTTAAGAATTTGTTATCTAAGAATTGTTATATGGCCAACTCTGGTTTGTTTTCTGTGATCTAACTCTCTGAAGCATGTTGTTAGTTTCAAGTAACTCAATCTTATGTGAAGTTCACAATGTCCCAGTAATTGTGCCAGGACTTTATGTTTCTCATGATTTCAAGGTTAAATGCACCCTTGATTAGTCTTAGGAGGGGGAGAATATCCTTTACCAAAGTTTTTAGCTTCCTGAAAGTGATCTACAAGTAGCTTTCTATGATCAGGACTCTTTTTTGTTTTTTACTCATTTTTAAACCCTATCTCTGCTTCTGATGCAAAGAGTACATTGTCCTAAGCTTCTTGGACTGTGAGCCAGGAGTCTGGTCACTGACTTTCTGCACCAGAGCTGACAATTTACCCACTGAGCTAAGGAGATATATTGTGTCCTAGGTTCTAGGACTGGCAGTTTGCCTGCTGTGCTGGGACTGATCTGTTGAGCCAGGACCTCAGACCTTCAGTTATTAATCCACTGCTTTGGCTAAGAGCCTTCTTCTGGTTTGTCCATACATTGCCTCCATTGGACTCCACTCCACTTTTATCTAAATGAGATAGAATTTTCCTGAAGTTCTTCTAAATTATCTTAGGCTAGATCTTCTATAGCTCCAGAATTCTTTTAAAGGCTTTATTTGACTTTTTTTTTTTGAGGGAAACTGAGGAGAGCTCAGACAACTTTAGGGCTTCTCTTTGCCATCTTGGATCTGATACCTCAAATTCTACTTTCTGGAAGGGGTCTTACCGAGGTGTTTCTCCTCCATCTTTCTACCGAACACTTTCCTCTAACATTAATTCCAATTAATTATATGTAAATATATATGAATATACGTGTGTGTGTGTGTGTGTGTGTGTGTGTGTGTGTGTGTGTGTATCTCTGTATGGCTCTGTCTCTATCTCTTTTTCCATCTCTCTGTCTCTGTCTCTTTGTCTCTTTTACTCTTTCTCCTTCTCTCCCTCTTTCTCTTTCTCCCTCTCTCCTTTCCTCTCTCTTTCTCAGTGTCATGCACTTACAGTTTGTGTATTGTTTCCCCAAACCTATTAAAACATTAGCTTTGTCCAAGTATTATCCCTTCCTTTCTTTTAATCACTAGCACTAATCTCAGTTTATGCACATAGTTAAGTGCTTAATAAAATACTTAATAAATACTTGTTTACTTGATTTAAACAATTGTGGCCACTGTATGATTATTGACTGAATTTTGACGTTTGGAAATATTGATGACATATAATGCACCTGAAACATTCCTTTTGATTTTGACTTAAAAAAATAGACACTGTAAAGGTAGCCAGAACTGAGAGACTTGGAGAATGTAAGAACTACAAAAAAAAATCTATTGGAAGTCTAGATCTTTGGAGCACCTCCAGGAAATCACATGACCCTCAAAATGGAGGATACTACATTGATTTAGAGACAGCAATAGCTAGAGGTATTAGTAGAGCATTGCAGAATCTTAGATCAAAAAAAAAGAACAAACTGTAGGAAATGAAACTGGCAATATTTTAAATATTGGTGTTTCTAGAAAAGTACATTCTTGGGACCCAGCCTCCTGTTCTTCAACAATGTTAATTTCCTATACCAAGCAGTAAATCAATAGACATTTATTAAGTACCTACTTTATACCAGGAATCCTGTTAAGTGCTGGAGAAACAAAAAGAAGCAAAGGATTATCTCTGATCTCAGTGAGCTTACAATTAAATGTGAGAGACAACATACTAACAAATATTTACAAAGCAAGTGATGCACAAGATAAAAGGCAGATAATTAACTAGTGAAGGCTTTCAGTAACAGGATTTGGAGTGCTGAAAGAACAGCAAAATACAGCTACAAAATGAAGAAACAAACAAACTTTGCCTTCCACTGCAACTGTGGGTTACATCTGTGGAGGCCCAAAGGAATGAAGATACTGTTCAGAAAATAGAACTTTAAGCCATTAGCAGGGGCTTAACTTAGTAATAAAGGGATGGTATTATAGGCTTACAGTTGGAATAAAGTACACACACACACACATACATACATACATAGGCTTTTTATAGACCTGGATACAAGTTTTTTTCTGGTGTATTTGACTTTGAATTATGTGACATTTCTCAATCAAGAAATAGCATCTGACTTCAGTCATTTTCACTGGCTGTCCACTGTGTCTGGAACCCCTTCCTTTTTTGTCTTTACCTCATGCCTTCCCTGATTTTCTTCAAGTGTCAGCAAAAAATCCTACCTTCTCCAAATCTCCCTTCATGCTAGTGATGTCACTTTGAGAGTATCTTCAATTTACTTTGTACATAACTTGTTTGAAAATGTTCATTTATATGCTGTTGCCCTTAAAAGACAATAAACTCATTGGGAGTTATATTCCTCAGACTTAATACTGTTCTACTAGGCATATAATAAATACTTTCTGATTTGACATTTATATTTCACATTTTTGTTTGGATCGCATAAGACATGTTTTGGCTTTTTTGTTTGTTTTTGTTTTATTTTGTTTTTTACTGAAGATGGAATTAGTGAGTGTTGGTCTAAGAATTTAAGGGCCTTTTGCCTTTTTCAGTAGGTATAAATTTGAGTTGCATTTAGATGCTCCCAAGGAAGATTCTGATTAGGGATGTTGTTATGCCACAGTTCTCTTTTATTGTCCTGACTCAGTTTCTCTAATTATCCTGACTCAGTCCTGCCTAGGTTTCCTTGCTTCTCCCTCTTTATCAGAATACTTGATAAGGATAAAGGATCTTATGTTTTAGAATATCAGAATGCTTCTCACCATCCCAAGCTATTGGAATGTCAGATACTGTCTTATCAAGATACCTCTCCCCATGTCTGGGGTGCCTCCCCCTGATTATGTCATCCCATCTCCAGTGGCTCACCCCACCCTGTCTGAGTCCTGTTCCCACTCTCAGTACTCTAACTCCAATCCTGACTCAGTCTATCCTCTGTGTCTGAACCACATATATATATATATATATATATATATATATATATATATATATGTAATTGAGAACTCTGATTGTTTGCTGGATTCTTGGAGTGGATAGTCTCATTCAACCCTGGGACCAAACATGGATCCATTGGTCCCAGTATATCTCTTCACTTAATAAATTATTAAATTCTCTCTAATTTCTATCTTGCTCAGTTACTCCGGCATTACAATGTGACTCAAAAAGAATAGTTTACTAGGTATTCCCCAATTATACTTATGTTAGGTGTTATTTGGGGTCAGGTTATAGGTGGTTGAAATATTAGATAATCAGACAGCTTATCAACTTAAACATTATTAAACATCTATAATTACAATAGCTAATATTTATATAATGTTTGCTATGTGCTACTTATTTTGCTAGCTACTTTACAAATTTTATCTCATTTAATTTTCACAACTATGGGAGGTGGGTGTTATTATTATCTCCATTTTACAGATGAAAAAAATTGAGATAAAAAGAGGATAAGTAATTTTCTTAGGATTATATAGCTAATAAGTATCCGAGATGGAAATGGAACTCAGATCTTCCTGATTGCAGGTCCAGCATTCTACCCATTGTGCCATCAAGCTGTCTAATAGTATCAACTCCATAAAACTTAATTATTTTGAATACTATGTACTGTGATGTTTCATTCTTCACCATAGTCACTGTATAGGAAAATAAGTTCTTTGTGTTAATGGTTTCAAGGAAAGATCAGAAAAGTATCCCACTGGAAGAAGGTACTAAATTATCTATATCACATATGGAATGTGTAGGATAAATAAGAATCATCTGTACTCCAATTTCCCTTTAAGTTCTATTTTTACTCTGTTTCAGATTGTTGTTTTTATTATTATTGTCATTTTAATTAAAACCTTTTTAGTTTAATGCAATAAAAGTTGTCCATTTTATCTTTCATAATATTGGCTAATCCTTCTTTGGTCATAAATTCTTCCTTCTCCAAAGATCTGATAGATAAATTATTCCTTGCTCCCGTAATTTGTTTATGATATCATCCTTTAGGCCCAAATCTTGTATCCATTTTTATCTTATTTTGATATAGGGTGTGTGATGTAGGTCAAAGCTGAGTTTCTAATATATTATTTTCCATTTTCTCAAGCAATTTTTGTCAAATAGTGAGTTCTTATCCCAAGAAGATGGAGTTTGGGATTTTATGTAATACTAGATTGCTATAGGTCTTGATTATTGTGTCATGTGAAACTCATATTCCATTGATCCACAACTCTATTTCTTAGCCACTATCAAATGATTTTGATGGCTGCTGCTTTCTAATATAGTTTTAGGTTTGATACTGCTAAACCACCATCTTTTGTATTTTTTTTTTTTTTGTCATTAATTCCCTTGATATTCTTGACTTTTTTCTTACTGATGAATTTTGTCATTATTTTTCCTAGTTCTATAAAATAATGGTTTGACAGTTTGATTGGCATTGAAGCAGGTTGTGTTCCCTTTAAGAAACTAGTCCTTTCAGATTGATTTATTCCTTTCTGATTCTCAACCCCTCCTAGCTAATGTATTATCAATTCAAGAAGCTAGGACCTTTGATTCACAAATCCTGATAAAAACCACCCCTTTTGAATTCCAATAGGAGATCTGGGCTTGTCCCAGCCTCCATCAGATCTGAGCCAACTTGGGCTCTCCCAGCTCCCATCAGATCTGAGCCACAAGCCCCGTTAGCTAAATTTCTCATTATAAAAGAGCCAATCCGGAGTCCTCTCTTGGCAGAGGTTCCAAACATGCTAGCCTTATGCTTGCATGCCAAGAGTCTCTGCCCACTGGAATAATATTTCCAGTGCCCTCTTCTCTTTATCTAACACCTTTTACTTACCTAGACTTTAACCTTACTTCCAATCCCCATAATGAACCTCTTTTATCAATCTAGGTTTTTTGGGCCTCTAAATTCCTTTATAGGGGACTCTTACTCAGTTATTAGACTTCATTTAACTCCCCTATCCTTGCACTGAATCCAAAGGGTTACAGGGGAGCTCTATTTGACTCCCTGTACCCCAAACCTGCCACTAGACCTCATTTTCATTTGTGTACCCCATATCTAGACCTCATCATTATGACTCTGAACAAATATACTAATTTAGCCAGATTGTCATTTTTATTATATTAGTTCATTCTAGCCATGAACAATTGATATTTTTCCAGTTGTTTAGATAATTTTTTTTGTATGAGAAGTGTTTTATAATTATGCTTGTATAGTCCAATATTTTTTAACAAGATCATTGTGCCTTTCACATATATGTGCATATGGATGCATGCAGGAATGTATATCCTTTAATAGGAAATATAAATTATGAACTTGAATTTAAAAAAAAGTTTTAGGGGGACAGGATTAGCATATGTTCAGGAAAAGAGGTTGGTGAAGGAGTCTTACTGTTGTGCCACAGTTCTCTTTTAATGTCCTGACCCAGTTTCCCTAATTGTCCTATTCAGTTACTCTGCCTCAGATTATAACCATTCCTTGTTAATATTTGATAGGATAAAGGTCTTATATCTTAAACCTTAGCCTATACTTAACGTTTAATGGGATAAAAGTCTTTATCCCTTTTAGACATCATCAGAATATCAGGAGCCTCTCCAGTACCTCCCTACATCATATTATCCCAAGTACCTCTCCCATTGTGTTGTTCTTGTTAACCTAAAAAAAAATCCTGTATCTAATATTCAGTGCTGGATTCTTTGAGAGGATAGTCTCTTTCAGCCCTGGGACCCACCATGGATCCATTGGTCCCATTAAATCTCTCCATTTAATAAATTCTGTATTGAATACTCTCTAATCTCTGTCTCATTCAGTTTCTCCAGAATTACATTACTTCATATTACTTTGACCTGATGGGGGAAGTTTCCAGCTCCTAAAAGAAGCCTATAACTGGGATGAACATTCCTCTACCTAAGAATCAAAAATAAGCATTGAAGTGTTATTACATACCTTTACATACCTATTGTGACATACACTTTAGGAAGATCAATTTGTCAGCTGGAGAATAGACTGGGGTGAAAAGGATTTGATGAGACAGGAAGACTTTCTAGCCTATTGCAATAGTCTGGGCATGAGATAATAAGGTTGTACACTGATATCTATCTATCTATCTATCTATCTATCTATCTATCTATCTATCCTTTTCTATACTGACACTGTCAGTATGTATGTGTGTGTGTATATATGTATATATATATATATATATATATATATAAAGAGAGAGAGAGAGAGAGAGAGAGAGAGATCATCTGAAGATAGACAAAAAAGCAATTAAAAATTGGTTGTATATGGGAGATGAGTTGAGGAGTCAAAGATGGGAGGAAATTTATGAGCCTATTTGACAGAAATGATTGGTGGTATTCTTCAAAAAATTTTGATTGTATTTGAGCTTATACCAATGATCTCTGAATAAATAAGATTTATTCATTATGCCTAAATATCAAGTTAATAGCTCCCTGCCTCAAATCTACCTCCCTCATTTACTTGTTTATGATAAAATTTGCTTCATTAGGAAGAAACATTAGTCATCCCTATATATATCTAAGTGCATATACACTTTTATGCATGTACATACATTATAAACACATGCATATATGTATATTTTCTCAATATTTAATTGTTAAAAGAACTAGAAACTAGCCCTGGGATTTAGGAATTCCCAAATAAGGAAATTCATTATATCAAAGCAACTGGACTACAGCACTGAGAAATTAAGTGAATTGCTCAGGGTCACACTATGTATCAGAGGCAGAAATTAAAATCAGGTCTTCCTGCTTCTATCCAATATGCCAGTGGTTTCAAGCTCAAATACAATCAAGATTTCCTCAGTCATACATAAGGATTCCTGTTAAAACTACATCTTCACATTAACTATGTTCTATTTTATTTTTATTTATGTCATTGAATATGTTCCAGTTTTCATCTACAGGTGTTTGATATCTTTATACTACTCATATTTGCTTCTTAAAATTATAAATGAAAAATTAAATATATTAACTTAATTAAAACTAAATACTGATGGATCATTCAAATGGAATTTTGTGTTTTCACAACATGAATTATTTAGGAAATTTTAGATTTCATCTAGAATGCTATCTTATAGATATAGATCTATACTTGATCTATTTGGAAATATTGGCATATTAATTTTTTTTTACCTATTAAAAATCAGAAATACTTTTTGTGTAAGAATAGTTTATATGAGCAAGTAAGAACTGGCCTCAATAATTTATTATAATGTAAGTATATTCTAAAAGAATATTTCTTGTAGCAATACCATAAGTAAAGAGTTTCTCAATATATAGCCAACTCTGAAAGTACATTTTGTTTTTATTTTTTTGTCCTTTTAAACTTTTTGTGACCCTATTTGGGGTTTTCTTGGCAAAGTTATTGAAATAATTTGCATATTTTTCTTCAGCTCATTATATAGACAAGAAACTGAGGCAAATAGGGGTAAGTAACTTGTCCAGATTCACATAGAAAGTGTGTGAAACCAGAACTGGACTCAGGAAAATGAGGGTTCCTGACTTTAGGCCCAATGTTCTATTCACTGTGCCATCTAGCTGTATCCAAAAATATAACCAGATTTCATGCATATATAGGTCACTGACTCAATATATACTTTTCTAAATATGTACCAAGAACTGTTCTTAACTTGTGATGCACTTTCACCCCTGCACTCACTGAATTCCACCCCTAAAGTAGTAATTTGAATAAACTGCCATGAGCAAAAAATGGATATAAGGATTGGCCTTGGGCAGATTTCAATAAAACACTGACATTTTAAAAACTGAAGCAGATCTTTCTTTTCTCCTTCCTCCCTCATCATCAATATGGATACTCTTCTCCAGGCAAAAGAGAATAAGAAATACTTTTTTTTTTCTTTTCTTTTCTTTCTTTTCTTTCTTTCTTTCTTTTTCTTTCTTTCTTTCCTTTTCCTTTCTTTTCCTTTCTTTTCCTTTCTTTTCCTTTCTTTCTTTCTTTCTTTCTTTCTTTCTTTCTTTCTTTCTTTCTTTCTTTCTTTCTTTCTTTCTTTCTTTCTTTCTTTCTTTCTTTCTTTCTTTCTTTCTTTCTTTCTTTCTTTCTTTCTTTCTTTCCTTCCTTCATTTTTTCCTTCCTTCATTCCTTCCTCCCTTTCCTTCTTTCATTCCTTTCTTCCTCCCTCTGTCTATGTGTCTTTATTTCTTTTTTTCTGTGTGTCTGCCTCTGTCTTTCTCTGTCTCTCTGTCTTTGTCTCTCTCCTCTCTCTCTCTGTTTCTGTGTGTCTCTTTCTGTGTCTCTGTCTCTCTTTCTGCATCTCTGTCTCTCTCTTTGTCTCTCCCTCCCCCCCATCAAGTAGATACACACTATGAAGTTTTTAGATTCACCAGGGATCTATAGGGGTTACAGCAATTTGCAAGTCATGTTAGACAGAGTTAAGCAATTGAAAACAAAAATTAGAATTCACTACTTTCTCAACGTCTTCCATTCTTGCAAACTGAAAGAGGCAAACCAGTCAGGCACATGGATGGTAGCCTATTTTATACTATATAATGTATCAGCCATTATTGAAAGTAATTCGGAGACATACAATTGAAGACCATGATTTCCTTTATTCCAAGTTTCTAATTTTATTAGGATTTTATTATGAATGTTTTGATAGTACTAACATATTTTACAGCATACCTCCTTGTTCTTAAGAGATAAGCAAATTTACTGTGACACTGTATTAGCAGGGACCGTGTCCTTGTCAAGGAAAAGGAAGATGGGGTAACACATTCACAGGGACTGAAGCCACTGTCTCTGACCTGAAAACAGATATATTGAATTTAGTTTGTTGGACATAAGTTAATTATCAAGTTTCATCATATAAATTGTCTTCCAAGAGAAAAGGCAGCATGATGGCTCATTACCAGAGTGCTCCTTGAACAAGTTCATCAGAGCCCTGCTCTCCGATGCCAGGAGCCAGTGTCTCAATGGAGACTTTAATTCATGGTGATCCCGCAGTGTAGTTCATTTCAGGATCTCTATTGTAGAGTGTCTGAGCATGCATTCTTCTCTCTAATGGGAATGGCTCCTGCTCTAAAGGAGGCTAAACATAATGAACCCAAGTGATCCTGCTTTATTTTGGTCTTTTAAGAATCTCTAGTATGCAGATATATAAAAGAGTTTATTTATTTATTTTTTTAACAAAATATAATTTCAAATGTACAGGTTTCTTTGGTTTTGCAAAAATAATTGCTTTGAATAAAGGCAAAATAGGTAAATTGAGGCAGATTTTAATGTCATAAAGTAGTTAACAAAAATATTAGGGCACCAAAGATCCCAGATCAATTTCTAATAAATGTGATACCATCATCAGTATAACTTGGTGATCAAGTTACTCTAAGAGTGTTTCTCTATTAAGAATGGATTTATATGTAAAAGACTCAAGGCTTCCCCTGCCTCCTTTAAGCCCTTGCTAGAAATTTGCAGGTGATGAGAGAAACCTTCATTCTGATAAAAGAATAGGCCAACCTACTGATTGGAGAAAATTACATGAAGTTTTTTTTTTTAATCAAAGTCTCTGTGGTCTGCTGTCTGATTTTCTAGGCCAGATGTCAAATGTTTTTCACTGATGTTGATGTTGAAGTAATCACTAAACCAATTCCAAGAATGAATAAGTGAGATGGTAATAACATTTCATTTCAGTGTTACATAGGCTTCCCCCTCCCCAGACATGAACAAAGGAACAAGACCTCTCTGATTCAATATAATTAAATAAACTATTGCTTTGAAAAAAATTTATAGGGTTGTATACATATGTGTGTATGTGATCTAACTAAATGTGGACCTATCTGTATTTATATACATGTGCCAAGAAAGAAATTTCTTGAAAAATAGGCACATATATAGAAAGAAGCCTTTAGCTAAAAGAGAAAAAAGGGGAAAAAAAAACACATTTAGTAAGTTTTCATATTTTTAAACATTTACATTTAATTTAAAATATAATTACATTTTTGTGTTTAATCTATTTTATGCAATTTATCTTCACTGCTACAGTATTAGCCAGGCATTTTGAAAATGCTGGAACTCACTAGGAAAAAAAAGGACCCTCTGTTGGTCAAAATGGCAGATAGATGAGTCGCTGGCTTGACGCACATTGAGCTTTATGAGTCAGCAAGTTATCTGGGTGGGCCTGAGGAATTGGACCAAAATAACATTTTGCTCTTTGATTTAGAATTTAATTGAAGCTGCATGTAAATATATAGTATTGTGCTTCTGCAATTTCCATCCCACTCATCAACATACTTTTCCTTTATCTGAAAACAGCCATATTATAGAAGTAGCAGGTTTATTTAGGAAAGTGACAAATAGCTCCTGTGCCCTTCCAATCTGGCTAAAGACTGTCTGTGCAGGTTGAGGCATTTGGCAAGTTGGGTACATCTTAGTCTTACAAATAATGTTCAGGTATTTTATTCAACAAACATTTATAAAGGCATTGTCTATTTTTAAGACACTGTTCTTTACCCTGAAGACACAGAGACAAAAAAATGTAAAAGTTCTTGCCCTAGATATGTTTACCTTCTACTTGTACCATACCACAAAGTTAATAATTGGAAAAGATTTTCAAAAAAGAGCATGCCACTTGGATGGCAAGCAATCAGAAAAGATACAGGAACTGGCACCTAAACTATGATGCTAGGGATTCTAGAAGACAACAATAAAGAATAAATATATTCCAGGCACAAACAACTTAAGCAAAGGCATGGATACAGGAAGGAGAATGTCATGTGTAGGAAACAATCAATAGGTCCTTCAGCTAGAACAGATCACTGATGAAGGTACAGCAATATGACACATTTAATCCGAAAAAAACAAAAAAAACAAAAAAACAAAGCTATATGCCACATGCTTTTATTCCTAGTATTCCCCAACTCTCTTATTCACTGTATCACAAGCCTAAGAAAATTCATGTATACTAGTTATAGTAGGCATGGTCAGGAAACATATATAAAAGTTCCTTTAAAACAAATTCTCACTATAATGTCCACTAAATCCTACTATTCCCCCCCCCCAAAAAAAAAGCAAAATAAAAACTCATACAGCTTAAACTGGTCATTTAATCTATGTCTCAGATTTCCATTGGCTTCACTGTTCTGAACTCCTTAGGAATCAGAGGCAATTTTTAATGTCACAAGATATTACTAAAACTATTTCAAGCACATCTTTTAATATTAAAATGTTATTCCTTGAACACTTTTGTTCAGGGAATGCTTAAGTCAGTATTAACCACTAGCTAGTGTCAGAGACAAAAACTTGAATCTGTTTTTTTTTTTTTTTTTTTTTTTTTTTTTTTTTTTTTACTTGAAGACCAGTCTATTGTTCACTATTCTATGATTCTTTTCACAATTTTCACTATTGTTATTATCACAGTTGTTTTGCACTGTCATGTTTCTTTGTATAGTCATTTTCCTCAATTTTGGAAAATAATAATAAAACATGAAAACACAAATCCAAATTGCAATTAGTAAAGAAACAATTTATCTTTTATCTTAAAAAGACAGCTCCCTCATTTAGAAGAGTTATACTTTCCAGTATCCTTAGGATTAAGGAAACACTTTTAAAATACATGAAGTACCTATTATTTTCTTTCTTTTCTTCATCTCTCCTAAGCACTATCATGCCCAGAAAGGGACAATTCATAGGCCCTTTTCAGAAAAATCAGAAACCAGAAATGGTTTACTTATACCTTCAAATTCTACACATATTTATTTGTAAACCCAAATGCCCTATCTAAATGTGGCCTATTAAAGTGACTATTATTTAATCTCTAAAAATACAATTTGAATGAATAATAATGTATGCTAGCTCAATCTATCATAAATTCATTTTAGAAAATATCTGAATCATTATTAAATTCAATGAGGAATAGAAAAGTAAATGCAGTCCATAAGCCATCTATAGCAGTGCTAACAGTGTGTTAGAAGCCATTATTATTGCCACATTGCCAGATACTTTTTCAACTTAAAATAAAATCTATAGACTATGTTGAATGATCTCTCTCTTGCAAGACCATCATCCTACCTTATTGAAACATTGCGATAAGATATTCAATGGTTATGAATACTCTTTACTTTTCATTGGATTAAAAAAAATAAAGCTTGTGTAACTATATTCATATTTTTGCTGAAGTGGGTTCCATTTCTAATTCCCATGACCAATGATGGATGAAACTCAAAAGATATGAATTGGTAGCCAATAATTCAGATGCTTATAACTTCTGAAAGAATAGATTGAGAACTCTTATAAAGCCAGATCACAATATTGCAGATTATACCCAGCTCCAAGAGTGTTTTTTAAACCTTGTGATATTAGCCTATCCTAGTATTTTGTTAGTTTTAATTCTGATCATATAAAAAGACTTGAGAAGAAAATCATAAATTAAATAGATAATTTTAGCTTGACTTTTCAGGAAGGTTAAGAATGAGTATCACAGAAGTATCAATTTATTATTCCAAAGAAGCTTAGATATTCAGACAATATGATTCAGTTTCTCCTTTTCACACACAATTTTCATACTTATTTTCAGAAGAATAAATATGAGGAACTTGGACTATGTTATAGCTAAAAGAACATCTTTAGTTCTGTATTCCTTTAATAATTTAACAACTTGGTCCTTTTTCAATAAAATTTGTCTAGAAAAGTAATGGAGTTTTGCTCTAAGTATAATTGATATGGAATTGGTTTTAGAAATTCTAGGTTTTTGCATATTTTAGCATAAGTGTAATCCTTGTGAAAGTTTCAGTTCACACAGAAATAAACAAACAAAAAAAGTTCAAAGCAGAGTTTCTGGAAAAAAAATTCTGTGAAAAATTGGAAGAAGAAATCACTTTCATTTATGAGGTGATATGTTTGGAAAAGTTTTAGGAAATAATCAGATGTCACATGAGTATAGCCTTGATGCAAAGGTGGAATGTTCACTAATAGAAGTGCAATGAGCAGAGGCCATTCTGAATATGGGAACCACATGCACAAAGGTAAGGAAAGAAGAGCAAGCAGTTTAAGACTGGATGATAAAGAAGATGATAAGACAAAAGCTAACATTTATGAAATACCTCCTATGTGCCAGGCCCTATGATTAATACCATATTTCAGTTGATCTTCACAACAATCCTGTGAAGTATATATTATTTCTGAGCCCCTTTACAGATAAGTAAACTAAGGCAAAGAGAGATTAAGTGACTTGCCCAGAATCATAAAGTCAAATTTGGTTGTAACATGTAATACACTAAGGACAATAACATGAGATAGACAGATGAGTTGGAGGATTTTGAAGCTAGGATGAAAATATTATACTTTATTCAATCAACAAAAGAGAACCATGAAAGACTTTTTTTTAAAATTTTTCTTTCATTTTAAATATTAAAGTGATAATACAGAGTGGTACGTTAAGACTTCTAGTAAAGCAGGAGTGCATTTGAAAAGATTACACTAGAATCAGGAAGATTTTAAAGAAACTTAATTATAGGAAGAGGATAAAATATTATTTTAATTCTTAGGAAAAATTCAAATTTTGAAATGTTTTCCTAAAGGATGAATATTATTGGGGCAACTAGGTGGTACAGTGGATAGAGCACCAGCTCTATCCACAGAATGACCTGAATTCAAATTTGGTCTCAGACACTTAACACTTCCTAGCTATGTGACCCTAGGCAAGTCACTTAACCCCAATTGCTTCAGAAAAAAAAAAAAAAAAGTATTATTTTCAATGTAGAAATGTATATAAAGAACTTAGAATCTTCTAACCTTAAAGCTAGAAACATTTTGACATTATTGGGTCCAACCTCTTTATTTTTCAGATGAAAAAACAGAACTCTAAGAATATATCTAAAATATATTTTAAACACCTGCATCACTATTCCTTATATAATCGGAGGGAAGAAAACTGAAGAAACTAGAGAAATAATGGCAGAAATATGTTGTAAAACTATTGAAGTATAGCTGATGACAAAGATTAAATGGAAAAACACAAAATACTGGTGAAATTTGAAACAGTTAAATTTATACTTAAAATCATGTCCTTTTTTTTTAGCTAAGCACATGAATCAAATTGAACATTTGTATTATTTTAAAAAATGATTTTTATACTAAAGTATCCAAACTAGATATCCTTTACCTTAGAATAAAATAAACTTTCAAAGCACACATCCCATATGAATTTGTTTTTAAAATTTTAAATTAATATATGTAAATGATTTCAACAGATGATATGAAAAATACATTTATCCCTGTGTCCTTTTCTGTTTTCTTCAACTTTATTAATTGATAGTAATAAACACATTGTGAGAAACCATATATGCATAAAATACTACAAATAAAAAAAACTAATAAAAAATAATCATGCTACCTACATCACCTGTTATAAATGTTCTGTGTGGAGTGTATCAACCATTGTGGACTGAATTTAAGCCACAAAATAGAATTAATTACTCCAGGTTTCATGGGCTTAGAACCAAAAGAATCTTTACAGATCACCTAGTTCAACTTCTTCACAATACATATGAAGAACCAAAGATAGGTGGAAGTTAATCAATTAACCCCAATTAGCCTGAAGTCACAGAGGGAAATATCAAGGTCAAAATTTGAAAACAGTTCCTTTAACAATCGGACCCTGCACTTGGTCTATCTAACCATACACTCTCTATGATCTATCCCAAATATTCACACTGACCAATTTAAGGAAGAGTTATTCTTGTATCCTTCTTGTTTAGAATTAAGTCAAATTATATTGATAGAGACCAACACATATATTAAAGATGTAAATTGAAAATAATTCACATTTATGGAATCCTTTATGATTAACAACAGATTGACAAACAGATTTAAAACATGGTATATATACATGTAAAAGAAGAAAATCTTTAGAGAATGCACTTGCCAAAATTAAGTTTACTTTAGGCATGGTAAGGAAGTACAAATCCTTTTTGGAGGAAAGAATAAAAATAATATCCATTGAGGTCAGAGAAAATTATTGTACTTTTCCTGATCAATGTGGGATAATTTCTGGAGAATAGATTTCAGGAGCCATCTGGATAATGAGGCAGGAACTCATTTTCATAAATGGCCAGTTTGATGTTCTTCTTTGTTAAAGATAAGGCTATTTTTTTTTCTATGTGATTGTTTTTGGTATATGATTTTCATTGTTCTTGAACTAATTGTGTTTAATATTATTCAGTAAAATCATTTTAATTTTTCCCTAGAAAATCTTCAGCGCTCATTTTCCAGGTTTGATAATTCAGAAGAAACTTAATACTAACCCTTATTTAAATCAGTGCTCTATTGTCTGATAAAAGCAACCTACTTTTTCTTTTCACAATGAACTACAATATTTTCTGAAGTGGTTTGTTCTATCTCTGTTTCACTCTTTAATGTATGCACTTAATCCTTTATAATTATGGCCTTATTAATGTAGGTTGGATTAAAACAATAAAAAACCCTCCCCCCAAAAAACCCTTTATTTGTTTGCAAAATAATCTTAATCCAGTTGCATTTTTACTTGTCATTTTCAAGAATGATTTGTAATCTAGTAACTAAAATCTTTGGAATAGCTTAGGTAATAACACTGTGTGCTCTAGAATAAAGGTTGTGCTCAGAATTCATGGCACTGAATGGATAACTCAATCAAATCGACAGGTAGATGAGTTTGTGGCAAAAACCAAGGGGACTTGTCCTATTCTTTCTCCCTCAAAGACTGAGAAGCCATTCAATGAACTAAATCCTCTAGTATTTTTCCCACAGAATTGCACAGGATGAGAATCTGGGCCATCTCCCGGGAGTGTATTGATTTTTATTTTAGGGACTACTGCATAACTTACCAAACTGATAAGAAAAATCATTAGAGAGTGATACAGAGTGCCCTTTGAGTTCACTGGGGAAAGTTTCATAGATGGAAGATCAGATTTTATGCACTTTTGCTATTATACTACTCTGGTGTGTATTTCTGGGTCTTCCATCAGAATAGATCTGTGATAGTTATTTTAACTCCCATGTTGCCAGTTTTAGTGTGATAGATAATTGTATCTAGAAGTTAATTTTGAGGCATTTTAGTCAACACTTCATTCATCTACTTGATTCTTGCTTCCCTCGTGCCTCCCCCAGCCCTTTTCCTGGACCCAGATTTTCTACTCTTCTCCAAATGAAATTGTTCAAATTTCTCTAATCTTGTGTTAAAGGTACCTTATACACATGGATGGTGATTTTTACTAATATTTCATAAGATTATGAACTTAGAAGTGAAAGAAACTTTAGAGATCAATGAGTGCAACTCCTTGATTTTATTTTTTTATTAAAGATTTTAATTTACAAAGCATATGCATAGGTAATTTTTATTGATTCTTGCATAACCTTTTGTTCCAAATTTTCCCCTCCTTACCCCCACCTCCTCCCTTAGCTAGCAGATAGTCCAATGCATGTTAAATATGTTGAAATGTATGTTAGACCTAATATATAGATACATATTTATACAGTTATCTTCTTGCACAAGAAAAATCAGATCAAGAAGGAAGAAAAAGAAAAACTGAGAAAGAAAATAAGATGCAAGCAAATAACAATAAAGAGAATGATAGTGCTGTGTTGTGTTCCACACTCGGTTCCCATGGTTTTCTCTCTGGGTGTAAATAACTCTTTTTATCACTGCACAAGTGGAACTGGTTTGAATCATCTCAATGATGAAGAGAGCCAAGTCCGTCAGAATTGATCATTGTATAGTCTTGTTGTTGCTGTGTATAAAGATCTCCTGCTTCTGCTCATTTCACTTTCATGTTGGTCTCTCCTAGCTCCTCTGAAATCATCTTGCTAGTCATTTCTTGCAGAATAATAGTATTGCATAGCATTCATATACCACAATTTATTCAGCCATTCTCCAATTGATGGGCATCCACTAAGTTTCAGTTTCCTACCACTACTAAGAGGGCTGCCATAAACAGTTTTGCACATGTGGGTCCCTTTCCCTCTTTTAAGATCTCTTTGGCATATAATCCTAGTAGAAGTACTGCTAGATCAGACAGTATGCATTTTGAACATAGTTCCCAGCTGCTCTCCAGAATGGTTGGATCCGTTCACAATGAATCAGTGTCCCAATTTTTCCACATCCCCTCCAACATTCATTATTATCTTTACCTGTCATTTTACCCAATCTGACAGATGTGTAGTGATATTTCAGAGTTATCTTTATTTGCATTTCTCTGATCAATAGTGATTTGGAGAACCTTTTCATGTGGCTACAAATAGTTTCAATTTCTTCATCTGAAAATTGTCTGTTCATATCTATTTGACTGTTTGACTATTTATCAAAGGGAGAATGGCTTGAACTACTTGAATCAATTCTCCATATATTTTAGAAATGAGGCCTTTATCAGATCCTTTGGATATAAAAATGTTTTCCCAGTTTATTGCTTCCCTTCTAATCTTGTCTATATTAGTTTTGTTTGTACAAAAGTTTTTTTCTTAACTTGATATAATCAAAATTATCTATTTTATGATCAGTCATGATCTCTAGTTCTTCTTTGATGACAAATTCCTTCCTCCTCCACAAATTTGAGAGGTCTGAGAGGTAAACTATCCTATGTTCTTCTAATTTATTTATAGTATGATTCTTTATGTCTAGATCATGAACCTATTTCGACCTTAGCTTGGTATACAGTGTTAGGTGTGGGTCAATGCCTATTTTCTTCCACACTACTTTCCAATTTTCCCAGCAGTTTTTGTCAAATAATGAATTCTTAGTCCAAAAGCTGGGGTCTTTGGGTTTGTCAAATACTTGATTGTTAAAGTCATTGGCTATTTTTTTCTGTGTACCTAACGTATTTCACTGATCAACTTTTCTATTTCATAACCAGGACCAAATAATTTTGATGAAAGATGCTTTATAATATACTTTTAGTTCTGGTACAGGTGGCCACATTCATTTGCTTTTCTCTTCATTAATTCCTTCGAAATTATTGACATTTCATTCTTCCAGATGAATTTTGCTGTTATGTTTTTCTAGTTCAGTAAGATCATTTCTTGAGAGTTAAATTAGTATAGCACTAAATAAATAGATTAGTTTAGGAAGTATTGTCATCATTATTATATTTGCTCAACCTATCCATGATCACTTAATATTTTTCTAATTATTTAGATCTGACTTTATTTGTGTGCAAAACATTTTGTAGTTTTACTTATATAGTTCCTGAGTTTCCCTTGGCAGATAAATTCCCAGATATTTTATATTATCAATAGTTATTTTAAATGTAATTACTTTTTGTATCTCTTTTTTTTTCTTTTTTAAAATTAATTTTATAATTATAATTTTTTGACAGTACATATGCATGATTAATTTTTTTTTTACAACATTATCCCTTGTATTCATTTTTCCAATTTTTCCCCTCTCCCCCTCTACTCCCTCCCCTTGATGAAAGGCAATCCCATACATTTTACATATGTTCCAATATAACCTAGATACAATATATGTGTGTAAATACCATTTTTCTTGTTGCACAGTCAGAAATGGATTCCAAAGGTATAAGTAACCTGGGTAGAAAGACAGTAGTGCAAACAGTTTACATTCAATTCCCAGTGTTCCTTCTCTGGATGTAGCTGTTTCTGTCCATCATTGATCAACTGAAAGTGAACTGGATCTTCTTTATGTTGAAGATATCCACTTCAATCAGAATATATCTTCATACAGTATTATTGTTGAAATGTATAGTGATTTCCTGGTTCTGCTCATTTCACTCATCATCAGTTCATGAAAGTCTCTCCAAATCTCTCTGTATTCATCCTGCTGGTCATATCTTACAGAGCAATAATATTCCATAACATTCATATACCATAATTTATCCAACCATTCTCCAATTGATGGACATCCATTCATTTTCCAGTTTCTAGTCACTACAAAAAGAGCTGCCACGAACATTTTGACACACACAGGTCCCTTTCCCTTCTTTAGTATTTCTTTGGGATATAAGCCCCGTAGTAGCACTGCTGGATCAAAAGGTATGCACAGTTTGATAACTTTTTGGGCATGGTTCCAGATTGCTCTCCAGAATGGCCAGATTCTTTCACAACTCCACCAACAATGCATCAATGTCCCAGTTTTCCCACATCCCCTCCAACATTCATCATTATTTGTTTCTGTCATCTTACCCAATCTGACAGGAGTGTAGTGGTATCTCAGAGTTGTCTTAATTTGCATTTCTCTGATCAGTAGTGATTTGGAACACTCTTTCATATAAGTGGTAATAGTTTCAATTTCATCATCTGAAAATTGTCTGTTTATATACTTTGATCATTTATCAACTGGAGAATGATTTTATTTCTTATAAATTAGAGTCAGTTCTCTATGTATTTTGGAAATGAGGCCTTTATCAGAACCTTTAACTGTAAAAATATTTTCCCAATTTGTTACTTCCCTTCTAATCTTGTTTGCATTAGTTTTGCTTGTACAAAAGCTTTTTAATTTGATGTAATCAAAATCCTTTATTTTGTGATCAATAATGATCTTGAGTTCTCCTTTGGTCATAAGTTCCTGCCTCCTCCACAAGTCTGAGAGGTAAATTATACTATGTTCCTCTAAACTATTTATGGTCTCATTCTTTATGCCTAAATAATGGACCCATCTTGATCTTATCTTGGTATATGGTGTTAAGTGTGGGTCTATATCTAATTTCTGCCATACTAATTTCCAGTTTTCCACAGTTTTTTTCAAATAATGAATTCTTATCCCAAATGTTGGTAGCTTTGGGTTTGTTAAACACTAGATTGCTATAGTTGTACCTAATCTGTTCCATTGATTGACTAATCTATTTCTTAACCAATACCAAATGGTTTTGGTGACTGCTGCTTTATAATATAGCTTTAAATCAGGTACAGCTAGACCACCTTCATCTGACTTTTTTTTCACTAATTCCCTTGAAATTCTCGACCTTTTATTCTTCCATATAAATTTTGTTGTTTTTTTCTAGGTCATTAAAATAGATTCTTGGGAATCTGATAAGTATAGCATTAAATAAATAGATTAGTTTGGGGAGTATTGTCATCTTTGTTATATTCTATCAGCCTATCCAAGAGCATTTAATGTCTTTCCAATTATTTAAATCTGACTTTATTTTTGTGACAAGTGTTTTGTAATTTGCTCATATAATTCCTGACTTTTCTTTGGTAGATGGATTCCCAAATATTTTATACTCTCGACAGATTTTCTGAATAGAATTTCTCTATGTATCTCTTGCTGTTGCTTTTTGTTGGTGATGTACCCAGCAACTTTGCTAAAGTTGTGAATTATTTCTAATAACTTTTTATTAGAATCTCTGGGGTTCTCTAAGTATACCATCATATCATCTGCAAAAAGTGATAGTTTGATTTCCTCATTACCTACTCTTATTCCTTTCATCTCTTTCTCAAGTCTTATTACTGAGGCTAGCATTTCTAATACAATATTGAATAGTAATGGTGATAGTGGGAAACCTTGTTTCACCCCTGGTCTTACTGGGAAAGGTTCCAGTTTATCCCCATTATATATGATGGTTACTGACAGTCTTAAATATATGCTCCTGACTATTTTAAGGAATAGTCCCTTTATTCCTATACTCTCAAGCGTTTTTAGTAGGAATGCATGTTGTATTTTATCAAATGCCTTTTCTGCATCTATTGAGATGATCATGTTTTTTTTTAATTTGATTATTAATATGGTCAATTATACTAATAGTTTTCCTAATATTAAATCAGTTCTGCATTCCTGGTATAAACCCTACTTAATCATGGTGTATTATCCTGGGGATGATTTTCTGAAGTCTTTTTGCTAATATCTTATTTAAGATTTTAGCATCAATATTCATTAAGGAGATTGGTCTATAGTTTTCTTTCTCAGTTTTCAACCTAACTGGTTTAGGTATGAGTACCATGTCTATGTCATAAAAGGAGTTTGGTAGGACTCCTTCATCCCCTATTTTTTCAAATAGTTTATATAACATTAGGGCTAATTGTTCTTTAAATGTTTGGTAGAATTCACATGTAAATCCATCTGATCCTGGGGATTTTTTCCTGGGGAGTTGATTAATAGCTTGTTTTATTTCTTTTTCTGAAATGGGACTATTTAGGCAGTTTACCTCCTCCTCTGTTAATCTAGGAAGCCTATATTTCTGGAGGTAGTCATCTATTTCACTTAAGTTATCAAATTTATTGGCATAAAGTTGGGCAAAGTAACTCCTTATTATTTCTCTAATTTCCTCTTCATTGGTGGAAAGATCCCCCTTTTCATTTTTAAGACTAACAATTTGATTTTCTTCTTTCCTTTTTCTGATCAGATTTACCAAAGGTTTATCTATTTTATTGGCTTTTTCGTAAAACCAACTCTTAGTTTTATTTATTAATTCAATAGTTTTTTTTTTTTTTTTTTTTTACTTTCAATATTATTGATTTCTCCTTTTAATTTTAGAATTTCAAGTTTAGTTTTTGGTTCGGGGGTTTTAATTTGGTCTTTTTCTAGCTTTTTAAGTTGCAGGCCCAATTCATTGATCTTCTCTTTCTCTATTTTATTCAAGTACACCTCTAAAGATATAAAATTTCCCCTTATTACTGCTTTAGCTGCATACCACAAATTTTGGTATGATGTCTCATTGTAGTCATTATCTTGGGTGAAATTATTAATTGTTTCTATAATTTGCTGTTCCACCCAGTCATTCTTTAAGATGAGATTATTTAGTTTCCAATTACTTTTTGGTCTATTTACCTCTAACTTCTTATTGAATGTAGTTTTTATTGCATTGTGATCTGAGAAGAAGGCATTTACTATTTGTGTCTTTATGCATTTAATTTTGAGATCTTTATGTCCCAATATATAGTCAATTTTTTGTTTAGGTTCCATGATTCAGTTTTCTCCAAAGATCTATCATATCTAGTTTTTCTAATGTTCTATTTAACTCTTTATTTCTTTCTTATTTGTTTTGTGGTTTGGTTTGATTTATCTAATTCTGAGAGTGCAAGGTTGAGATCTCCCACTATTATAGTTTTGCTGTCTATTTCTTCTTGCAACTCTCTTAACTTCTCCTTTAGGAAGTTAGATGCTATACCACTTGGTGCATATATGTTTAGTATTGATATGGCTTCATTGTCTATGCTACCATTTAGCAAGATATAGTTTCCTTGCTTATCCCTTTTAATTAGATCAATTTCTACTTTTACTTGATCTGAAATAAGGATGGCTACTCCCTTTTTTTTGGCTTCACCTGAAGCAAAATAGATTCTGCTCCAACATTTTACTTTTACTCTGTATGTATCTCCCTGCTTTAAGTGTGTTTCCTGTAACCAACATATTGTAAGGTTCTGACTTTTGATCCAGTCTGCTATCTGCCTCCATTTAATGGGAAAGTTCATCCCATTCACATTTATAGTTAAAATTACTAATTCTGTTTTTCCTCCCATCATATTATCCCCTGATTATGCTTTTTCCCACCTTGTCCCCCCTGAACCCCTTCCCCAGTAATGACGCACAGCCCTCCCTTTTTAGTATCCCTCCCCCCTCCTTTTAAGTCCCTTCCCCATTCTTGTACCCTTCCCTTATTCCTCTTTTCCTTTTCCTTTTTCTTCTCCCTCCTTATAATGTGGTGAGAGAGAATTCTCTGAAAAACAAATATGTCAATTATTAGCTCTTTGAACCTACTCTAATGAGAGTAAGATTCACACAATATTTCTCCCCCTCTCTAAATTCCCTCAGATGTAGTAAATTCTCTATCTCTCTTCCTGGGATGTAGTTTCCCTCTTTTTATCTCTCCTTTTCCTTTTTCTGAAACTATCCCCTTCCTTTTACTACTCTCCTTTCTTTTTTTTTAATGTTATATCAGTAAAATCAAATTATCCATATGGACTTTCTGTATATCCACAACAGAGATACAGTTTTCAAGAGTTCTTTTTACCTTTTTATGTTTCTCTTGATTCTTGTGGATGTAGATCAAATTTTTTGTTCAAGTCTGGTTTTTTCTTAGAAACAAATGGAATTCCTCTGTTTCATTAGATGTCCATCTTCTTCCATGGAATAAAATGCTAAACTTAGCTGGGTAGTTTATTCTTGGTTGCAATCCTAGTTCTTTTGCCTTTCAGAATATCAAGTTCTAGGCCCTCATATCCTTTAATTTGGAGGCAGCCAGATCTTGAGTGACCTTTATTGTGGCACCTCGATATTTGAATTGTTTTTTCCTAGCTGCTTACAATATTTTTTTCCTTTGTTTGATAGTTCTGCAGCTTAACCACAATATTCCATGGATTTCTTTTTTTAGGGTATTTTTCAGAAGGTGTGAGATGAATTCTTTCAACACCTATTTTCCCTTCTGTTTCTATTATCTCTGGACAGTTCTCTTTGATGATTTCCTGTAAAATGGAATCTAGGCTCTTTTTTTCATCATAATTTTTAGGAAGTCTAATGATCCTCAGATTATCTCTCCTAGATCTATTTTCCAGGTCTATTTTTCCCAGTAAATATTTGACATTATTCTCCAGCTTTTCATTTGTTTGTTTGACTGATTCTTGGTTTCTCAATGAATCATTCATTTCTATGTTCAGTCCTTATTTTTAATGAGTTATTTTCTTTATTCACATTTTTTAGTTCTTTTTGTATATGACCAATTGAGTTTTTAAATGAATTTTCACTAATTTTTTTTTTTTTTTTTTAGTGAGTTATTTTCTTTTCCAAATCAGAAATCCTACTTTCTTGGAAATTTTTTATCTTTTCCAATTCCTGTGATTTTTTAACCCTCTCTAATTCACAAATTTTGCTTCCCTGCACCTCCTGTGAATTCTTTATTTTTTCCAACTCAAATTTCAGATCATTGTTATTCTCTATCATAGCTTCTCTTTCCTTTCCTTATTTTTCTTCCAACTCTCTTAATTTTTTAATAGTCTCTTCTAGGAGAGAGTTATGTGAAGGGGGGCAGTTATCATTCCCCTTTAGGGTGTTATCTGGAGACTCTCTGCTGTTAGCTTCCTTAGGGTTGGATACCAGCTCTTTCTCTGTATAGAAGGTGCCAATCATTCTCTTCAGCTTCTTGCTCATTGTTAAAACTCCGTGGGGGTCTGCTCTTGGGTAGGAAATTTCCAGCTTCTGCCCAGACCAGGGAAGGGATGCAGCAATCCTGTGATTGGCTAAGAGAGAGCTCTGGAAGAAAGCTCCCCTCCCCCATCTCCAGAAATGACTTAGAGGTGGTTAGCATGGCTGTGTTGCTAGGAGTGCCCAGTGAAGGACCTCCGCTGTGTGGCCTAGCAACAGCCCTGAGGTTAGGGGCTGAACAGTAAAAGCATCACAAACTACAGCAAAAGCCTCCTGTAGGGCCATGGATATTAGCAGCTGACAAGGAAAGCCCCTGCGTTCAAACAGGAAGTGTCTTCCAGGAAAGCACAGTCCCTACTGCAGAGGTTCTGCTTCTTTGGGAGTTCTGCTGCTGCTGGAGTTTCACTAATGTGAGAATTCCACTGCCTCAGGCTGAGCCCCACACTATGTGGATTAGAGGCTGCCCTGGGCTGTGTCCCCCTGCTGTTCAGGTTCTTAACTGTCCCAAAGAAAAGCCCTGGACAGCAGAAGGTGGCTGCAGCCCTGCCAAGATAGGTGTTACGTCACTTCCGGTTTGGGGTAATTATATTTTCTGGCTTTATGTTATAAAGTGGCTTTGATTTCTCTTCTGATCTGCTGTTTTATAAGCAGAGTAGAACTATCAGCCTATGCCAGATTCCTCTATCTCAGTGGCTTCTCTTATCCCAGAGTGCTCCCCAGCCTGTTTGGCACAGTGTGCTAGTACCTAGTCTAATCCTGTCTGTGTTGATCTTTTTTTTTTTCCTCCCCTTGGAACAGACCTTTTCTGTTGAAATTCCAGATTCTCATTGGCTGGTAAGTTGTGCTCCTAATCCCTGTGGTTTTTATCAGTCCAGCGTTATTTTTGAGGCTGATTTAACTAGTTGGTATTGAGGGAAGAAGGGTGCTTAGAAATTTGCGTGTATCTTCTCCGCCATCTTGGTTCTGCCCCCCCCTTTGTATCTCTTGCTGTTGGATTTTTTTAGTGATGTATAAGAATGCTAATGATTTATGTGGATTTATTTTGTATCCTGCAACTTTGCTAAAGTTGTAGCTTATTTCTAATAGCTTTTTAGTTGATTATCTGGGGTTCTCTAAGCATCTGCAAAGATGATAATTTGGTTTCTTCATTACCTATTCTAATTCCTTTAATCTCTTTTTCTTCTCTTATTGGCAAGGATAGCATTTCTAATACAATATTGAATAACAATGGTGACAATGAGCAACCTTGTTTCACCCCTCATTTTATTGGGAATGGTTCTAGTTTATTGCCATTATATATGATGCTTGCTGATGGTTTTAAATAGATGCTACTATTTTAAGTAAAAGTCCATTTATTCCTATACTCTCTAGTGTTTTTAATAGGAAAGGGTGTTGGACTATATCTATATCTCAAATGCTTTTTCTGCATCTATTGAGATGATCATATGTTCTATTTTCCCCTGTCTGTTAATTGAATCTAATTTTTATTGCATCATGATCTTAAAAAATGCACTTACTATTTCTGCCTTTCTGCATTTGATTTTGAAGTCTTTATGTACTAACATATGATCAATTTTTGTATAGGTTCCATGAACTGCTGAGAAGAAAGTGTACTCCTGTCTCTATTCAATTTTTTCCAAAGATCTATCATATCTAATTTTTCTAGTATTCTATTTACCTCTTTAACTTCTTTCTTATTTATTTTATGGTTTATCAAGTTCTGAAAGGTCAAGTTTGAGATCTTCCACAATTATAGTTTTGCTATTTATTTCTTTTTTTGCAACTCTCTTAACTTCTCCTTTAGGAATTTATATGCTATACCACTTGGTGCATATATGTTTAATCTTGATATTGCTTCATTATCTATGATACCCTTTAGCAAGATATAGTTTCCTTCCTTATCTTTTGTTTAGATCATTTTTTTCTTTTCCTTGATCTGAGATCAGCGTGGCTACCCCTGCTTTTTTTTACATGACTTGAAGAATAATAGATTCTGTTTTTTTACCATTACTCTGTTGTGTTGCTCTGTGTTTCTTGTAAACAACATATTGTAGGATTCTGGTTTTTAATCCAATCTATTTACCTTTTATGGGAGCAATCACCCATTCACATTTATAGTTAAAACTACTAATTCTGTATTTCCTGCCATTTTATTAACTCCAAATTATACTTTTCCCTTTCCTTTTACCCTTTCCCTCCTTTCCAGTGTTTTACTTATGAGCATTACTTTCCTCAAGCAGTCCTCTCCCTTTAGAGACCCTTTCCCTTTCTTTTACCTTTCCCCTGCTATTCCTCTTTTCTCTTCTGCTGGAACTCTGTCTTCCCAGAAATCAGCCAGAGTCAGGATCACTAAACATCTTTATTCTTGATCTTTTACGGTCAAGGTCAGGGGGTTAGGTCCAGCAACCTCACACACACCTTCCTCCCTCAAACACCAGGAGAGACTGAGTCAGCTTCTGCATCTCAATTCCTCTTCCTCCTCCTACTCCTCCCACACACATCATTTCCCCCTCTTTGTCCCACCAATCAAGTCAGCACAGAACAGCTGGGGAGGGTCAACCTTCAAACAAGTTAATAGGGAACTGTCCAATTGGCAATTAGTCTCACGTGCTTCATTATCCAAGTGCATTGCTCAGTTCTAGCCCTTTACACTCTTCTATTTAGCCTACCCCTTCCTTTTTCCTTTCCCACATTTCTATAATATGAGAGATGTTATTCTATGAAACCAAATATATCTAATCTTTCTTTGGGCTAAATCTGATGAGAGTATGAGTCACACAATATTCATCACTCTCCCTTCTTTCCCTCAATTATAATATATGATTTTTTTGTCTTTTCCTGAGATATAATTTCCCTCATTTTACCTCCACTTCCCCCCCTTTTTTTGCTGTTACAATCCCCTTTTCATCTCGTTTATTTTTGTTATAACAGTAAAATCAGATTATACATGTATTGTCAATGTATACCCATAACAGAAATACAGTACTCAAGAGTTTTTTGTTTGTTTGTTTTTTGTTTTTGCCTTTTTATGCTTCTCTTGAGTTTTATATTTGCAGGTCAATTTTTTTGTTTAGTTCTGGTCTTTTCATAAAAAAATAAATGGAATTCACCAGCTTCAGTGAGTGTCCATCTTCTTCCCTGACAAAATGTTCAGTTTAGCAGGGTAATTGATTCTTGGCTGCATTCTAAGTTCCTTTCAGAATACCAGATTCCAGGTCCATTGATACTTAAAAGTGGAAGCTGCTAGGTCCTGAGTAATCCTTATTGTAGCTTAGTATTTAAATTGTTTCTTTCTGGCTGCTTGTAATATTTTTTCTTTGCACCATCCCCACAGAGTCTGCCCTGCCCTGAGGAGTCCACAAAGTCCCAGGACTCTGCCCTGTCTGTGCTGGTATTTGTGGTCAGCTGGTTGCACTGGCTGCCTCCCTCCTGTTTCCAATTGAAACAGATATTTTGGTTTGTTTTCTCCCATAGATTCTCTGCCATAGGGAGTCTGCCCCCCACTCAGAAACTGCATGACCCCAGGACTGTGCACTGTCTGAATTGGTGTTTTACTCAGCTGGTTGTACTGGCTGCCTCCCTCCCATTTCCAATTGAAACAGACCTTTTCTGATGATCTTCGAAATTATCTTCTACTGATAATTTTTTGCACTCCCAATATTTGTGGGTTCTGCCGTGTAAAGGGCTGAAACTCTTGAGTCAATGCACTGGAGTAAGACAATGGAGCACTTGAGGCTAATTACTGGTTGGACAATACTCTATAGGAATATGCTTGGAAAATGGCCCTTCCCATTATCCTGTGCTGGCCCAATCGTTTGGTGTATGCAGAGAATTGTGGGAGGGACTAGGAGGATCAGTGAGACTAGCCACAGTCACTTGGGGAGAGCAATGAGGCAGTGAGGTTGCAGAGATCTTATGCCTCAGCTTTTGCTGATCCTGACTCCAGCTGATTCTAAGGCATCTAGGGTTCCAATGCGGTCGCCACACTGCCAGTCCAGAGCTAATTCAAAGGCTTGATTTCCTAATTAGTGTGAGGGTTGTAGAAAAGGTCAGAGAGAAATATGTGTTGTTTCCACCCTTGACTTTTCCTCCTGGAATGATCCTCCTGATTTTATAATGAGGAAATGGAAGCCCAACAAAAATACATGACTTGCCAGAGACCACATAACCATTGACTGTCTGAGCAAAAGCTTCAAGATCACAAGTCTTCTTGATTTCAAATCCTTTGTAGTAACCACTATGAGCTCTGATCATCAAAATAAGCATGGCATTGTGTGAAACAGTTTTGTTTTGTTTTGTTTTTTGAGAAATAATACACAGAGATTTTCTTTTAAGAAAATCATTAAAAAGTGTTATGTTTCCTCCAAGTTATAGTAAATATAATGAAGCATTTGTTTACAAAATGCAAGATGTTTTACTTCTAAAAAGGAGTTATAATAAGACTATATTGTGCCATGTGTATATTAAAAATTCATTTGTGGTTTTGCTGTTAGCACATATCTTCACATAAAGTACGAGGATAATTATGTTATACCACAATTTTCACATTATACTTAATATCTCTAAATTATGTCAGCTTTATTTAGCATAAGTAGTCTCAATAATCTAATAGATAAAAAAGAGTAGTAAAATATCATAGCATAATGTTCCAGTTAAAGTAAAATTTATAATAAAGACAAATTTTCACCAAATTATGGTTAAATTAAGAGGCAATAATACATCAAATAGAAGTCCTGCTTGGAGTCAGAAAGAATTAGGCGTAAGTCTTACAACTTATCTTGCAGTCTTGTTAACCAGCTAGTTCTCCAAGACTACAGACAGGATCCAGATGAGTTTCAGATCAGGAATGGTGACTGGAGATTCGTTTCACTATACTAGTGAAATCCCTTACCTCCTCTCCCTCCTTATTGATACATCATTCATTTTACTTTTTGAGAGTACAAATTAATTGGTTTTTTGCATTTATATCCTCAGTTCCCAGTAGGATCTAGCATATTGTAATATTTTTTAAAATGTTTGTTGTTTTTTTCTTATACTAGTTTAGTTATTGTGGTATATTCCAAACTAACCTAAAAACTAGTACTGCAAATTTTTATATTTTTCTCAGTTACATGAAATTTAGTCTAAAACAATGCTTATCTAGCACTTCCTAAAACAGAGGTGTTGGACTCAAGTTGTAGAATGAGAAAGAATTTTTGGACAGGGTCAATTATGCATACTTTTTGCTTGATTATGCATACTTATTATAATTTAATTTGTTTCTAGGAGGAGAATATAGAGGAGAAAATAAATATTAGTTGTTTGAAAAAAATGAATAAGTAAAATTTTAAAAAACAAAATAATCCTAATCAGCAAATAATTCAATGATGGACTTACTATAAACCAGAATATAGTATATTGGGGGAAAAAAAAAAAAAAAAGGAATTGTTATTTTTATTGAAAGAAATTGTGGTGATCCATAAGGATACTGTTATTTTGTCTTGTACTATACTTGGTCTGTATAATATCATTCTCTTTGCCAACTATCTAGACATATAGGTAATACAAGATCACATTCATATAGCATTGCACATTTTTATCTTTACCTGTGATTTAATGGAAATAGGAAGCTCCCAACTGAAGAATCCCCTTTTATTAATGTCTTGTAATTTAGTCTTAGACAGTTAACTGTGACATTGAGAAGTTAAGTGACTTACCCAGGATTTCTTAGTACAATTTGAACTCAGCTCTTCTTGATTTTAGTGCTATCTATGATCTATGATGGGTTGTTTCTCATTTTTCATATATACCTTTTATACCTTATTTGATTGGATTCTCACAATTTAAGTTTTACCAGTATTTTGCTGATTTGGAAACTGTGACCCCAAAAGGTTAAATGACTTGCTTGTGATTACAAAATTAAATTCTATGAACAGAATATGAATCAAGTTCCCTCCTGCCTTTGTCATACTACAGTGTCTCATATAAACACATATGTATATAGAAGGCCATGTTGCTGACTATAACATAGAATACTCTTTTTTAAAAATTTCATTCCTCTTCCAACATAACTTTATTTTTAGATAGCTCCAGGGTGTCTGAGATAGCACTTTAAAAATATAAGACCAAGTTTTGTATCTGACACGAACAGATTATATTAGCATATAACATATGGAAAGAAACCCAATGTTTCTTATAATGTTTATTGATTATTTTATAAATTTAGTTTTAAAAGCATTGATATTCCAATTAATAATATAAAGGAGCTATGTTAATGAAATGGTCTCAGATGATATTTAGAAAAAGGACAAAGAAGATAAACAGAGCCCCAGACAATTGCTGATAACTTTCTGTAAAACAAATATAGAAATGGGCATGGCTCAGTTCCAAAATCATCACAAGAGAGACCACACAGATATGGAGATAAAAGTGCCTCATGTGAGCCCCCTGACAATGAACACCATTTTATTCAGAATCTCAAGGATTCCCAGGTAAGGCACCTGCAGGCTGATGACATCACAGAAAGAAAGGCCAACTGCTGATTATTTGATGGGTGCTCTTTATTATCATATATCAGGTGACACCTGTGATTTCATGTCTCAAGCAATAAGACAGAATCCATCTGTCATCTTATAGGGAATATCAGTGAATCTTCTTTTATTCTTTGGACACAGACTATACTGAGGCAGCAGTCATAAGCTGACCCAATTTCTGAAGAGGAGATTTTAAATAAAAGCTTTTTAAGGAAAATAACTTGATACCATATTTAAAATATTTTGTGAAGCTCAGGAATGCAAAATTTCAATTATGTCAAGACATGAATGATGGGTACACAGATTCACATATACGTATGTATCTATTTATGTATGGGAGTTTCACTATGGTGCTATTCTGAATTTCTATGTATAGGACTATTTATAAATTAAACTATGCTAGTATAATGTCTTTCTGTTAATAAGCCCTCATGGATAGGATCCAGCCATAAAAGGGGGAAGGAAAACTTTCATGTATTTGAACATACATAAAATATATGCAAATTAGGTACAAAATAAATTGAACAAATCAGGACTTTGTACAGATCATACTTAATCTGAATAGTCTTGAAAGAAACTACAGTTTCTAAAAGGTGGGGAGAAAGAAGGAAAAAAAAACATAGGGAATCTCTGCAACATGATCAGATTGATGCATTACAAAAATTAATCCAACAGGATTATGAGTAGTAGTAAGAGGGATTACAAGTAATAAGTACCAGAAGGTAAGAATAGTAGTTACATCTAGGAAGGAATATCTACCTTCTATACTACCTATACTTCTTGTGCATGTCAGTTTTGGAAAATTAAAGAAATCAATGTATACATAGATGAAAAAGATGTGATTGGGTGAGAAGAGGGTACCTATTTTAAACAAGCTCAGTAAAATCTAGGGTAATTCACATTAGTACACAACAGAAGAGAAGAATGTTAATGCTAATATGTGAAGGGAAACAAATGAGTCTCTATTTAGCAAGCAAAAGCCAGGTTTTGAAATGTACCAATGTGACTAATCTAGGCAAAATCCCCATCCAAATCATCTTTGGACTCTTCTCTGTTACTGGATAAGGTAAAACACTTGTTATTCAATCAGACTATAGTATGATGGGTGCAAACTCATTTTTATATCTCATTCAAAAGGAATAGTACTTCTCTGGCTTCTAGGGATGCTTGTAGAGTTGGCATTATAATTGATGCACCATTACAGTAAGCTGATTCTATAAAGCATATTAAGTTTCTTTTACTGTCAATTACCAGCCAGGGTTGCTAGACCATGCTTTTTTACCCTGATTATATTTGAACTTCTTTCTGGTCAGATATGAATATAATTTATCATGTTTTTGTTTTTGTTTTTGATAAAGAGGTAGTATGGTGTGGTTAGCCTTCAGAGTCATGAATGTCTGAATTCAAGTCTCAGAGAGTGACTCATTTAATGTCTCAGTGACCTAGTCAATTTTCCACAACTTTAATTTGAAGAACAGGCTCTTTTCTACATTGGTAAAGAAAGTTTACTCACTAATACTTCTCTTTACTAATAAAATCACAGGTATAAAGTCCCCATTACTACCCCTCTACATGCATTAAAAAGAATTTTGGTTTGGTTTGGTTTGGTTTGTTTTTGGAGGGAGGCTAAGAATATATTACAATAAGGACTTTGCTTTAAAAAATTCTGAGAACCCTTTTAAAATTGCCTTCAGAACCTGAGATTTCTTCCTAGAAGGGTATATTTTATTGCTGAAAATAATGAAAGTGTGAAAGGGGTTGGATGGCCTCCAAACCTAGAACTCATAAAACGCCTATCTTATTTCAAAGAAAAAAATCAGGTGCCACTGAATGCAGCCTTTCTTGATTCTATCCCTCCCTTAAAATTAGTATAGTTCAAGACCTGCAGCTACTTTGTTTCTACTTTGTGTTTATGTATTTATTAACATATTGCATCTGAAAAAATAGAATATAAACACCTTGAAGGTATGGACTAGTTTTTATTTTATTTTGTTTGTTTGTTTGTTTATTTTCCCTTGGTATTTATAATGTCTTACAATGCTTTCCATTTGTCAGGCCATTTATGCGTATTGAACACTAAAAATAATAATAATAACTGGCATCTGATATAGACATGTAAGAGTTATCAAACACTTTTCCATACAACAGCTCTGCAGGGAAGTCTGTATTGTAAGTTTTATTATTCCTGTCTTACAGATGCTCTGAAAAATTAAGTTACTTGCTCAGAGTTACTATAATTAATTAGAATAATGATTTTGCATCACTACAAAATTCCTGAAGACAATGCTACAAGAAAAGTCTCAAAAATATTTTGAGCATTGAGGAAATTGTTAGGATTACTATGGAACCTCTTAACAACATTATTTTGGAAATAAAATATTAATTTGGATGTGTAATTTATAGTGCTTGTTCAAGAATCATTTTCATGATATATGTGTGTACATATATGTGTATATGCATGTGTGTACATATATATTTGTTTTTGTTTAACATATACATACTAAGTATACTATTATACTTAAACACATATCCATGTATTTAATATACAATGATAATAACAAGAATTCAGAAATGAAAAGGACCTTATAAGTCATCACAATTGCTACTGGCCTCCTTCCAAAAACTACCTTGGGTATACATGAAGAATATATGTTTCTTTTTTTTTTTAATTGGAGCTTTTTATTTTCAAAACATGTACAAGGATAATTTTTGCACATTGACCCTTGCAAAACCTTGTTTTCCAATTTCCTCCTTTTTCCTATCCCCTCCCTTAGATGACAAGTAACCCAATATATGTTAAACATGATAAAATATATGTAAATCAAATATAGGCATACATATTTATACAATTATCTTGCTGCACCACAAAAATCTAATCAAAAAGGAAGAAAAGTGTGAGAGAAAATAAAATTAAAGCAAACAACAACAAAATAAGTGAAAATGTTATGTTGTGATCCATCCTTAATTCCCAAAATCCTCTCTTTGAGTATAGATAGCTCTCATCATCATAAGATAATTGGAACAGGCCTGAATTATCTCATTGTTGAGAAGAGCTGCATCTATCAGAATTGATCATTGTATAATCTTACTGTTGTCATGTACAATGATATCCTGATTCTGCTCATTTCACTTAGCATCAATTCCTGTAAGTCTCTCTAGGCCACTCTGTATTCATCCTGTGTATCTTTTTTTTTTTTTTTTTTAATAGAACAAAAATATTCCATAACATACATATACTATAATTTATTCAGCTATTCACCAAGTGATGGGCATCCACTCAGTTTCCAGTTTCTTGCCAATACAAAGAGGGCTGCCACAAACATTTTTGCACATATAGGTCTCTTTGTCTCCTTTAAGATCTCTTTGGGATATAAGCCCAGTAGAAATATTGTTAGATCAAATGGTATGCATGGTTTCATAGCCCTCTGAGCATAGTTCCAAATTGTTCTCTAGAATGGTTGGCTTCCATTACAGTTCCACCAACAATGTATCAGTGTCTCAGTTTTCCCACATCCCCTCCAACATTCGTCTTTATCTTTTCCTGTTGTCTTATGCAATCTGACAAGTGTGTAGTGGTATCTCAGAGTTGTCTTAATTTGAATTTCTCTGATTGATAGTGATTTGGAGCATCTTTTCATGTGGCTACAAATAGTTTCAATTTCTTCATCTGAAAATTGTCTGTTCATATCCTTTGAGCATTTATCAATTGGAGAATGGCTTGAACTATTATAAATTTGAGTCGATTCTCCATATATTTTAGAAATGAGGCCTTTATCAGATCCTTTGTATGTAAAAATGTTTTCCCAATTTATTGATTCCCTTCTAATCTTGTCTGCATTAGTTTTGTTTGTAAAAAAACTTTTTATTTTATGATCAATAATGATCTCTAGTTCTTCTTTGGTCACAAATTATTTCCTCCTCTATAACTCTGAGAGGTAAAGTATTCTATGCTCTTCTAATTTGTTTATAATACCATTATGTTTAGATCATGAACCCATTTCAACTTTATTTTGGTATACAGTGTTAGATGTAGGTCAATGCCTACTTTCTGCCATACTAGTTTTCAATTTTCCCAGCAGTTTTTGTCAAATAGTGAATTCTTATGCCAAAAGGTGAGGTCATTAAGTTTTTCAAACACTAGATTGCTGTAGTCATTGACTGTTTTGTTGGTGAACCTAACCTATTCCACCGATCGACTACTCTATTTCTTAGTCATACCAAATGGTTTTGATGACTATTGCTTTAGAATATAGTTTTAGATCTGGTACAGCTAAGCCACCGTCATTGGCATTTTTAAAATTAATTCCCTTGAAATTCTTGACTTTTTGTTCTCCAGATGAACTTTGTTATTATTTTTTCTAGATCTATATAATAATTTTTTTGTGAATTTGACTGGTATGACAGTAAATAAATAGATTAATTTAGGTAGCATTGCCATTTTTATTATATTTGCTCAGCCTACCCATGAATACTTCATATTTTTCTATTGATTAGATCTGACTTTATTTAGATGGAATGTGTTTTGAAGTTGTTTTCATATAGTTCCTGACTGTGCCTTGGCAGATAGACTCTCAAATATTTTATATTATTAACAATTATTTTAAATGGAATTTCTCTTTGTATCTCTTGCTGCTGGACTTTGTTGGTAATATATAAAAATGCTGATGATTTCTGTAGATTTATTTTGTATACTGTATCTTTGCTAAAGTTGTGAATTGTTTCTAGTAGTTTTTAAAATGATTTTCTAGGGTTCTGTAAATATAAAATCATATCATCTGCAAAGAGTGATAATTTGGTTTCCTCATTACTTACTTTAATTCCTTTTAATCACTTTTTCTTCTCTTATCGCCAAAGCTAATAGTTTAATACAGTATTGAATAGTAATGGTGAGAGTGAGCAAACTTGTTTCACCCCTGATCTTATAGGGAATGGTTGTAGTCTGTCCTCATTACATATGATGCTTGCTGATGGTTTTACATAAATGCTTCTGATCATTTTAAGGAAAAGTCCATTTATTCTTATACTCTCTAGTGTTTGTTTTTTTTAATAGGAATAGATGTTGGATTTTGTAAAATGCTTTAACTGCAACTATTGATATAATCATATGGTTTTTGTTAGTTTGCTTATTGATATAGTTAATTATGCTAATAGTTTTCCTAAAATTAAACTGGCCCTGCATCCATGGTATATCTTCTATTTGGTCATAGTGTATTATCCTGAAGATGATTTTCTGAAATCTCTTGCTAATATTTTATTTAAGATTTTTGCATCAATATTCATTAGGGAACTTAGTTTATAATTTTCTTTCTTTGTTTTCACCCTACTTGGTTTAGGTTTAATCCATATCTGCATCATAAAAGGTAATTGGTAGGACTCCTTCTTTCCCTATTTTTAAAATTAGTCTGCATAGGATTGAAATTAAATGTTCTTTAAATGTTTTGTAGAATTCACATGTAAATCCATCTAGCCCTGGAGATTTTTTTCTTAGGCAATTGATTAATAGCTTGTTCTATTTCTTTTTTCTAAAATGGGACTATTTAAACAATTTATTTCCTCTGTCAATCTGAGCAATCTATATTTTATAGGTATTTCTCCATTCAATTTATCAATTTTACTGACATATAGTTGAGCAAAATAAGTCCTAATTATAGCTCTATTATCCTTTTCATTGGTGAAAAGTTCTACCTTTTCATTTTTGAGACTAATAATTTGATTCTTTTCTTTCCTTTTTCTCATCAAATTAACTAAAGACATCTGTTTAGTTATTTTCATAAAGCAACTCAGTTTTATTTATTAATTCTATAGTTTTTTCATACTTTCAGTTTTATTAATTTCATCTTTTATTTTCAGAATTTCAAATTTGGTATTTAATTGGGGGGTTTTTATATGTTCTTTCTCTGGAACTTTTTTAGTTGGAAGCCCGATTCATTGATCTTCTCTTTCTCTATTTTATGCAAGTAAGCATGTAGGGATATAAAATTTCTCCTAAAAACCACTTTAGCTGATCCCACAAATTTTGGTATGTTCTCTCATTACTGTCATTGGATGAAATTATTGCTTGTATCTATGATTTTTTGTTTCATCCATTCATTCTTTAGGATTAGATTATTTAGTTTCCAATTAATTTTTAGTCTATTTTCCCCTGGCTTTTTATTGCATGCAATTTTTATTACATCATGGTGTGTAAAAAAATATATTCACTATTTCTGCCTTTCTGCATTTGATTTTGAAGTTTTTATGCCCTAATATATCCTCAATTTTTGTACAGATTCCATGAACCTCTGAGAAAAAAATGTACTCCTTTATGTTTCCATTCATTTTTTTCCAAAGATCTATCATACCTAACTTTTTACATATTCTATTTACCTTCTTAATTTCCTTCTTATTTATTTTGCGGTTTGATTTATCTAGTTCTGAGAAAGCAAGATTCAGGTCTCCCACTAGTACAGTTTTGCTGCCTATTTCTTCTTGCTGTTCTCTTAATTTCTCCTCTAGGAATTTGGATGCTCTGCTGCTTGATGCATATATGTTTAGTATTTCTATTGCTTCATTATCTATTGTACCCTTTAAAAAGATATAATTTCCTTTCACATCTTTTTAAATTAGATCTATTTTTGTTTTTGCCAGATCTGAGATAAGGATCCCTACTCCTGCTTTTTTTTTTTTTTTTTTCTTACTTAAACTGAAGCTTAGTAGATTCTGGTCCAACCTTTTACCTTTACTCTAAATGTATCACTTTGCTTTAAGTGTGTTTCTTGTAAACAATTTGGATTCTGGCTTTTAATCCAGTCTGGTATCCACTACTATTTATGGGAGAGTTCATCCCATTCACATTAACAGTTAAAATGACTAATACTGTATTTCCCATCATCTTATTTACCCCAAGTTATGCTTTTCTCTTTCCTTTCCCCTTTTCCCACATCCCCAGTATTTTGCTTCTAAGCACCACTTCCCTTAAGCAGCCTCCTCCCTTTCTCATATCTTTCTCCTATTACTTTGTTTTTCTTCTATTAGCCTCCCTTTTTCCTTTTCCCTTTCCTCTCCCACTTCCCTATAAGTTGAGACAAGTTTCTCTGTGAAACTAACTATGTCTAATATTCTCTCTCTGAGCCAGATCTGATGAGAATAATATTCACACAATATTCATCCTCTTCTCTTCTTTCCCTCAATTATAATAGGTCTTTTTTGACTCTTCATGAGATGTAATTTCCTCATTTTACCTCCATGTTCCCTTTTTTCCAGTACAATTCCCTCTCCACTTCTAGTTTCTTCTTTATGTTATGACGGAAAAAATAAAATAATACCTTCACTGTCTATGTATATCCATAACAGAGATAGAGTTCTTAAGAGTTCTTTCCTTTTTATGCTTCTCCTGAGTTCTGTATTTGGAAGTCAATTTTTTTGTTCAACTCTGGTTTTTCATCAGAAATAAATGAAATTCACCAGTATCATTGAAGGTACATCTTCTGTGGGAAAAAAAAAAAAAATGGTCAATTTAGCTGGGTAGTTTATTTTTGGCTGCATTCCAAGTTCCTTTGTTTTTAGGAATATCAGATTCTAAGTCCTTTGATTCTTTAAGGTGGAAGTTGCTAGGTCCTGGGTAATCCAATCAGTGTCTTTTCAGTATTTGATTTTTTTCTTTCTGGCAATATTTTTCTTTGGTCCAATAGTTCTGAATCTTAGCCACAATATTCCTTGGAGTTTTCATTTTGGGATCTGTTCCAGAAGGTGATTGATGAATTCTTTCAATGGCCATTTAACTTTCTAATTCTATGACATTCTATGACATTGGAACAGTTTTCTTTGATAATTTCCTGAAAGATAATGTCTAAGCTCTTTTTTTCATCATGGTTTTCCAGAAGTCCAATAATCCTTAGATTGTCTCTCCTAGATCTATTTTCCAGGTCAGTTGTTTGTCCGAGTAGGTATTTTAGTCTACTTTTTTCTTTTTCTTTTTTTCTTTTTTTTCTTTTTCTTAACTTATTTTTGATGTTTCATTGAGTCATTCATTTCCATTTGTTCAGTTCTTATTTTTAGTGAATTGTTTTCTTCATTTGCCTTTTTTAGTTCTTTTTGTATTTGGCCAATTAAGTTTTTAAATGAGTTGTTTTGTTATATGGAATTTTTGTTTGCTTGCTTGTTTTTTTTTTTTTTTCCATTTCACAAATTCTATTTTTCAAGGAGTCGTTTTCTTTTTCCATTTCACAAATTCTGTTTTTCAAAGAGTTTTTTTTTTTTTTTTTTTTTTTTTTTGTCAAAATGTATTTTGCAAGGAGTTTTCATCAGATAGTTTCTTTTTCCTTTTCCAAATCTTCTTGCAAGGTTCTCATTTCCCTTCCCCGTTTTTCTTCTAACTCTCTTTTAAGATCCTTTTTGAATTCTTCCAAAAGATCATTGTGATATGGGGATGAATTCACATCATCCTTTGTGACTTCATTTGGAGACCATCTGCTTTTAATGTCCTCAGGGTATGAAATCTGTTCTTCTCTTTCTCCATAAAAAAACTTCTATGGTCAGAGTCCTTTTTAATTTTTTGCTCATTTTTTTAAAAAGGTTGACCTCTGCTTTTTAGGACAAAGAGGAGATTGTCCAAGCTTCCTCTACCCATGACAGTGGATGTGCTGAGTCAGTGCTGGCTAACTTCTGGTGCTGGGTGGGTGTGGCCAGGTCCCTAGATATTCTAGGGTTTAGGGGCTCACTATTTGTCTTTTGTATTTGCTTTTGGATATTTTACAGCTAACCTGTGGATCTAGTGGCTTGCCAGTAGGACAGAGTAGCCAATACTGTTGTAGATTCCTCCTGATAGATTCCCTGGTACCTGGAGCCCACATTTCCAGGGTCTCTGTACTGCCTGTGGGGCCTCAGCTGCCTGTGCTTGTTCCACTTCCCTCTGTGCCCAATTGAAACAGACCTTTTCTGAGGATCTTCCAAATTATATTCTGCTGGAAATTTGTTACACTCCAAATATTTGTGGATTCTGTTACTCCAAAACCAATTCAGAGACTTAATTTGCTGTTAATTTGAGGGATATGGAGAGAGCTTAGAAAAAGATATGTTTCCTCTCCACTATCCTGGCTCCTCCTCAGCATATATGTTTCTTATTGATGTGTATATCATTTCCTCCCTGAGTGCAGTGTACATTCCACATTAATCTTTGTGCTTCCAGCACTTAATCATACTACCTGGCACATAGTAGACACACACACACACACACACACACACACACACACACACACACACACATGATGTTTGGTTAATAATCAAACTCTTATATTTTAAAATTTTTTGAAAAAATGAGATATAGAGAGCTAAAATTATTTAACCAAAGTAGTAAATGAAAGAGCAATATTCAAGCTCAGGTTTTCTCATTCCAGTGTCCTTTAACATTGCCCCAAGAAACTTCCACTGTGGAAGTTAGGGGATCTGAATCAGTCATTTGCAGGAAGTTAACTTGGTGGAGTGTGATTTTTTTTTTAAAGTAGATCTTTGCCACCTTTTTATTTTTGTAACTGTTATAGGAAGTTAGAGATAACAATCACATTAAATGCTGCCTCAACAAGGAAGTTACATTAGTTAATTTCTCTATCTTATAAAATTGCCAAGTTTAATATTTTAGCAAGGATAAAAATATTTATACTTATCCCAAATTAATTAATTTTCTCATTTAGTATAAAAATTGAACTGAATCTTTTAAAAAATTCAACCATTCATTATTTTTAGAAGACATTAATAATGGCCTATAGCTTTTCCTAAATAATACCATTTTATAACAATAGGAGAGAATCTCCCCCTCAAACATAATGTTTTAACAGAAAGAATTTGACCTGAGATACTCATACCATTTTTCAAGTACAATATATTTTTTTAATGTTAAGTAGGAGCATAGAGAGGCTAACTAAATTCCCTTAGAAAAGAAATTCAAAATTTTCTAGTCTATGTTGGGCTAAACATCACTATAATCTCTTCCTGCTCCTTTCTTTAGGCTTTTCTCACCTCCTTCCTTTCACTCTCACATATTTCAGAGATCTCTTCCATTAAAAAAAAAAAGTTCAAGATCAGGAAGCATCAATGTATTTAGTGAACTTTCAGATAATTAAATGGTCTTTTAACAAATATCCTGCACAAATCTTATCTTGTGATTGCCTGCCTAAAATGTGTAGCAGTGAGGAGCTAAGGAATAGAAAAGAAAAAACAAAAAAACTCTGAAATTTCATGATTTTGCCACCACTTGTCAAGATTTACAACTTATTTCTAATATTTCATTTTATAAAATAGAATTTTAAAATTTCAGTACAAAAATATTTATTGTACATCCATTTTATGCCACACTAAACAATTAATAGAATGCCAAAGAAACGCTAAAACAATACAAAAACTTTAATCTGAAATAGTTTTTGTTTTTTAGCCCATGTGTAGCATCTTTTGCTGGTTTACTTCCTAACACCCTTTAAAAGAAAAATATTTTTATGGAAAAATTATACCGCCTCTTAGTGTTTTTCTGCATTCAAACAGCAGCCTCTGTTGACAGGAGATAATTATTTAAGGATAACATGCATTGTTTCTAGGACAGACCAGAAAAAAAAAAAAAAAGTGGGTTAAAGGAGAATCAAGATCAAAGACAGAGCTAGAAGACAACTCTTAAGGCATCTGGCCTAGTTCTCTGATTTTGTAGTTAATGGGACTGATGCCAAGAGAAGAAAAAGGGCTTGTTCAATATCACATGGGTAGTAACTAGTTAGAGTTGAGATGCAAACCCACAAACTGTGACTTCTAATCCATGATAACATATTGTCTCCTATCTTTCTACAGAATCAGGAGAAAAGGAGATATAGTCAATAGTTGCTCATGTTCCCTTGCCTAACTTCTTTTCAATGTCTACTTTCCTTAACTTTTTTATGCTCTGAGACACTATCATCACTTATAAAATAGGAATTCATTTCAATTTAGGAAGCAGCTATAAAGCTCTCACTTCATTCTAAATATAGTATTTGGCCTCAAATAAACAACAACAAAAATAATAATACTAATACAGCCTCTCCCCTCGAGAACTTTATAGAATATAAGGAAGACAATAGTAATAAATCTGAAGTAATTTCAGGGGAGCATTAACAACCTGGAGAATTGAGAAAAAACTCATTGTTGGAAGTGGCATTTGAATTGAACCTTGCAATGAATTGCTTTAGGACACACATACACACACACACTCAAACATACACACATATAATCTATTATATCTTAGAAGCAATAAGGAGTCACTGATGCTAAGTACAGGGTACTAACTAATTTGATTCAGAGAAGACAGTGGATTATAGAAGGGAGTGGCTTATTTCAGAGAGTCCAGTTTAGAGAATCTCACAGTAGTCTAAGTAAGAGGAAGGGAAACCTCAGACTAGATTCATTGTATTGTAAATAAAGATAAAAGGATTATATGGAAGAAATGTTGAGAAACTAAAATTGGTAGGATTTGGATACAAAGTAATGAGAAAGAATGAAGAGTTAAGTCAGTTAACTTGACTTCTAGGTTGCAAATCTTGATGACTGGAAGAATTGTTATCCTCTTCAAAGAAGTAGTTATGTTAGGAGTATTCATGAGTTTAAAGAAGAAAGCAAACTCTTTTGGGAATTTGAGTCTGAGTTGTCTATGCATCATCTATGTGACAGTTGATTTTATAGGAATTGATACCAAAAGAAGGATAATGACTAAAAATATAGATTTGGGCATCATTTAAATAGAATATAAGTTCCTTGAGGTCAGGAGTGGTTTTTATTTTCTGTTTGCATCCTCAGTGCCTATTACAGTGCCTGGTAAGTAGTAAATAAATGCTTATTGATTGATTGACTAATGTGAATAATGAAATCACTGAGAGAGAATGCAAGTGGAAAACAGGACTTCAGTTAAAAGTAAGAACATGGTTAATGACCCCACAGATAAGATAGAAACCTGGTGTTGATACAAGTAGAAGAATGATAAGGACATGAAAATTCAGGGAAGATGAAGACAAGAGATGATTTACTATGCTAAATCTTGCAGAAGAGACAAAAAGGATAAAGAATAAATAGGCCATTGGATTTATCAATTAAGAGACTATGGGTGACCTGTTCTCTCCTTGTGGACTTTTGTGTGTGTATGAAGAATAAAACAGTACAATGTGTTTTGGAAAGCAGAATGCGATATGCAAATTTAAAATAGTGTATGATTTTTAAAATTCTCTTAGCTTATTTTCTGGCTGATGAGTGCTCAGGGGCATTATGAAGTCCTCCAAGCCTCAAGCTTCCGTGCATAGGCATAGGATAATAAGCATAGGAAAGTGGTATTGTAATGCCAGAGAAACTGAGGAAAATAGAGATTAGAGAGTATTCAATACAGAATTTATTAAATAGAGAGATTTACTGGGACCAATGGATCCATGGTTGATCCCAGGGCTGAACGAGACTATCATCTCAAAGAATCCAGCCCCAATGTGAGATACACAAGATTCTTTATAGGGTAACAAGAATAATGACATAATGGGGGAGGTACCTGGATGGGGATGACCTAATGGGGAAAGGCACCTAAGATGACATAATGGGAGGTACTGGAGAGGCTCCTGATATTCTAATGATGTCTAAAATGGATAAAGACCTTTATCCCATCAAATGCTAAGAGGGAATAAGTATAGTCTAAGGTCTAAGTTATAAAACCTTTATCCTAACATTAAAAGGGAATGGTTATAACCTGAGGCAGAGTAACTGAATAGGACAATTAGGGAAACTGGGTCAGGACATTAAAGAGAACTGTTGGCACAACAGTATGAAGGAATCCCAGAAGCAGCACAGTTCTTTCCATAGCATCATCAGACTTAAGGCTGAGGATTACTTTAAATATAATGATAAAATTATCTATGATATGCACCCACATCTTCTGATTCCAATTCTGTAGAGAGCCTGAACTCTGGAGAAGTATACTTGAAACAAGTGTTAACTCAGTGGAATTGATAAAATTATTATTCTCTAGTTCATTTATATACTTAGTACTTAGCATGGTAATGTAATAATTCTCTAAGTTCACACATAATCAGTATGCTGTAATAATGTAGTTACAATAAGATATATAAGGGCTAACAAGGTCTAGAAGAGAGATATTCTATCTTTCCTCATGGTGGCTCTCCTGCCTTCTGCACTAAGTAAGATGAGAATGGCCAACTGACAGACTGGCAGAGGAGACTGGGTCAGACTATGACAGACACAGTCTATGAAAGGAACAATAAAGACTTTGGACTTTATTCCTGACTATGATCATGATGATTATTCTGCTGAGACTAAGACTGGTCCCAAAGCCCTCCAAATATTTTCTAATACAAATAACTACATAAAATTATTTATTATTTAAATGATTTTTGCCATAAAGTAATTTATATGAAGTCAAACTTTTTTTAATAAGGGAAATTTGTTGTCATTGAAAATCTAATGGATCTGCTTCAATTTCACATTAACTGCAGTAATTGCAGTATTAAATGACAAATAATAATATTATTGAAAGCAATTGATCTGAATTCAACATAACTACACTTGATTTCAGTTCTATGCATATCTTTCAAGAAGTATTCAACAAAAATGTGTATCATCTTGAATCCGTCCATAAAGCGAAAGTTTTTGGCACAAAAACTTCTAGATTTTTGTAACTAAAGCTTTTGGAACTTTGATTCATGAAAACACAGGAACATAAATAAGCATAATGCCCTGTACATCACTTAACAAATTATGACTGTCTTACAGAAATAAGGAAACTCTTCTCTATAACCATTCCCCACAATAAAAAAAAAAAAAAAAGACAAGTCTTTCAAATAGAAAAAAAAAATCATTAAAAAAAACCATTTTTTCCTTATTACTGACAAGGATTGTAAAGATAGAATTTGCTGAATCTTGGATGACTTATAAAATGGAAGCTTCTTAAGGGCAGTGAGTCAGATATTTTGTTTTAGTTGCTTTTCTTTTGGCTTTGTTTTATTGTTGTATTCACCAGAACCTAGCATAGCACCTTTCATATTTAGGGGGCAGACAGATCTGTAAGACTATAGACAAAAGATCATGAAATTCTTAATGAGGAACTTTCCTTTTTCATTTACTAAATGCCTATTTTATTCTACTGTATTGTGTTTGGTTAGATTGGATTGGAATGGATTAAACTGAATTGAATATGCTATACTATCTTGATGCATTTTTAAACATGACCTAGGAAATGTGACTTCATATATTTTCAAAATATCCTTTGACATATAAAATTTTTGTCATAACTATTGACTATGCTAGTAAAGATAGGAAATGTTGAAAATCTTAACTTCTTCCCAGAAACACCATAAATTGACTTTAAACATTGAAATATAAGCACATAGTGTCCATAAGTGTTGAAATAAGGGCATAAAGTAGGGAATTTAACTCTTTAGAAATAAGCTTTAGAAATGTATGACTATGGTCTTCATTCTACAATTATGCTCATTATTAATGTTAAATGAATTCACGAAGACAAAAACCATAAGGAATTCCTAATGTAGTAGTAACTTTTTTAATCTTGTGGTAAAAATAATTGATGTGTGTTTTGTTTCACCTGTGATTCACATGTTATTTTAAGTTTCTGAAGGGGAATTTTATTACAAAATATTCTGCATTTTAAATACTATTTAATTATGGTTTGGTTCCTTAGGGATTATATCACCATGTGATTTAATTTGGTATATGCCCTAAGGGGGAGCATATTTCAATTATGGAATATTTCCTCCAGAAACAATAATGGTTCAATGATTTATTGCAGTAGCCTATTATAAGATGCTTTCTACAACAGGAATCTGAAATGCAAGTGGGTTTAAACCATAGAGCATGGGCAGCACTAAGCTGCATGTGAGCTGAGCCCATGGGCCTTACCGTACACTCACCAAATCATATTTATACACTTTCATCCTTTGCATAATACTTCAATTATTATATCTTGGGAAAAAAAGAACTTGGAGAGCTGAGAGCTAGGAAACGTTTACATTATTATCTCTTCAAAAAGTTCATTTTGGGACAAGTATCATTTGGATAGGGATTAACTTAATCAGAGATTTTGAATCTCCTTTACTTTAATTTTTAATCTCTTTAAAAAAAAAAAGTCTGAATCTTAAAAAGGCCTAAACCTGGAGTCACAAAGCACTGCTTCAAAAAAGGAAGAAAAAAAAAATAAAGAAAAAGGAAAAGTTTTTAAAGCAACCACCAGCTGTAAGAGAGATAGTACAGGCAGCAGATTTGTGACAGAGCGGAGCATGAAACCCATCAGCTGATGAGTGAAAATCCCTGGTTTCTAATTAATCGAGGTACACAGGCCAAGGGATGAAGAGGATCAGGGAAATGAAATCAGGAAAAAGATACCATCAGTCATTTCTGCGGCCCATTGTCATACTTCAGAATCTGCTGTAATGAATCACTCAGGCATTCCACAGATACATTCAAATGGTGAAGAAAATTCATTGTCCAGTGAAGAGTGTTTGATAAAAATCTTTCTTTTCCCCCCCTCTTTGTCAGAAGCCTATGATCAGAAAAGGAAATCCAGACAGCACAACAGGTGTGCTTTTTGCAAGCCTGGGGAAATCTGCAAATGAACCCAAGTACTAAAGAATTTTTTTTGTGTGTTAAAATTTTTTCCCAAAATATGCGTTTGTATATGTGTGTGTGTGTGGGGGGGAAGGATAGAGAGAGAAAAGAATCTTCTCATAGAAAGCAGTTGTAAAATGTGGAAGATTAGAGGGGGGAAAAGGGGTATGTGCTCTTGCAATTGGTGACCCATGTTGCCATAATATCTTCTTAAATGGGATGAATGGGAAATAACATTAGGGAAAAGTGCTGATTTCAATGCAAAGAAAGGGGAGAGGGGATGAGAGAGAGAGAGAGAGAGAGAGAGAGAGAGAGAGAGAGAGAGAGAGAGAGAGAGAGAGAGAGAGACATTTCCTTTGAAGAACAATTTATCCAAAGTAAAACAGAATTATACTGCACATCCTGTCCTTGATCCGAAAAGAAAAGCCATCAGCCTCAAAGACAGGTAGTCTCATGCCTAGGGTTCCTGGTATTTCCTGAAGAAAAGGCTGCCTTTAATGTCAGTGAGACTAACCCATGATGAATGCACATTTCAGCCTGAAGGTTTTGTTCAAAGATTCCCTAATTCAGGCCTGAATTCCTTCTGGGTTATAGATCGCCTTTGTGGGGTGTGTGTGTGTGTGTGTGTGTGTGTGTGTGTTTCTTAAATGGGGAAAACAAAACAAACAAACAAAAAAAACATATTCTTAATGGTTGCTAAGATCCAGCAATTGCCTGTTTCAACTCCGCAACAACTTTTTGACCCCAAACAATTCCTCTAGGCATAACTGTATGCCATTAGGTGACATCAAGAGATAATTGTTTTCAAATAATCAGGTGCTGTACAGAGACATATAAGAATGGCTGATTCATTTTAAATTTAATTACCATAATATAGGGTTTCGCTGTCTATAATATCAATCACTGAGACACTTTATAGTTGATAATATTAAAATTGCAACAATAATGAGAATTCTACTTCATGATGAAAATAATTTTAATCATGGGTAAGATTACAAATCCATTTACAGTTATGGTAATAGAGAATTCTATTATCTACCCTCTCTTGTGAAAGATGTTAAGACATGTTTTGAGAAGGTATAAGAGATTATAAAAGTATTCTGCCTCACTAAAGTTTTGAGTGGTGGGTCAGAAAGGTAGAAATAACCATCTGAAAGTTAAAATTAGGGACCAGGGAAGGTGCTAATATTAGTTGGATGATTCAATCACTATTCAACTGGTTACAAATTAACCAATCAACAAGTTTGTTTTTTTTGTTTTTTTTAATTGCCTACTATGTACCAATCCATTTACTTTTCAACCTTCTATTTGATATAGGGACCATCTTGGCTATAGGTGCTGAATTTGTTTTGTTTTGTTTACAAACACAAAAGAAAATAGTGTCTTGAGATAAAGAGGAATTCAATAGATTCATAACCAAAAACCAGCTCAAAGCTTTTTATGAGACAAATACAAGGTTTTGCTATACTGTTAAGAAGTTTGGTTTTTTTGTTTGTTTGTTTATTTTTTTCCTTAAAATTTTAATTGACATTTTTTGTAGTGTTTTATTTTATTTTTATTTTTTCAATATGCATCCTATATTAAAGCTGTTCAGAAGATTTTCATTTTTGAGAATTTTAATTTAAAATTTATTAAAAGTATTAAATTGAAGGCATTTGCTTTGTGGGGACAAGCATTTTTAAATAGCCCAAACTTTGAGCACCAAATAAATTTTAATCCGGTTCAGTTTCAATAACACCTCCTATTCTATTAGCAGAAATAACATATTTCATAGGATTTCTTCTGATAATCTTTCAAAAAGGAACAAATTTATATTATGTATTACTTTTATTAATATTAGTGTTATTGTTATTGATAATAATAGCTGGCATTTAGATAGGACTTCAAGATTTGCAATTAACTCTATATGAGTTATCCTATTTTCAATAAGGTATCTTTAAATACAGGAAATAAAAAAGGTTTATCAAATATTAGCAGCTGAGTAGTATTCAATATAGTAGTACATTTAGGAAGCTGAGAGATGGAGAGGCAGAATGACTTACTTGTTTGAGGTCACACAGTGAGACAGGATAGAAGTCCAGGGGGAAATGATGTCCAGATTGTGCCACTGCTTAAATCTACTGGTTGGATGAAGTTATGATCCCCTATCTCTCATACACTGTGTTCTGGATACTAGAACTCCTTTCTCTTTATGCATCCTGTTCATGGATTGATACAGGAACACATACACAGACTATTTTCTATGATTTTCTATTTACATAATTTAGTCAGGTAAAAATACCTGAAGTATGTAACCTCCCATAAAATATTACTTCATCAAAAGAAAACAACATTTTTTTCTACTAGTCATTCATTTCCTTTTATTTTTGTCATATTTTTCTCTTCCTACTACCAATATTTTCATTCTAGAGAATATTTTTCCTCTTTTGTTTTTCATTTTTCTTTTCCAAAACAATGATTTTCCATGCTAGTACAGCTAGTGCCACAAAAGATCCCTAACCAAACATAAGTGTACATATACATACAAGTATACATATATTCATGTTTATACATATACTCTTTACATAGACCTATAAGTATTTATATGTGTAGATATTTACTAATCTAATATAATATTGTAAAATATGACCATATAGCTCTATAAATACCTACCTATACATAAATATGTGTATATAAAACAGAAATAATTAGTGAAGAAAAAAAAATCTATCAATAACTATCAGTATCATTTAGAGCATTTTTACTAATGTGCAAACTGCGCCCCACACTGGTTCTCTGACTTGGTGGAACTCAATGAATAAATTACATTTCCAGAGACTGCCAGCTTTATTTCAGCTTACTACACTTTGGAACATTTCTCCATCCCACGTTGCATAATTTTTTGTCTTTGGTTTCATTTTCACCTTTCTATCTCTATTGCTGACTGGCAAATTTAACAAGAAAGAAAAAAGTACTTGCATGCCCAAGGCCTCCCATGGATTATACTGAGATTTTGGTAACATTATTTAGGTGGTGATTGAAGCAGGCAGACCTGCATTGATTGAATTCAACTTAGGAAATGTCATCAGTTCATGTGGTATTTGCATCCTAACTTGCCGAACTGGAAAATAACATCTTTAACATACATAAAAATAGGACATCCAATTTGATTTTTTAAAACAATAAACTAACTTTACTATACTTTCTTTAGAGATGACAGAAAAAAATTCACATTTTAGAAACTTGTTTTAATATCATCATGAAAACTCAGGACTTTTTTCTTTTTTTTTCCTTTTTTTTTTTTTTTTTGCCAAACTTTGAAATTGAGTTGAGGTTTTGTGGAAAAAAAAAAAAAAAAAGAAAAGAAAAGGGAAAATTTTCAATAAATGGAATTTCTGGAGGAAATCAATCCAAACATCAAAGATTCATGACTTTGCCAATGTGAGAATAGTTATGATGAAACCCATTGTCAATTGAAAAGGGTCTCTTGAAAAGGATCAATTGAAAAGTTTCATCAGAATGGCATTGGCTAGATATTTATCTCACAGGTGATCACCCACAGAGCCCTGCTTCAGATTTGCTCCTTCTAATATTTATCATATATGTGTTTGCATGAATCATGATAAGATGGAGGTTTGGGAGTTAAGGATATTGAGATTGGATATCTTCTTAGATGTCCATCTGATTTGGGCTGTGTTCAGAAGAGAAGGGCCTTGTAGAGGCCAAAAGAGAAAAGGAGGGTAAAAGGAAGGGAGAGTCCAAATGGACAGCTTGTGTTCCCAGCTCTAATATCCCAGTGCAATTATTTTGTGGACATCCACTCCTTGCCTGCACAGGAGATAGGGCTATAAGTGTATGTTATTTTTTAATTACAAGGGGGTAGAAAAAATCCTGATGATGGGCTGGAAGGTGCCATTGCATTGTTATTTTTTTCTCTCCCTTCGTTTGCTGATTATGTGAGCTGGGCTCCTTTGCTAGCCGATGATAAGCAGAATTTCCATGTTCTCTGCATAATTAATCCATCTCTGCCTCTCTTCATGCCAACTCGCCCGTTATCGCCGGCACATGCCTGAATTGCAAAAGAATCCGCTCTTCAATTGGAACTTATTGATATTCTAAGAAAAAAAAGAGAGAGGGGGGAAAAAAACCGAAAATCCTTAAGTTTAAGCCGCAGATTTTTAAATGGATTAATTTCGCTGCAATCGCAGCCATCTAAGGCGGGAAGGCAGGCAGAGCAAATTGAAAGCATCTCCATGTTTGCAGAATTGGGTCCAGAACGCTGAAATGTACTGGCACTGCTCTCTTTTAAAGTCAGAAAATTACCATTCATTTACATCACATGAAATACTTTTTTATGCTAGAAATATTCAAGAGACGTTCTTTAAATGCCTGCTAATGCTTGATAACATTTCTAACTTTCAACATTTTGCTAGACTTTGATATGACATGATAGGAATGCCTGCCAGTAAAGAATATTATATGTACTAGTCATCTCTTCTTATCACTTATTAGATTCTATCATCTTTTTCTTAACCATCCCAAAGTAGTCTTTAAACAAGGAACTTCGTGTCATTGGCACTGATGTTATAAATTGATGGAGGTCTTAGCTAGTTATTTGATTTTAGATGCCAATTACAATTGAGATTTTCTTTCCTTAAAATTTCAAGAGACTTTAATAATAATTATGATGATGATGATGATAATTTAAAAAAATTAATGGTTGTTTCCCCCAGATTTCTTCTATTTTGAAATCAACTCTGATTTCCAGAGCCTGCTTGTCTTTTGTTTTACCTTAAATATTCATCAACTTGAAGTCCTTTTCATTTTAACTTGTGGTTAGTTCTGTTATTTTTGTGAAGACTCATTTTGCTTAGAGAAGGTCAATAGAAAGTGTTGTTCCAAAAGAAGATATAGAAAAATGGCATCTGCTTTTTTTTTTTTTTGAGGTTCCAGAACAAAATAAATATTCTCCCATACCCATTTCCATTTTTAACTCTTGGAAACATCCCCATCTTTATTCCCTGATCCCTGAAGCATGTAACATCATTCAGGAGGACCGACAGGTTTCATGGTGCTCCAGTTCAGTATCAGTAAGGTTTTCTGCATCCAGATGTTAGTCTCAAAATCCAAAATGTATTCTGGTTTGTAAGGCAAGGATCCTGGTTCCTCTGACATAGGAGTAAAAGTTGCTTCTACTGAAAAGAAAAGCAATAGGAAATTTTACTATTCTAAAATATTTGTCACAATTAAATGGATTTAAGCCACTATAAATGCAGAAAAAGAAATGGGTTAAGGAGCAGGATATCATGGAAGGGAGAACCAACTTAGTTGGCAGTACTTCTCATGGTGACAAAATGAAACAGTGATCAGTGATATTCTTTGGAGACATCTGCTTCATTTACAAAACAGTGATCATCAAAACTGACAGGCTATCACGACATAAAATACTGGCATTAGGGAACAAAAATCTGCACATCTTAAAGGATTCAAATATTGACTTTCTACTCTGTCTTTCCAGGCAATAAACATTCCTGAAATGTAAGAATGATTCAGGAAGTATGGAAGGAATTTAGGAGGAAAGAATATCTGAGAGGAATTTTAGCTTAATAATCAAGTATAAAGAATGTTGTTATACACAAGTATAGCTAAATGATACTGAAAACATACTTTGCTCTATAAAATATATGTTATGTATATCTTATGTAATTCTTAGGCAACTTTAATGCTTGGATAAAGAGAAAAACATTTTTGTTGTACATTAGGTAATTTTGTATAGTCAGCTAAACATTTTAAAGCAATTTTAAAAAATGAAATGAAAAATGACCCTTCCTAAAATAGATGTAGCAAAAACATTTCAACCATAAATAACAATTTTCTTGACCTTGTATTCTCAACTCTTTCATTATAGGTACCCAGAAAAAAGAGGGGAGGGGAAATAAAACCTATTATAATTAATCTATTTTGAAGACATGAAAACAGAAGTTGAGTTGTTTTAAAACTCAAATGTAACCTCTCCTATTAATTTCAGTTCATAGTCTCTATCTCTAATTAGTTATCAATATTAGAATGAATATACTTTAAGGAAGTTTATTTTTATGAAATGATATATGGTTTTCCTATACAATTTAATCAAATATCAAAGATAAATGGTGATAAATTAGCATATATAAACAGTTTTCTCTTATAGGAATCAAATTATATGATATTAAATATGAATATTTAAATGATTTAAGCTACAATATTACTAATTATTACCATATAGTGAGATCAGAAAAAGAGAAGCCATATGAATGACTTAGCCATGCAAAATGTCAGATGACAAGCTAAAGCAAAAGACAGTGATGCACTATGAAATAGTGATTTTGAATACAGTATGAACTAGGTTTTTCACAGAAACACCACGACAACGTGACATGGATGCATAAGTGATGAACTGACTGGCAAGAGAAACAATTTAGCTTTTTTTTTTTTTTTCTTCAAAATTTAGGGATGTATTGAAAAGTGAGGAAGGCAGTTGCAGCTGATTCTATGGTTGTCAAAAATCACTAAACAGTTTTTGACATTAGGGATATGAGTGACATTCCCTTATTTGTATTGTATTATGATGGATGAATCCTTCATCAGTTTTTCTTCCCTTACTCTCTTCAGTGTCACTGGGAGGAATCGAACTGTTTTGTCCATAAGTGGACTTTTTTTTTTACTGGTCAGATCCTAAAGTCTCTTTTCATGTCACTAACATCCACAGAAATCAATTGAGTTTTCTTTCAGAAAGCAAAACTTTCTCTCTCTCTCTCCTCTCTCTCTCTCTCTCTCTCTCTCTCTCTCTCTCTCTCTCTCTCTCTCTCTCTCTCTCTCTCTCTCTCTCTCTCTTCTTTTTCTCTCTCTCTTCTTTCTCTCTCTCTCTCTGTCTCTCTCCCTTTCCCCACTATATATGCATATATGTACATATATATGTATATATATATACATATACTATAATTCTATCTATACATTTATATGTTTATTCACTAGAACATGATATTCTCAGGGATGGTCCAGATTCTGTTCCTACCTCTCCCACTAATTTGCTGCATGATCTTGGATTTCATTTTTCTCATCTGTAAAATGAAAGGGTTGGACTAGATAAAGTAAAGCTGCACAGTAGTTTGAATGTAGTCTTATTTTCTTCTTTATTATCTACTTTGGTTTACTCTTCAAGCTATTTACCCTGAGAAAACTCAAAACTTATAGCCTTTTCATATATTTTTGTCCACATCTGTGTCAGCTAGGTTTTGTGATAATATTTAAGGTCCCTTTTTAATACAACTACAAAAAGTCTCTTTGAGCTTCCAGTACACATATTTTGTCATCAGTCATACTTTCTTTTCTCTTCATCCCTCACAAATTATTTCCCAGCATCATTGAAACTGGGATGAGTCAACCAATCTACCAATATCCAATGTATGTCTATTGTGCGCTTAGTATTGCATTTGGGATGAGATTGCTGTTTTGTGGATTGTCCAAATTCCTTGTTACATATTCTTTTTTAAAGAAGAGTTGCTAATTCCAAGTATAATTAAAACAATTAATTCTATTAGCATACAGCTTTTCTCTTGCAGCGAATCTAAATCCAATTTATTTGCAGATAACTAATGGGTTTTCCAAATTGGTGGATATAATCAATAAATACCTTACCCCAAATTCTTATAGAAAAAGAATTAAAAACATTTTATTTTCCTAAATGTTATACAAATTTGGGTTAAAAGCACCAAATTTAAAATTTTGATGAGGGACAAAAATGTTAACAAAATGTATAAATGAGACTCTAAAAGATCATCTATACTTTCTTTTAAAATGTTTTATTGTATTATTATTATTATCCTCTTATACCTTAACTCACTGGTTCCTAGCCTATTAATACTGGACATTTTTCTTACAATGATCCAATTTCTGATCCATCCTCTATTGTCCTGTGATCAGCAGAACTACAATGGAGGGAGGTGATAGAGTAATGTCCAGTGAAGATGAATAGATAGATTGGAGCCAAGATGAGAAGAATTCTAAAAGCTAAACAAGTTTATATTTCATTCTACAGGAAAAAGTAAACAGTGAAGTTAATTGAGTAGGCCAATATCAAGTTCATAACTGCATATTTTTGTTAACATATTTTTCTTAACAGTCTATAGAATAGAATGGAATGGCAACAGAATTGATAGAAAGGAAGAATCAATAAGTAATATTGGTAGGTTGTTGTTTATTTTTTCGTATTCATTGCCATTTCTACTCTCCTGTGACCACTACAGAAAGAAAATAAAATCTTGAATGAAGAATGAGATTCTGTAAGGCAAAGGTGAGAGAGAGTGCATTGTTGGGCCTAGGAATAATCTTCCTTGAAAGTGGAGATGGAGTGCATTGAGTTAGGAACAGAAAGAAGGCCAGATGGCTAGACTTCAGAGTGCAAGAGGAAGAAGACTATCTGATGAGGTTGAAAAGATTGTTTGGAGGCAGGGAGTGAAGGGTTTTCAAAGCCAACATGAGAAGTTTATATGGTATTCTAGAGGCAATAGTTGACCACTGGAATTTATTGAGTAAGGGAGTGACTTGGTCAGATCTGCACTTAAAATCAATTTGGCAAAGATCATACTTCTTTTAGTGAATCCTTTGTAGTGAATCCTTACAGCACTTTTTTGTTTACTAAAACAATTTAAATAGCAGTATACTAAATCAGTAGCAAACATTTTGCTCATTTCCCAGACTACTCCTTACCAGTATGAATCTACTTGTTTATACTTTCAATAACAAAGTATTATTGTATGATTGGATAATAATAAAGGATGTATAAGTACATTGGTCTGTGCTTCCAGTACTGGTTTTTCAATCTAGCAATGCAAGTTAGGTAATAGTTATATAGTGTTAATTGACTTGACATTGAAAGAACACTGAATGAAGATATACTCAACATGTATTTATCAAGAGCTTTCTTTGTGCCAGGGACTGTGATAAGCATTATCATACAGAAAAAGACACAAACACAGTCTCTGCTTTCAAGCAGCTAGCAATTGAAGGGGGGACGCAAAATGTAAATAATAAGATAAAAACAAAAAGATGGAGCATTAATAGGAGACAATCACAGAGAGAAGGGGCTTGTGTGGGTAAGCCAAAAGACTTTCTGTAGAAAATGACATTTGAATTGACCCCTGAAGGAAGCTAGGAGGTAGAGGTGAGTTTGGGGAGGATTCCAGGAATGGAAAGACAGCCAATTAAAAAATGATTAGGAAATGGATTGTCATGTTTGAGGTACAGGAAGAATAATAATGTAACTAGATTGAAGACTACATAGAAGAGAGTAAAAAAACAAACAAACATATAAACAAACAAAACTGGAATACTAGGAACTAGGAATACTGTAATGGCTTTAAAACCCAAACAGATTTGATATTCAATCCTGGAAGTAATAAGGAGTCATTGGAATGAATTGATTAGGTATTTGACCTGGTGAGCCTGAGCTTTAGGAAAATCACTTTGGTAGCTGATGGGAGAATGTACTGGAGTGGGAGGTAGGGGGAAACTAAGTGTACAGTACATAAAGTGTTGGGCCTGAAGTCAGAAAGACTCATCTTTCAGAATTCAAATCTGTCTTCAAACAACTGTTAGCTGTATGACCCTGGGCAAGTCACTTAACCCAGCTTGCCTCAGTTTCATCTGTAAAATGAGCTTGAGGAGGAAATGCCAAACTGCTTATATTTCATTAAAAAAAATGACATCACAGAGAGTCAGACATGACTAAACAGCACAAGTTTTTGAATAAATATGGAAGACCACTATGACTTTGTGAGGTTTGAGATATCAGAATAATGATCCAATAGAGGTCCATTGTTTTGAATTCATGCCAGATATTTTCCCCAATTAGGCCACATAGTCTAGAGTCTGAGAATGACCTAGGGACCTGCCAAGGACAGCTGAGACAAAGATTTACCAGAAGTTTTGCAGCAATTGGAAGGGAACTTAGCAGTCTACATGTATAGACCAGTTTTAAAGGATGGTGTAGGGAAGAATTGGAAGAAAATTTCTGTCACTTACATTCATCTCTTATCTTCATTAGAAATATCTCAGTGTAAAAGTTAATCAATATAAATTGATAAAATGAAACTATATTGCTATTCACTAATAATTAACAGTGGAAATAACACACTAGAATGGTAGTGCAAACCAATAGTATTAGACAAATGAAAACCTTGTTGTAGCTAAGAGATTCTCCTAGAACATTGAGGGATGATGTAATAATCCATGTTCTGAGGAAATAAGTCTAGAGCCTTGCCACATAGGTATATACAAAACAGGTTTGAACAGGGTGTTCCTGGAGGACTAGTACCTCTGGGTGGGGGTCTTCCTGAGCCATTTACAGGAATGCTTATTTCTCTTTTACCCAACTTTCCCTGATGTCTTGAAAAAGTTTAGTTTGCCCATTGGCCACACTCCAGTAAATAGTCTCTGCAAATGGACTAAACCAGGTTGAGGAATACCAATGGCTCTCAAATCCATATGTGAGTGAGGTGGATATTTACTACAACCATGTGAAGACTTTTCCTGGTGGAATAGATGGATGAGAACAATTTTTTTGCAATGGACCTGAAGGTGACTGAAATAGGCAGTATAAAGCACTTAGAGACTGGTCAGATATTGAAAATGCCAAGATCATACACTGTTTCCCAGGCTATTGCCAGTCTTCTTGACTTGTGTCTTACCACTATGACTCTGAAATGGAGAATTAATTTCTCTGCCTCATTTAAATTCTATTCACACAGGAATCAAGACATCTTCCCATGGTGACATTAGTCCTTTTAAAAAATGAAGCCCAAACAATGGTATACAAAATTTGGGGGAGGGGGAATACATGAATTTCTTGGAATGGAATAAGTAAGGTTCATATAGAATAGTTGTATCAAACTCAAATAAAAATGAGTCCACTAAACTATATACAAATCTCCCTATGGGTGCATATTGACTTTAAAAGGCTATATATGTACACTGTATATACATACACTGTTCTAGTGTATTTTTATCTTGTTTAATATTTCCTAATTATATTTTAATCTGGTTCAAGTTGTAGTCAATAATATTATTGTCATCTTGTTTAATATTTCCTAATTATATTTTAATCTGGTTTAAGTTGTAGTCAATAATATTATTGTAGTGGTCTGGGGGATATTTATTTGACACCTCTAGTGTTGAAAATAAGCACACCACAAATCATAAATCTCTGAAACCAAGTAAGAGAGAGAGAAGTGACAGACTCAATATGAAGAATGAGGCAAGCATGTTTGGACATGGTCAATGTGGGAATTCATTTTCCTTGACTATAAATATTTATTACAAGCTCTCTGTATGTGTCTCTCTGTGTGTGTCTCTTTGTCTCTCTCTTTCTGTGTGTCACTCTGTCTCTTTCTGTCTCTGTCTCTCTCTGTGTTTTCTCTCTGTCTGTCTTTCTCAATTTCTCTCCTCTTTTCCTTCCTCCTTTCTTCTCTCTCTCTCTCTCTCTCCCTTTTTTCCTCTCTCCAGAAAGGATAGAAAGTGGGAGGGAAGGACAATCAATTGTTGATAATTTTTTTAATTGCCATCACCGATTAAATTAGATCACTTGAGAGCTTGCCAGTGCAACCATCCCTGTTTCTTCTTTCTTTGGCATTTCTCTGCTCTACTTCCCCTGTTAAATTATCATTGTTGTTTCCTAGATTATTAGGTATGAGTGCTCTCATGCTCCTTAAGTTCAGAAATAATATAGAAGTACTCTAGAGAAGCAGAATTTCTTTTCAAAGTTTTTGTGCATATAATCTGTGCTATTAGTGTATTAGAATCAAATTTCCCATGCAAAGACATTCCTTGTTATGTTTTATGTGAGTGAACATTTCCTCATTAAAAAAAAAAATCACTTATGCTTTTAACCCTTTGGATCTGACAAATTCCCATTTTCAAGTAGTAATGACTATGGATAGGTGATTTATTGGATGCCATCTGGCAGAGTATTCTCAAGATGAGCAAATACATGGGTTACATGACTATGGAATAACCTCCTTGCTATTCTTCACATATGACACTCAATCTTCTTCCTCTAAGCACTTTTCACTAACTTTCTCCCCACTCCAACCTCTCCACTGCTCCTATGCCTAGAGCTCTACTTCCTCATCTTCACTCCTGGCTTCCAAAGTCTCTCCTACAAGAATCCTTTCCAATCCTCAATCTTAAATGCCTTTCCTCTGAGACAATCCATGATAATGATATTTCTATGTATCTTGCTCAGAAATAGTAATTTACTTATTATCTCCCCTTTACAGTATGAGTTCTTTGATAGAAGGGACTATTTCTATTTTTTATTTTGAAATTGAATAAAACAAGTATTTCTATAACATAATAGAATAGAAAAAAAGATGATTGTATATGAAATTGAAAATTCATCTTGTATAACTTACTATTCCTTTTAAATATATAATAAAGTTATCATGTAACTTTTTTCTTTCACTCCACCTAGAGATGGCTATCATTAGAGACAACTATGTATTTATATATAGTGGATTTATGTTACAAATGTTAATAAGTTTTATATATATACATATATATATAAATATAGATAAATATCATAAGTGCATATATGTAAAACTATTCTATCAATACTTTTGTGTCTCTGGATGTAGGTAGAATCTTCTTTTATATGTTCTTTTTAGGCTAAGTTGGGTATTTATAATAGTCAAAATTACCAAAAAACCCAATATTATTCTGACGTATAATGTTCTCTTTTTTTCCCTTTCTGTGTTTTCAGAATGTAGTATGGAGCCTCCCATACTAAACAATTGATAAAGGCTAGTTGACTGCCTGACTATGACACCTGAACTCTCATCTAGAAGATTTTGCTAAATGTTATTCATGGGTTAGGTTTTGTTGTTACTGAAAAATGTTGGAAGTTCTGCTAAAATATGAATGTCCCCATTTAATCAATAAATTAGTTAATAAACATTTTTAAACACTATATTCCTGACATTGTGCTGTGCCCCATCCTCATAGAGTTTGCAGTTTTTTGGGGTAGATAGCATATAGGATCATAATGATATGCAAAATAAATCCTAGACAATAGGGGCTGAGGGTTAGCAGCTGGAGGGTCAAAGTATAATGTTAAAAATAGTTTAACTTATATAGGAATGCTTACCCTAAACAATTTATGGAAGAGCTATTATAACTCTCCCCCTATAATTGGAGTAAAATAAAAACAAAAAACAACAGGTGAGTATGAGGTAGGGACAGGGAGACCAGAAGTTGTGCGTAAAAAACTAAAGATGTAGTGAATTAATATTTGGTAGATATTTCAGAATATTTCGCATTCCTACAAAAATTAACGGATGAAGTGATATGATCTTAGTGATACAGACAGGTAAAGGTCTATAATGCAAGATGTAAGGATGGTGGTCACAGCATGGAAGCAATGAGGTCTTCAAGGAAATAAGCATATACCCCAAGATACTGTGCTCCTAAGGTAAAATCTAATTTGTGCTATGCTAGTTACAGCCTGGATTCAAATAATTATTTAATAATTAATAAAAGCCATATAACATGGTTCATTGATATTTTTATTTCATGATATAGCTTAATTTTTCTTTGAATTTATTATATAGCTTTAAAAGGGGGAATATAAGATAGGCTGCCATGTAGCAGAGAAAATTTAAAGTGGGTAACTCAGAAAAGAGCAGTTTACTTGAGGATTAACTGTTAGCTAGATCTATGATAATCCATGGGGTTAAAATCTGTTATTCCTTACTAAGCATTTTTCCCATCTCAGATCATCATGATTAAAAAGGCATACTTCTTTAAAAAAAAAAAAACTAAACCATTTTGTTTCCAATATTTCTCTGGTACTGCATAAAATAAGAGAAACTGAATGAAAGGAAAGTTGCCATGATGTTCTAAGCGATGGATGCTTTTGATGAAATGGCTATTGGGGCCTGATAGGGTGAAAGGCAATGACAGGTATGAGTGGCAATTTATCATGCTCATCCTTAAAATTCAGTGTGTGCAAACACTTTAACCTTTCAGGCACTCACCTTTGCAACTGTGTAGTTTTACCATTCTAGGAAAGACAAATGAACCTCCCCAACCCTCTTTAATTTAATCAGTATTATTTATCCAAAGCATCCTAGTCAAACCACAAAGCTTTAAATGAGATCCATTTAAAATAGGCTCTTTTTGAGCCATGCTATGCAAATTTCTTTATCATAGTTATATTGAAAATGAAGGAGCTAATTTAAAATGGAGATTAATAATTGCATTCATACATTCTTCCTTATTGTTTTCATAGAATTGTGACACTTTCTTGCATTCATCATTTATAGGGCATGAAGACAAAATGTAGAGCAAGAAAAAATATATTTGATATGAATAGTGAGGTAGAGTATCAACATAAGCTCAGTGTGGGACTAGATATGTGTTCAGATATGTTGTAATATTTTAAAATAAAATATTTTTATTCAAGTCTAGAAATCCTAGATTCTATGTGATATTTTACTTAATTTGACTTTTTATTGTTATATCTATTTGGGCAAATAATCCTCAAAGTATTTAAAAATTCTATTAAGACTGAAAATTAATGTATTACTTTCTCTCACCCATTCAATTTTTTTTAGTAAAACACAACCATCTATATAGAACTAATATATTAATAACACTTGCACAGCACAGCTTCCTCCCTTCCCCCCACTATCTAAATGCAACTAATTTTTTCTAATCCTATAAGTTTTTCTATTTTATGTGTGAGACACCTATTCCAGGCACAAAAGATATAATGAAACAAACAAAAGAAAAGAAAACAAAACCAATTCCATCTCTCAAATCTCTTATACTCCATTGAGGGAATACTACACACATATACACATACATACACACATATGCACATGTATATATGCACATAGATATATTGTAATATGAATAGTACATATTTGTATATGAACATGTCTTATTATACATATATAATAAATACATCATACATTTTTTTTTAGGAGAGTTGAAGTACTAACAGTTAAAGGAATCATGAAAGACTTCGTATAGGATTTGTTATCCAAGCTGAGCCTTGAAGTGAAACCAAGAGTCTAAAAAGTTGAAGCTACAGAGAGAGTACATTCTAATAAAGAGAGACAATGCTTAAAGACACTGGGCAGGGAGATGAAAGTGAAAGTTTCAGTAACTGAAAATAGATCAATTTGTCTGGAACTTATTATTTGAAGGAAAATAGCATGATCTCTTCCATTTAGACTATTAAGTTCTCCATTCATCTTCCTGCTAGTGAGGAGGGAATTTATTCTGATAATGAAGTTTAACCATTTTCCCTTTAGGATTTCAAGAGGTACACTGGTGATCTAAGAATTCACTACAAAACACATTAGGTGCATAGTGAAGATCTATTGATGAGAGGGAATGAAAGAAAGCTTTTTTAATCAATAATTTAGACAGTTATTAAACAATTACTGTGTGTGAGGCATTGTGCTAAAAGATAAGGACATGTAAAGAAGCAAAAGTCAGCCATTGCCTTCGAGGAGCTTACAATCTATAGGGAGACTATATGCAAACAAATATATACAAAACAATGTCATTGCATCTTCAGTGCCTTGCTCAATGTATTGGCACAGTAGGTGCTTAATAAGTGCTTGATTTACTGCTTAAAATAGGTTAACAAAATTTTGTGACCCATGATGGCCAAAAATTCATTATGTAGTGTCTAGCACATGGTTAATAAGCCTTTCTATACTTAATAATGCTGGTCTTTGAACATCAATTCCACTCTATCACCTCCATCTCCTTACAACCTGTACAGTTTGATAGAACATATCCACCTTTGCCCTCTTATGGCATTGTCTTTAAGCATCTCAGGTCAGTTATTGACAATATGACTGTCTAAGTGTAAGATTTCCATTTAGATTTCCATTTTTTTTCAAACCTACTCCAGTTAAGCCACGAATTTCCTACCAAGCCAAATTATGATTGAGTAAAGTGTCATCTTTCACCCCCAGAACTTCACAAAACTCATCAAGAATTCTGAAGGAAATAGGAAAGGAAGCCCAACAAGCACAGTGAGTGCCTGCAAATAAAAAAACATAGCAGCTATAACATGAATGGCTCAGTTTCTAGACTCAGAAAAGGGTTAAAAACAAATATGATTCTATTATAACTACAAAGTGATTTTTAAAGGGGTAAAGAGATCTGTAAACAATGCATGGATACTTTGGGAAAAAAATTCTAGAGATACTTGGAATTAAATCTCAAATTCCTGAACCCTATCTCTTCTCATCTCTACTGTGTATCCTCCCTGACTTCCATTAAAAAAAAAAACAAAAAAAAAAAAACAAAAAAAAAATACACTTTCTACACAAAAGACCTTCCTAGTTCTCCTTAATTGTAGAGGCTTTCCTGTTTTAGTATTTTCAATTTATCCTCTATATATCCAGCTCTCTATACATTGTTATTTACATGTTGTCACTCCATTAACTGTGACCTTCTTGAAAACAGGGACTTCTATGCATTGTATTCCCAGTGTCTAGCATAGAACCTGGCACATGATAGCATTTAAGAAATGCTATTTGGGGCAGCTAGATGATATGGTGGAAAGAGCATCAGCCCTGAAGTCAGGAGGACCTGAGTTCAAATATGGCCTCAGACACTTAATACTTCCTAGCTGTGTGACCATAGATAAATTAAGTCATTTAATCCCAATTGCTTCAACAAAAAGAAAGGAAGGAAGAGAGGGAAGAAAGAAAGAAAGAAAGAAATGCTAGTTGATTGACTGACAAATATTTTTCTAATTAAATAAAATCTCTTGGAGAAAGAATTGGAAGTAAAGGAAATAATATAGAAGAGAAATTTATGAATTTCACCCCAAAAAGTAGAATGACTAAAAAACAGAAAATACTAAATAGAAGTCAGTTATTTCAGGAAATAGTAACATTAAAACAAAATCCAAAATTGAAAAAAAGAAGAAAATTAAAATATCAGATATCAAAACAAATAATTTGGAAAGGATGTCAAGGAGATAACTTTAAAATCATTTTAACCCTATGAAAACATGATTTAAAAAGATGAGGTACTATATTTCTTTTTGTTATTAAATTTTATTTTTATTTATGGAATAAAACAACCAGTTCCATAACATAATACAATAAAAAAAGAAACAATGCATATGAAACTAAAAATCTACTATGCAAAATTTGCTATTTCTTTCAAATAAATAAAATTATCATATAATTTTTCTTCCTCTCAGGTAACTATTTTTAGACACAAATAGGTGTGTGTATTTGTGTGTTTGTGTATAGATATGTACAAGTACATACATAACTATTTGTAGATGGTTTCTTTCTTCATATGTCCTTTACAGTTAATTATTAAAGTCAAAATAATTTATTCATTGAAAGTAATTCTTAAAACAATATTGCTGTACTATGTACAATATTTGCTTAGAAATAATTTTTAAAAACTGCTATTAGAAACAGGGCAAAGTAAAGATAAAAAGAATCTACTTATTACCTGCTGAAATGAACCTCTAAAAGAAAAGTTCCTGAAATACCATTGCAAAAATCCAGAACTTTCATGTTTAAAAAAAAAATCCTGTAAATGTCCAGAAAGAAGGGGAATGGAAGAAGAAAGGAATTGATATAGTATCTACTATGTTCAAGACACTGTGATAAGTACTTTTTAAAACTATCTCATTTGCTTAGGCAGATGATACTATTTCCCCAATTTATAATTGCAAAAGTTTAAATACCAAAGAGAATAAGTCAGTATCACACAAGACCTCAAAGCTTCCACAAAAATGAGAGAAGATCTTGTAATATATTTTTTCAAAAAGTGAAAAATAATAGACTCACAAACAAGAATAACTTATCCTAAAAAACTCTCAATAACACTATAGAGCAAAAAGTAAAATTTTAATGGAAAAGAGGTCTTTCAAGCATTTGTGATAAAAACAAAAGCTGCACAGGATTTTGAAATTAAGATACTAGAGTCCAGAGAAAGCTAGAAATGTAAATTTATTTGAACTTTTGGAACATTTGCTAACATCCTAATATGGCAAGAAGAAATATACGTTCTTTCAGAAACTTAATGTCTTCAATGTGAATTGAGGCAGTGAATTTAAAATAACAAAAAGTCCTAGGAGTAGGGAGAATAATTCTGTCAGAGGAAAAGAGATAAAAGGAAAAAGGGAACTGAAGACAAAAGGAGAAAAACACTGGGGTAAGAAAGGAAGAAGAATGTGGTCAACTTGATATCTCATATATGTAATATGAGAATGGAAAACATCAAAGAAAGGTTAGGAGTGGCAGCCATATGAATCTCACACTTATCTGAAATGGACAGAGGATAGTTGAACAAAATCATTTTGGTGCAGAAATACAAAAAACAAAATAGGGTAGCAAGCAGGGTAGGGATTTAAGGGTATATTAATAGGATAAAAATGATAGAAAAAGTCCCAAGTAAATCTAACTTCATAATCTTAAAGGAAAATTAAAAGGAAGAGAAAGGAGATAAAAGAAAACTAGACTCTAAAGAGATATCTTTAGATACAGATTGCCTCACAGCGATTTGGAGAATGCAAAATAAAGTTATGATACATGAATATAATGGAATATTATTGTGTTATAAAAATTACAGAAGAGATGATTTTAGAGATTTCTTGATAATATTTGTTGCAGAATGAAGCAAGAACCATATATCTTATACAAGGACAACAATCTTGTAAAACAATAACTTTGAAAGGCTTAAAAATTCTAATGAAAGCAATTGATTATGTTTCCAGAGATATATAATAAAGCATTTTATTCATCTCTGGATAGAAACATAAATATTTTTGGACATGGCACTATGTGCATTAATTTTACTGATTATATTTGATGCAATACTTTTGTTTTGTTTTTATTTCTTTTTTCTGGGTTAGAAGGAAGAACACAGGAGATAGAAATGATAATGCCCCCCAAAAAGAAAGAAATTGAGATTTTTTTAAGACAGAAAAGAATAGTAGGAAGTAAAGATGGAAGGAGAAACAGAACAGTTTTGAAAATATGTTTTAAAATGTTTTATAAGCATTTTCTGAAAGGTAAGTAATGTGAAATGGAGATTCATGGCTCCTTACAGAATTCATGTTTTTTGTTCTGTTGTGTGAATAGAACTGTCCTTTTGTGTTTTTTAAGATTAGAACAAAAACTTCAGAAAATATAATAACCCTAAAGGTAGCCAGTTGCCCTACTTTTTAGACACATACTCTAGAGAGATCAATAATAGAAAGTCTCATAAAGCAGTGGTATCAAACTTAAATAGAAACCAACACTACTAGTCTGTACAAAAGGATCCCTGCCAGCCATGTATAGACTTATTTAAAAAAATAATGTTATAAATGTTTTATAACATTTTTATATTTTATTAAATATTTCCCAAATGAATTTTTAACTGGATTAGGTTGCATTCAGGACAGACTTTATGTTTGACACCTCTCCCATAAACAAAAAAATATGAACAAAAGAGCCAAAATAGTTGTCTATTGAATGAAAAGCCAAGCAACATATAAGAATACAGAAAATCATGTCAGATACATAAACTGATGCAAAGTGAAGTTTATAAAACTAAGGAAATGGTATGTACAATAATGTAAAAAGAACAACAACAAAAAACAAGTACTATATATAAAACATAATATGTAAGCTTAACCACCAGGAAGAAATATGTAAATCCATTTCTCTTCCTTCTTTATAAAGGTGGAGGAACTATAGGTTTTGAAAGTAAATATTATATAATTATAATGACTGAGTTTGGCTCCATAGAAATGTTGAGACAATGTACTTCCTTTTGCTTATTACAAAAGTAGAATACTATATAGGAGAAGAATGTAATGTATATTGTCAAACTTCATTTGAGTGTGGGTTAGTTTTGCTTGGTTTTTCTTCCAATTTAAAACTATTATAAGTAATTGCTCACTGGAGAGGTGATAGAGGAGAATTATATTCCAAAATGAATGGGATATCAAGATCAAAGACATCAATAAAATATTTTAAAATAAAACCAAAACCAAAAATCATTTCAGTTGATGCCAGAGATGAAATAGGGAGAGTGGTGAACTTGAAGTCAGAGTACTCAAGTTTCAAACTTGCTTCCGGTACTTGCTATCAGTGATACCTTAGACATGTCTTTTTATTTTTCTTAGTCTCACTTTTCTCTTTTGTGTAATGAAGAAGTTGTACTGATGAATTCTAAGGAAATATTAAATGATTCTCTTTCAGTTATAAATCTTATGCTAAATAATCTAGTTTAAAATCTATGATGCTATGTTTCTACCTAGAATTCTCTGACTTTAGGTTTTTTAAAGTCCCTCCCAAATCTAAATTTAATGTTTGTAACTCAACTTATTCTAAAACATTTATTGAAATAATTTTGTGAGATCATGTCAGAAAAAAATGCTTCAAATTATGAGATTGTCTTTACTTTCTGAAAAAGATTTCACATTGTAGATTTTCTTGCTACTTTATTTTCACATTCCAATGTACTATGTAATTCAAGAGGACTGAGACATAATTTATAAATTGATACTAGTATCCCAACTATTAAAACATCATTTCCACCAAAAATTAAACAGGATATATTAATTTCTTCATGACAAACTATCTCATGATTTCTTTCTAATGTCACAAAATATAAATGTTGCATAGGATATTAATATTTCTGAAATATTATTTCTCCTCCAAAGATTTTAAGTCTTCACCCTATCTGCATTTTAATACCTTTGCCTGAAATTTTATGGATTAGTAGTATTCCAAATCAAGGGATTTTAAGGAATCATTTGCATTTGTTTATTTGCAAAAGCCAACAATGCCAGAAGCCCAGTACACTAATAGAGGATTAATAATAAAATAGACTAAAAGTGTAATGTGTGGATTGAAGGCAGAAATTTTGTTTCTATAGGATCAAATACAGTTTTCCTGGAAAACTAATTTCATTTTGAGAATTTGGGGAGAAAATTTCAGATAATTAGAAACATTCTGTGGCAAAATTAAGCTCTGAACCCGTGAATGTTTATGGGTCATTTCCTCTGAAGCAAATGATAGAGCAGCAGAACTCCTAATTTGTAAAGTCATAATATTTCAAGTTGCTTTTAAAAACTTGGTAGCAAAGTTGAAGAGGTGAAGGGTGCTACTAGTAAATGTGATTCTACTTAGCTATTTTCTATTGGAAATTCCAATCTCATATCTATGAAGACCCTAGACTACTACAACTTTCAAATCTACCATAAAAATTTTATTGTATAAAAGCATTTTAATGACACCAGTCTACATAGAACTCTTCAACATCATAATTTTGATTATATTTTTAATGTTAATGTTAATAAGAATATCATGCTTATGAGATTGGAAGCCAGTAAAAAGATGTCAAAAATATTCCTTAATACCCAGAATTATAGTGAATAGTACCTGAAGAGACCTTAGAGGTCAGCAGAGCTATAACTGGCCTGCTGAAAATTCTTTTGATGGTCAAGAGTCACAGAGTATAGTCTCACTCTATGAGCAGTTGTGCTAAAATAGGGCAAGTGATATCTTAAAATGTCCCATTTCTCATCACCTACTCTACTACAAGGGTACTAGACAGAACAGACCCTGGTGGGGATGGCAACGGGGTGGTTCTTATGCCACACTTCTAGAGGACCACAAAACAGAATTGTATCTATGGAGAGAAAATTCAGATGACTTGTTTCCATAGGAAGAAATGACCCTATTTACCCAACCCAAAACTTTTAACTGGAGCTAATTAGAGTATTATTATATACCTATTGGTAATCCTTTATAGACTATGACAAGCTATTCAATCCCATTGAAACTCAGTTTTTTCATCTACAAAAATGAGCATAATAATTTATGTACATTAGATGATGATTGTGTGACTAAAATGACATATATGCCTTGGGAGTATTGACCCTTTCTCGTAGGCCACATACAAATACTTTTGTTTCCAGCTAAAAGACATATGACCTATTGAAAAGTATACAGAACAAACTCCTTGACATACATATTTCATCAGATGAGGTTTGGTATATATGTAAAGGGTTTTTTTTGTTGTTGTTGTTATTGTTGAAGCAATTGGGGTTAAGTGACTTGCTCAGGGTCACACAGCTAGGAAATGGTAAGTGTCTGAGGCCAGGTTTGAACTCAGATCCTCCTGACTTCAGGGTTGGTAGTCTATCCACTGTGCCACTTAGCTGCCTCTATGTAAATAATTTTAAAAATCATAATATTATATATCATATCTTGATATTATTATTGTTGTTATTTGATGAAGAGGAAACTAAGATTAAGGAATTTGTTTGAGATCTTCGGGTGAAAAGTCAATCTTTGATCAGGGAATCTCCTCACTAGACTATCATTTCATTATCACTATCATTCAGTATCATTGATATTATCACTGTTCTTTCTCTCTCTCTCTCTCTCTCTCTCTCTCTCTCTCTCTCTCTCTCTCTCTCTCTCTCTCTTTCTCTGTCTCTCTGTCACTGTAACTCTGATTATCTCACCTCTGTGTGTGTCTCTGCCTCTGTCTCTGTCTCTTTCTGTCTTTGTCTCTCCTCTTTCTGTCTCTTTCTCTACATCTTCTCTCTTTCTGTCTCTCTGGGTCTCTATGTGTCTCTCTCCCTCCCCCTCTCCCTCCTCCTCTCTCTCCTCTTCTTCCTCTTCCCTCTCTCCCTCCTTCTCCTCTTCCCTCTCCTTCTCCTTCTCCTCTTCCCTCTCCTTCTCCTTCTCCTCTTCCCTTTCCCCCTCCCTCTCCCTTTCTCTCTCCCTCTCCCTCTCTCTCTACACTTCTGTCTGTCTGTCTGTCCCTCTCCCTCTCGATCTTCCTCACCCTCTCCCTGTGTCTCTTTCTCTCCTCTTTCTTTATCTATCACTATATAATTGTTATATAATTTATATATGCAGTTGTATATAGCTCTACCTTTACTATAAGTCCTACATTTGAGTATACCCCACCCCAGAATTTAGAAAAGGCAGCACTGTTAAGAAACCAAAATTATTGTTGGAAGATGTCTGTTTTTTTTTTAATAATGTTTTATTTTTCCTATTAAACATACAAACAATTTTAATATGCATCTTTTAGTTTTTTGAATTCAAAATTCTATATATCCCTCCTTTTCCCTCCTTCTTTCTTGAAACATTATACATCATACATGTAAAAATCATGTAAAACATTTTTATACTCTTTATTTTACACAAGAAAACTCAAAAAAGAGAAAGTAAATAGTATGCTTGAGTATATTCAAACATCAGTTCTTTCTCTAGAGATGGACAGCATTTTTCATTACTAGTCTTTTGACATTGTCTTGAATCATAGTATAGTTGAGAATAGCTAAATCATAATTGCTTATTGTACAATAGTGATGTTATTGTGTACAATATTTTCCTGGTTCTGGTGTTTTATTTTATATCAATTCATGTTAGTCTTTCCATGTTTTTGTTGTTGTTTCATGAAATCATCCTGCTCAATAATATTCCATTATATCCATAGCTTACAATTTGTTCAACCATTTCCCAATTCATAGGCATTCCCTTAATTTCTAATTCTTAGTCATCACAAAAAGCACACACACACACACACACACACACACACACACATATATGTATATGTATATGTATATGCATATGTATACTGTTGTTATTTACTATAATGTATTATGTACCTAAGCTATTCCATTGATCTACTACTCTATTTCTTAGCCAGGACCAAATTGCTTTGATAATTAGCACTTTATAATACATTTAGAGATCTGATATGACTAGATCACTTTCCTTTGCATTAGTTTTCATTACTTTCCTTGATATTCTTGACCTTTTGTTCTTCCAGATGAATTTTATTATGTTTTTTAGGTCCTTAAACTAAATTTTTGTAAGTTTGGTTAGGATGGTACTGAATAAGTAAATTAATTTCGGTAAAATTGTCATTTTATTACATTGATTCAGTTTACTCATGGATAATCTATATTTTTGCAATTGTTTAATTTTGACTTGTATGAAAAATGTTTTCTAATTATATTCATTCAGTTCCTAGGTTTGTCTTAGCAGGTAAACTCCAAAATATTATATTGTCTACAGTTTGTTAAAAGTGAAATTTCTTTTTCTGTTTCATGTTGCAGAAATTTGTTGGTTGTATATAGAAATGCTGATGATTTATGTGCATTTATTTTGAATCCTGTAAATTTGTTAAAGTTGCAAACTTTTTCAACTAGTTTTTTGGGGTTCGTTTTCTAGGATTCTTTAAGTATATCATTATATTATCCATCTGCAAAGAGTGATAGTTTTATTTCTTCATTGCCCACTGTAATTTATTCAATTTCCCATTTCTTGTCTTATTGCAATAACCAGCATCCTAGTACAATATTTAATGATAGTTGTAATAATAGGCATTCTTATTTCACCCCTGATTTTATTGGTAAGGCTTCCAATTTATCTCTATTACAGATAATGCCTGCTGATGATTTAAAGAAAATCACTTATTTTAAGGTAAAATTCACTTATTACTATGTTCTCTAATGTTTTTAAAAATAATTGGTGTTGTATCTTCCCAAAAGGTAATTCTGCATCTATTGAGGTAATCACATGATTTCTCCTAGTTTTAGTATTCAAATGGTCAGTTTAAACTAATAGTTTTCCTAATATTGAACCAGGCCTGTTTTCCTTATATATATCAATCTGATCACAGTGTACACTTCTTTTTGATAGATTGCTGTTATAATCTCCTTTGTTATAATGTCCAGGATAGCTCCCTGGAGGACCTCAGGATCAGTCAGAGTCATGATAAATCAAAATCCTTGGTCTTTAGGGGGAGAAGTGAAGGAGGGAGCTGTCACGTGGCTTGCCAAGGATGTATCCTGGATTCTGGAGTCCAGCATCTCCAGCTTCTTTCCTCCTCATCCTGCATCCAAGTCACTCTGACCTCTCTCCCCCAGCCCTCCAATCTTTGCCTATGATTACCTCACTATGAAACTCCAATCATGAGGAGAGCTATCACATTACCATATAATTTAAATAGAGCCATTATCTCACATTGAATACGTAATTAACCTTAAGTATTCTGAGGTTTCAGATTGCAATACACTTTTTCAGAGTTTCAGCCCTCAACATCTCCCACTTTCTTTTGTTTTAGAACACAGGTGGCCACACCCTCCCTGACTTCTCAGGGAGGTAAGAACCCCAAAAAGGAGGTGGTCACACTCTCCCTGACTTCTCAGGAAACTAGTTAAAAACACCAAAAAGGAGATGATCACCCCCTCCCTGACTTCTCAGGAAGAGATATGAAAAGCACCAAAGGGAAGTGGGGAGTCAAAACAGATATTGTTAGTGGGTTTCTGGGCTGGAGAGTCTTACTAGAAATAGGTATACATAAATCCATCAGCATGGGAGGTATTACACAAGCACATAGCAATAAAGCACATGCTAGTAGTGATGACTCTCCCCACAGCCAGTGCAGGATCAATGTGGTATAACAAACATGAATCGTACAATCAAGTAGTGATATAACAAACAATATTAATCCACATGGTATTGTAAAAAATTTCCAGAAGTCCTAGAAAAAGGGTATGTAAATAACAATCACAAATACACCTCCTTCAGCAGCCAAGAGATAGTCCAAAACCACTCTATTGTACATTACTTTATGTGTCAGGAAATCCAATGATGCTTGAGGGTTTTGAAGTCTTGCATCAGTCTCATTAACAATTTTTGATGTCCATGAGTCAATTGCCATAACTGTCATGCTCTTTTAGTAGTGGCCACAATCAGCAATGGAACCAGATGATGTTTCTTGGGTCTTTTTCTTAGTTTCAAGGGTCTGCTCCGTCTCCCTCTCCCATGGACAAGGCGAATATGGCTTGTTGGCACCCATCTGATTCCTTCTCCATCTACAAGCAAATCCTCTGCCCCAAGCAGTTAACCTATCTGGTCCCTTCTATTCACCACTTTCTGGGTCTCTCCACATTACCTGGTGATTATATAGATAGTGGAGCTTCTTGCACTGGACACTGACCTTCTGGTGGATTATAAAATCTGTCTGCCGAAGACAGTCCATCTGTATCAAAAATCAAGGAGTTAATTGTATAAAGAGCTAAATTTAGAAGTTCTCTGGAGTTACCTGTGGCATCCCCTTTTCTTTCTTTCTTTTCTTTTCTTTTTTTTTTATTGGTGGAGCATCTTAATGTCTCTGTTTCTCCCCTCTACTATTGCCCTCTCCCCTCTACTATTTAATTCTTGAGAATTAAAAGATATGCCAGTGATGTGTAAAATCTGATACTGTGCACAAAACTGTGCAAAATGTTTAAAAGTATATGCAGGTCCATTATCTGTTTTTATTGCTTTTGGCACATCCAAAATTGCAAATGCTTGTACAAGGTATTCAATGACCACTTGGGCTGTCTCTTTTGCTGCTGGTATTGCAAAAATAGATCCTGAAAAGGCGTTTCTACTACAACATAGATAAAAGACAGAAGACCAAAAGATTTATAATGGGTCACAGCCATTTGTCAAATTTCATTGGGTCTCAAACCACCAAGGTTCTTCCCTGGAGAGATCATAGGAATGTGGGAAGGAAGGCAAGCTATACAGCCTTTTACTGTGCTCCTAGCTTCCTCTTTTGTTATCCCAAATTGCAAAATTAAAGCTCAGGCAGCCTGATGGTATTTAGAATGAGATTCTTGGACTGCCTGAAATAAAGGAGTATTGGTTAGAAGGTTAGAAGGCGATCTGCCTTTGAATTTTCATCAAAAATAGGAACTGGAAGTCCACTATGTGAGTGGACATACAAGATATAAATCTTATCTCGATGCTTTCTGACTTACTCTTGAAATTCCTTAAAAAGCTGATATATATTAGAAGCTACAAATTTTATTTGAGCTGTGGCAATTCATTGTACCACACCTACTGAATAGGGCGATTCAGATATTATATTTATATCTCCTCGATAATAAGTAAGAGCTAGAATGATTGTCTACAATTCATTCTATTGAGTGCACTGAAAAGGAATTCTGACTACTCCCTTTATAATTGTCACAAGTGTATACAGCACAAAAGTTATGTTTGGATTCTTCTGTAAAGATAGTTGGTCCTTTAAGAAGAACTTTAGAAATCTTTCCTTCAAGAATCCATAGCCAATTATATAATAGTTGGGTTATCTTTAATGGAGACCTGTGTGTAAAATTTGGTGCTGTGCCCAATAAAATTTGCTACTCTGGGATGGTTTCACAGCGTACATTAATTTTGCATTGGTATAAAAGGTGTATATCTTGTCAGGTCTTATCCCAGATAATTGTATTGCTCACTTAATGGCCTTTAATAAAATTCTAGCCACAAGCACTGGGTAAGGAGTAAGGCTTTGTTCTAGGTGTGCTGTGAGGTTCACCCACTCTATCTATCACACTGTCTCCTTGATGAAGAACTGCTGTGGGTGCCTCTTTTGTAACAAAAACTGATATTTCCAAGGGTTTTTGAGTGACTCTTTCAACCACATTGGATAAAGCCAGTTCAACTTCTCTCAAAGCCTCTTGAGTTTTTGTAAGCTGGTGTGGTGAATTTAAAGGACTGTCTCCCATTAAAATGTCATATAATAGGTGCAATTGATAGGTAGTCAAGCCTTACATTAGACGCATCCATTGGATATTTCCTATCAATTTCTGAAAGTAATTTAAGGTGTTTAGCTTCTCTTAAGGAATTTTTTTGTACTGTAAGTATCTTAAGGTATACTTCATATCCTAAATATTTAAAAGGAACATGCCTTTGAATTTTTCTGGAACTGTATGTAATTTGTAGTTCCTTAGTGTTTCCATGATCTTTTGTAGACATGCTTCTAACATTTGTTCCTCAGGTGCACATCCCAATTTATCATCCACGTAATGTAATAGCATTACTTTTGGAAATGCTTTTCTTATGGAGTAAGAGCAGCAGCAACATACATTTGGTATATAGTAGGGCTATTTTTCATTGCCTGTGGCCAAATTGTCCATTCAGATCTTTTATAAGGCTCAGCTAGGCACTGGAAAGGAAAATCTTTTCATATCCTCCTTATCCAGAGGGATAGAATAGGAACAATCTTAATGTCTTTAACCCAAAGAGGCCATTCTCTAGGCAATTGAGTAGGAGATGGAAGTCCAGGTTGAAGAGTTCCCATAGTTTCCATCTGTTCATTTACTTTTCTTAAATCAGTCAACATCCTCCATTTTACAGATATCTTTCTTACAACAAATACAGGGGAATTCCAAGGACTAAGAGAAGGTTGTAAGTATCCTTGGTCAAGTTGCTCCTGTACTACATCTAATAAGGCCTGAATTTTTTCACTTTGTAAGGGCCACCATTCTATCCCCACTGGTACATCAGTTTTCCATTGAATGGGAACAGGTGAGAGTATTGGCAGGACTTCAACAGTAGCCCTGCCTAAAAAAACTGGAGTACTCATTTATAATCCTAACTGTTGTAAGATGTATCTTCTCCACACATTGATGGCAATTTTTTCAACTGTAAAAGGAGTAAAAACTTCAGTTTCACCTTCAGATGACCATCTCAAAGGGGTAACACTAACTTCAGCTGCCATTGATCCTCCTATGCCAAACACATAGGTGTAATCTTTGGCCAGTGACTGGGCCAGCTAACACCTATAATGGCTGTATATATGACAATTGTCTGCAGATGTCCCACAAAATCAGCAAAGAGTTCATTTGGACCTTGTTCTACTTAGTGAAGACTTCCCCTCTATTTTGCTTTCCTGGGAGGGTGCCCCATGCTTTGATAGCAGCAGAAGTAATTTGCTCATATGCTGCTATGGGATAATTAATCTGTGCTGAAATGTCTCCATAAGGACCTAAGCCTGTTGTTTTGTCACAGGTGATTGGTATATTAATTCCAGGTTGCCTATGTAGTTGGGCTTTTATCCTATAGATTTCACTATATTCAGAAAACCACAACAAGTTTTGTCCAGGTTCTAAATATGTCCTTGCTATGGATTTCCAGTTAGTAGGGGTTAAAATTTCATAAGCCAAATTCTATAATAACATCTTAATATAGGATGATGTAACCCATTAAAAGTGCAAACATTTTTCAGATCTTTGATAGTTTCTAGATTAAAAGGAATGTATCTTCTCCTTTCTTTACCTGAAGAGTTAACCTCTTCAATCACAGAATAAATTTCTATTCTCAAATCAGCTGTATTCTGTCCTTCCTCTTTGACTTTAAGTAGTGCTTTATGCTATTGAGTCATGGAGTGGAGTGGTTGCTGGGAGGAAGGTGCTGGTGTTTTCACTACCCTTCCCACTCCTCCTCCTCCCTCTACCCAGGAAGGTGAAGTTGATGGGGGAGGGTCAAAAGCTTGCTTGGGTGGAGGTGGAGGTGAAGTTGGGCTGTGAAAGTGAGAAGTTCACTTAACTCCCCATGCCTTTCAGTGATTTTTTCATTACCCTCCCCCTTCTCTTCCTCTTTCTCCTTATGCTTGCTTGTCTGGCTGTTTAACACTTTTCTTTTTTCTGGAACTTGTGGGATTCTTTAAGGCCAATTGTATTATATTTTATATATAGAATGTTTCCTAAGAAATTGAATCAGCACAATTATCATTGTAATATTTACTTAGTTGTTCTCCAAATAGTTTCCAATTATCTGCCTCTATTTCTTCTTCCTTGAAGAACCAAGGGGTTGTGTATTCTAATTTTTCTAAGAGTCCATTAATCTGCTCCCAATTTACAAGCAAAGCTTGCCTCTTTATTAACCTAAGTATGCTTTCTATATGGGGGAGGTTCTTTTCCTAATATCTGCCCCATTTCAGCCCTTGTTTATTTTAATACTCATCCTACTTCCTGGTCACAGGTTCTTCTTCACTGAAATTATGATTAAGCTTCTTGCAGGTCCTTATTAGTCCACATTGGGGCTCCAAATATAATGTCCGGAATAGCTCCCTGGAGGGCCTCAGGATCAGTCAGAGTCAGGATTAAATCAAAGTCCTTATTCTTTTGGAGGAGAAGTGAAGGAGATAGACAAGCTGCCATGAGCCTTGCTAAAGATGTATCCTGAATTCTGGAGTCTGGAGTCTCCAGCCTCTCTTATCCTTGTCTTGCAGCCAAGTTACTCTTATCTCTCTCCCCTAGCCCTTCAATCATTGCCTACAATTACCTCACTATGAAACATTCAGCAAGCCCCATATCATCTAAATATATGTTTATAGAGCCATTATCTCACATTGAATATGTAATTTGCCTTAAGTGCTCTGAGGTCTCAGATTCAAGTACACTTTTTCAGGGTTTCAGCCTTCTACATTTTGAAATATGTTATTTAAAATGTTTGCATCAATATTTATTAGAAAAAATAGTCCATAGTTTTCTTTTTCTCTTTTTAATTTTCCTTACAAATAGCACCATATTTGTGTTATTGTATAATTCATATGTATATATATATATATATATATATATATATATATATATATATATATATATATACATGTATATTATATAATATTGTGATTAATTGTTCTTTGTATGTTGGGGAATATTCACTTGTGAATCTTTCTGGGCCTGGGGATTTTTTCTTAGAGTTCATTAATGATTTTTTCAATTTCTTTTAAAAAAATGTATCAAGTATTCTATTTCTTCTTTTGTTAATCTGAGCAGTTCCTAATTTTGTAAATATTCATTTAACTTAGTCAAAAGTATTGGCAAATACTTTTGCTCAAGTATAATTGAGCAAAATACATTCTAAATTATTTTAATTCCCTCTTCATTGAAGGTCAATTTATATCTGTCATTTTTGGTACTGGTACTTTGTTTCCTTTTCTTTTTAAAAATAAATCTACCAATGGTTTATTTTACTACTCTTGCCTCATAAACAAGCATCTAGTATTATTTATTAGTTCAATGGCTTTATTACTTTAAATTTTATTAATTTCTCTTTTAATTTTCAAGATTTTCAATTTGGTGTTTAATTGGAGATTTTAAATTTTTTCTATTTTTTTTTTAAGTTGCATACCCATTTCATTCACCTGTACTTTCTCTATTTTATTGATGTACATTTGGAGATATAAAATGTCCCCTGAGCACTACTTTGTTTGTATTTCATAAATTTTGATATGTTGTCTCACTGTTGTCATTCTCTTCAATGAAATTACTTTTATGATTTGTTCTTTGAAAACTTCAGGGGACAGAGCTAAGATGGCAAAGAGACACAACCCCTCTGTGACCTCCTCTGACTTTCTCTTAAATCAACTGTAGAATAATCCTCTAAACTGATTTTGGAGTCAAAGAATCCACAAATATTTGGAGTACAACACATTCCCAGAAGAAGATACCTTGGAAGAACTTCAGAAAAGATTTGTTTCAAATGGGCAGAAGGACAGTCTGCTGAACCTAGACCACAACACAGCAAAAAAGAAGAAAATATATTATATATAGGTATTATATGTAGAAAAAATATAGATAGATTAAATATATATAGAAAAATATATAGAAAAATAGAAAATATAGAAATATGGAAAAATATATTTTAAAATATTGAAATATAGAAAATAAGAAGAAATTATCATGTAGGCTATGTAGAGAAAAGAAAGAAAGGAAAGAAAGAAAGAAAGAAAGAAAGAAAGAAAGAAAGAAAGAAAGAAAGAAAGAAAGAAAGAAAGAAAGAAAGAAAGAAAGAAAAGAAAGAAAGAAAGAAAGAAAGAAAGAAAAGAAAGAAAGAAAGAAAGAAAGAAAGAAAGAAAGAAAGAAAGAAAGAAAGAAAGAAAGAAAGAAAGAGAGAGAGAGAGAGAGAAAGAAAGAGAGAGAGAGAGAGAAAGAAAGAGAGAAAGAAAAGAAAGAAATGGAGAATAGCAAAGGTAGCCTAAGAGAAGACACTCAAGTATATGTCCCTAATCTCCAAGACATTACTAAATGGTCACCTATGTAGTGAGCAAACCCATTGAGAGTGTATGATAATTTTTTTCTTTATTTTTGAAGAGATTTTTATACTTGCCTACTATATTTTCTAAAAATTTTCTTCGCTAATAATCTTTTACTTTTCTTTCTGTTACATTCCTTTGCCCACTTAAAAGAAAAGAAAAGAAAGAAAAACAAAAGCCTTTACCCAGAAATAAGATTGCTTAATACGTTTTTTGGATGTGAACTTCACCTTTTAACAATGAACCAATTTTGTCTCTTTTTAAAGTTTCCTCAACCTACTGGTTGGCACATCAGAAATCATATCTTCCCCTTTTAGAAATCTATTCCCTCATGGTCAACAGGGTCATGTCTTCTGTAATATAAATTCACTTTAATTTTTTGTGTATTTTATAATTTTTGTGTGTATGCTCAAAACCCAGATGGCAGAAGGCACATTTGTGGAAAATGTGTGATAAAATAAACCATTAAGATTTCCTTCTAGAGATGATCATATTGTCCATTTAATGAAATTTGTAGAAATTGGTCATATATTGGCCATTTGGAGTATTACACAATCTGTGTGATGAGTAAGGTTTTTCTCATTAATAAATATATAAAAAAGTAAATCACTTATTCATATTGGATAATGTAGCAGTTTATTATATACTGTATGAATTTTGTGATCAGGGAATTCCCTGATGAAAGAATAGCATAATATTAATTACTAGCACCATCTGTGCTAAACAATAGGCAAACTAATATTTTAATACAATGATTTCATGCATGTCAGTTATCTCCTACATTAAACATTGCAGTTTGTGTGATGTGGTTTACCTGTCTATTAATTTAAATTACCAATGTTCTTACAGAGGTTAAAACTATGAATAAATGAATTAAGATTGAATGTAATAAAACACTAATAAATGAGACATGAATCTCATTAATTCATCAAGGATTTGTATAGGTGTATATATCATATATATATATATATATATATATATATATATATATGGAAGCATGTTATTGTAATAATGCAAAGACATTCAAATTGGCTAGATACCTAAGGTGTTCACTTCTAATAAAGGCTAAAGACTGAATTTAGAGAAAGATAATCTTATTATAAGTCAGAGAAACAGTGATACAATGGATAGAAATATGACTTCAGAGAGAGGGAAATATGGGTTCAAGTGCTACTTCTGACTTACAGTGGCTATCTGATCCTGGGCAACTTATTTACCTTTAATATGCTGGAAAGAGCTCTCTAAAATTATTCATTTTTTAAAGAATATATTGATCTGATTGACAGTGAGAGTTTTCTTGCAAGAAAATTGCCTATATTGATGGAACCTAGATGTTGCAATGAATTGAGTGAAACTAGAGCCAGGAAAATCTGAATTCAAATTCAGTCTCAGACACTTACTACTAGTTAGATTATCCTAAGCAAGTCATATAAGTTTTATCTGGTTCTTTATCCATAAAATGGAAATAGAAATAGCACCTATATCCCAGATATTCAAATAAGATAATATTTATAAAGCCCTTAGCATAGTGCCTGATAAAGAGCAGGTGCTTAATAAATGCTTGTTCCTTCCCTTCATTATTGCAAGCAAACATTTAAAAACAAAGTTACCTCCTGAACTTTTACTTATTAATTTAAAAAATAGAGTATGCTATATTTCATGTAAAGAGAATCACTAAAGAATTATAGCATTTTATCATTTGTAGTAATCTCAGTGGTCATCTATCTCAATCCATACCTCAACAAAATTTTCACTATATCATACCTGAGGAGTGATTATCAAAGCACATCTTGAAGGCGAGGTAAGCCATCACTTTCTGAAGCAGGTTACTCTACTTTGATCTCCCAATCTCAATCCTGAGTCAGAATTCACTTTTTCTTACTCATAATTCATATACCATTCTGTATGTGTGTGTATGTGTATGTACATGTATGCATGTGCATATATATGGATTTGATCAAATATGTATATACATATTTATGTATACATACATATATTTTTCTTGTGCACTAATCTTATTTGGTATTATATTTTTTGTCTATGTGCTTCTCCCCCCAAGTTGAATATAAAGTTTATGAAAGCAAGGACAATTTCCTACATATTTTGTATTTTTCTTAACAGTATAGTGAATCACAGAAAACAAAATGATAAGATAATAGTATTTGGTAAATGTTTGTTGCATTTCCTTGAAATATTTAATTTTTTTCAGATGCTATTTCTTCTACCTTATAGTTGAGAGGGAAAGTGTGTCATATTGAATAGAGAATTGGGCCCATAAATTCTTAGATGCTTGCTAACCATATGCCCTTTGGCAAATAACTTACTCTCTAAAGTTCAGCTTCCTCATTTATAAAATGGGAATCATTATAATACCTACTGCCCAGAGTTGTTATGAGGTTCAAAGGAGATTAAGATGGTTGTGTGTACCCATTTTTCTGAAATATAGTGAAATGCTAAGTGTAAGAAAGAATGAGAAAGGGCAATGATAGAAGGCAACTGGTCACTGTGAGCTCTGTCTCTCACTTTAACTATCTGTACCTCATGGAACTCCAGACTTGTGAAGTTCTAACAAACTAGGATGCAGATAAAAGTTTCTAAGAGTAACAGCAAACTTTGTAATGCTACTTCTTCTTGTGTATTTTATTTATTTATTTATTTCCTTTTTGAGCCTGGGGTTAAGTGACTTGCCCAGGGTCACACAGTTAGGAAGTGTTAAGTGTCTGAGACTAGATTTGAACTTGGGTCCTCCTGAATTCAAGGTTGGTGCTCTATCCACTGTGCCACCTAGCTGCCCCTACTTCTTTTTGTTTATACAGAGAAAAATAAAGCTGTGAAGTTACTCGGTGATTTAGAAATTATCCTGTGAGTCCCTCAGTTTACTATTTAATTTTGCTAGTCAAACTGGCCTACTTCTTGTTCTTTAAGTCACCTGTTTCCCAAATACACTCCACATGGAAATACCACCTGAACACAATGATAAGAGTTTGTACATATGATAGGTCCCCATTATATAATATATAAGCATTATTTCACATAAAGTTGATATAGTTAAACAATAGTTTAAACAATAACTTGTTTATAGTTTAAACAATAACTTGTTTAAAGAGGGGGAGAATGCAAAATATTTATACTTTTGATAACTCATTTTCTGGCTAGGGGAAAGAAGAAACGCTTAACAGACCCAACAATTGGCTGACCCAAAGATGTGTGTTTCTTTGTGTTTGTGTGAAAGAGAGAAAGAGAGAGACAGAGACAGAGACAGACAGAGACAAAAGACAAAGACAGAGACAGAATAACAGAGATAGAGACAGATACAAAAAGAGGGAAATAATTGGTGGAGGAAGAGAAACAGAGAGATGGCGGAAGAAGTAGGGGAGGGAAAGAAGCATAGAGAGATCAGACCATGTAGGATGAGAGGTCTTGATGATTGTTTTGCTCACTTTGACTGATGAAGAGAGGGGACCCTATGTGTAATGTGTAATTGGCCAGAGACCACTTTGACATCATAGCATTACAAAATCAGGCTTTGCAACCAGTGCAACATCAATGTCTCAAGGAGCAGAGTGACCTTGCTAAAGATAGAGAAAAAAATCCAAGATTTTTCTTCATATTTTTCTTCATATTCCTCAACTTTGAAGGTTTTGACTATATTGATTACCTTCTACTCCTAGATTCTCTCTCTTGTCTAGGTTTTGATGAGACCATTGTCCAGGCTCCCTTTCTACTTTCATGATTATTTTTCTCTTTTTTTTTTCTCAATTTTCATCTAGCTCACATTCAGTAACTGTGGATTCCTTTTGAAGAGTCTGTTCTGGATCCTCTTATCTTTTCACTCTTTACTATCTCACTTCTGCCTCATGAACTCTACATAGGTTCAATTATTACTTTATACACAATGACTCCCAGATTTTTATATCTATGTAAAACTTCTCTTTTGGGCTCCATTTATGTATCACCAATTCCCTTTTGAATATGGCCAATGGAATATTCTAAAAGAATCTCAAATCCAATGTGTTCAAAACATAATTTATTGTCTTTGCCTGAAGTTCTCACCCCTCACCTTTCTTGTTACTCTCCTAAGCACCACCTCCCCCCAGTCACCCAAGATTACAACTTCAGTGTCATCTTAATACCCTGCTTATACTCACACTATTTAAAAAATCAATTGTATAATCTTTTCGTGTTTATTTAATTAAATGTATCTTGTTTCTCAACATGTTTTTTATTTATCTGCCTCTTTCTATGCACAAACACCATCCTACTGCAATTTCTCATCAACTTTTGTGTGGACTATTTCATTAGTCTGCTGATTGGTAACTCTGCCTGAAGGCATCCTCTACTTAACTTCCAAAGTGATTTTCCAAAAGTATAGGTTTCACCATGTCCTTTCTCTAATCCCAAAACTCCAATATCTCTTTATTATCTTCAGAATCAAATATAATGTTCTCTATAGCATTTAAAACTCTTCACCACTTGGCCCCACATAATACCCTGTCTATATCTATATGATTAACTCCAACAATGTCCTAAGAAACTGAGATCGACTTAACAAAAAGCATAATATATTATATAATTAAAAAAATATAAATGAAGGATCTGGTGTCATTTATATCTTTAAATATCATTAAAGATATATATATATATATATATATATATATATATATATATATATATATATGTAAGTTTTGTCCAGCAATATGAAAAAAATGAAAATTTAATTAATGAAATGGAATCAATGGGAAACAAAATTCTTAATCTGAAATGTTAATTAGGAGAGAGGGATCAAAAGATAACTGGAAAAGGACTTGAAGACTTTAAGATGATGGAATTAGAAAACACATCTAAGAAAAATGATGAAAGTATCCATTAGCTACCTGAAAACTGTCCTCCATCTTAAATAACATAGTCCAACCATCATTTTCAAGAAGTTATTCAGTGAAACTTCTAATAAAACAATCTTAGGGAAAGAACTATTAAGATTAAGAAACAAACTAGACATTAATAAAATTTGCCATACCACCCCTCAGAAAGAAATATGAAATTCGACTCAGGAAGACATATTTGATTCAAACTACAGGGCTTCAGTAATAGAGGAAAAACAAACCTTTATTAAAGGACTTAAGTTTGAATTGTTATAAAATTATTAATTCATCGCAATAAAATAGAGAAAAAGCTGGAACATAATTTAGGAATTTTAGTGTAAAACCAATCATTATATATGAAACTTTTAAAAAAATTTTGACTCTACAAAATATCTTTAGATATTTCTATAAGAAAACAAAAAATCTGATCCAGTCTTTGATATGCAAATCATCCCTGGAACAACTCTTTAGACAATAGTGCAGAGACAATGCTAGTTGGTTATATCTGAAATTCAGATAAATGCTGAACATGAGGTAACATTCCAAATAAATAGCAGAAATTTCCATATAAATGTTATATAAAGCAAGGCAACTATAGGGGCTTTTATAACCTGATATTTTCTTAAGGGAATGTAGAAAAAAAGAACAGGTGGAGGGGATTACTCATGAATGATACTTGAACACAAATCCAAAGTGGTCTGCAATGCATCTAAAGCAAAAGTAAATGAACTAGGGAAAAGGTATATATATATATATTGCACAAATTGGACTAGCAAATCAACAACAGGCTGGAGAAATATAATTTTCTTGAAAATTGGTGGTAGTAGAGAGCCAGTATCAAGATGAGTCATAAGTATAACTAAAGTATTAACATGATGCTCCCTGTGGGTCACAATCCCATTTAGGGTACTGTAATCGAATGGTGGGGTCAGAAAAAACTGTCAACAGTAAAAAGTTTCTGAATGCACAATGACCAACAGTTAATTCAAAATAACACATAATGAATCTGAGGTGTTTCTGGTAGCTCTTATCTATGTTTTATTACATGACTTCACTACAGCCTTGTCTCTGAACACACAACATGTATACATTGCACCGTGCATTTCATCACTGCATGCAATGCCAGTGAATATTGACAGATTCAGAACTATTATGTTATGGTTTGTACTATTTTTACTGTATATATAAAATTTTCTGCTTTTATAGAAACATGGTAGTTTAATTATGTAAAATAAAGACATTTAGTATTATCCTTAGCATATAAATATCAAACTTGTATATCTTTGGATACTATTATATTGGAATGTTTGATTTTAAAATTGCTATTATCTCATTCTTTTACAGAAATATGATAAATGTTTAATTGCAACAAGTAAAAATATTTCTTTAATAATATTTCTCCAAAATTCCTCAATTTTTAAAATTAAGCATAAACAAATACAATTTCACAAACTAAGGCTAATATTTATTTGAGAAATTTTGGCAATGTTTATTTATATTTTAGAACCAAATATTTTTTAATTATGGATAAGTGACTAAATTTAGAAGAGGTAAAAATGTTGGTGATAATGCAGTAGAGTCCTCACTAGCAGATTGTAGTATACCTAAATTGACAAGAGAAAGAAAATGTCAAATAATTTAAAAATATAAGTTAATTTATAATAATGATGATTATGTAGGAAAAATCTTTTTGTTTAATTTTTAATGAAGTTTTGTCTTAGAAGAGCATGAAACCAGACAAATTAAAATAGCATCTTAATATCAAGTATGTAGCACACTACAATAAACCAAAGGAACATTTTTTAAACAATTTTTAAAATCATCAAAGAAAGAAATACAATGTTTTAAAAATTTATTGCTTTTGATAAAAAGTATTTACTTTCATCTTATGAAACTTGTTATTTAATGGCAAAAACTAAAAAATTCTATATATTAAGAGAAGGTATTGTGTTAACTGCTGCTATATAAATATCAGAAATAGTTCATGGGGAAAAGTGTGGGGAAGAAATTTAAAAAAAATGTTTATCAAATGATAATGCTTACAAAAGAATTTCTGATATTAGTAATGACCATAGCTAAGAGATTATTACCAGGTTTAAGGGCAGCTCATAATTTGCAATTCAGTTAGATGTAATAACTGATATTTCTAACATGGCACAGTTGTTATTTTATGTAGAATGTTTATAAAGGAAACATACTTCAGGCATTATTGTTTTGTCACCCTTTGGAAGGACACACAAGAAGGGAAATAAGGTGACTCAAAAAGGTAGAGTTTAAACTTATTGAAATTGAAAGATGAAGTTGTATTTTTGGCTGAGCAGAAATCCAATTTTGTTAATTTTTAAAATAATAACATGGTTTTCAAAACTTTTTTTTTTAAATCAATGATTTAAGCATGTCACTTCAAGGAAAAAATGTAACATATTCATGTTTGAAGATAAAATTAAATGTTTTACTAAATATCTTAACATATGGAAAGACAGGGTGAAAAGCAGTTCTTTAAAAATGTTTACAGCTACAGATGATTTTATAATTGAAATTAACCTTCCCCAAGATTTAATTGTAAGAGTTATAACTGGTCATCTGAAGTGCCTGGAGACAGTTTCAAAAATATTTTCCTTCAAATTATGATTCTAAAAAAATTAAGTTGGACTCATAAACCACATTTAATTGAAAAAAATTTTAAGAAGAGTCATCTGCCATTAAAAGTTCAAGAAGAATTTGCTGAGTTATCAAGTAAAACAGTTTTAAAACTTGACTTTTCTAAAAAAAATTGTTAAATGAATTTGGCTTGGCATTAGGACCAAATTTCTAACAATTTCTGAAATGGCCATAAACATACTTCTATCATTTTGTATTATGTATTTATGTGAAGTGGTATTGATGATTATAAAATCAAAATATTAATCAATTCTATATAATCTGCAATATCAAATATTCAAACAAGATTTAATAATTTATATAAAAAGAAACAAAACATCCATCTCGTTAATATACAAATTTACTTTAATCTTTAACAAATGGTAAAATTATACATACACCAAAGTTGTTTTTAAATAAATTTATTTATGATTTATTGTCAGTAAATGTTTGATTTGTATGCCTATTTTATATACCTGTCTACTCAGGGTAATGTAAAAATATCTTGGGTTTGAAAAGGGATTACCAGTGAAATAAGTTCAGGAAACCCTGTTATTGACTATCAGATAGAAGATAGCAAGGCAATAAAAATTTATTATTCCACTGACAAAAGCCACTGGGCTTAATTAACAGGTTTATATCTTCTAAAAAAAATGTTGTAATCTGCTTTTATCAGTTTAAGGTCTGCTACTGCTAAAACTTCTTTCTTTTAATTTTTTTTTCATTAGCTTCTTTCACATCCTTGTCTTTCTATTCTTTAAAATAAATTTTGTTAATTATTTTTATTCACTAAAATAATTATTTGATGATTTTATTGGGATGGCATGGAATATAAAAGTTACTAGGTAAAACTCATTTTTATTCTATTGTCCTACCTAACCATGAACAATTAATGTTTCTCCAGTTATTAAACCTGATTTTATTCATATGAAGTTTTTTTTTTCTTAAATGTTATTTAACATTTAAAATATTTAACATTTAAAATGTTATTTTAAATGAAGTATCTCTTTCTCTTTTTGCAGGATTTTGTCTGTGATATAGAGGAATTCCTATGATTCATTGGATTTTCTTTATATTCTGCTATTATGCTAAAATTATTGTCTTAATTAACTTTTTAGTTGAGTTTTTGGGATTTTCCAACTATATCATCTGCAGAAAGAAATGTTATTCATTCTCTATTCTGGTTACTCCTATTTCTTTTTCTCCTCTTATTGCTATTGCTTGAATTTTCAATACAATAGTAATAATATTCATGACAGTATGCATCCTTGTTTCATACTTGCTCTTATTAGGAAGGCTTCTAGCTATCCCTTTTATAAATATTGCTTGCTAGTGGTTTTAGATAGATGCTATTTAATAAATTTAATGTATCATACAAAATATTGTGTACAATTTGGGGCATTAATAATCTGAAGAATATCTAAAAAGGATAATGACTACAATAATGAGGGCCTTCAGTTTATGTAATCTGAAGATTATTTGAAGGAATTGAATATAGTTAATTTGGAGAGAAAAGATTTAAGGGAGGGAAAGGGATATGATAGCTGTGGTCAAAAATTTTCAGTACTATCAAATTAGGCCTTTCCCGTTTGCTCCAGAGTTTAGAACCAAGAGTGGTAAGAAAAAAATTGCATAAAGAAAAATTTAGACTAGGAAAAACCTATTAATTTTTTTTTAAATAAAAGATAGAAAGTTACCTCAAAGTAGAATTGGATTCAATTAGAGGTTGTGAATTCTTATTTCATTGAAGTCCTGAAGAAGATTCTAGACAACAATTTATTGGGTGTGTTTTAGGCGGGGTTTCCTTTTGTTTAAGAGTCATGATATGGGGACAGCTAGGTGGCACAGTGGGTAGAGCACCAGCCTTGAATTCAGGAGGACCTGAGTTCAAATCTAGTCTCAGACACTTAACACTTCCTAGCTGTGTGACCCTGGGCAAGTCACTTAACCCCAGCCTTAGTATTAAAAAAAAAAAAAAAAAAAAAGTCATGATACATGATACATGGCCACATTCAGCATCAGAATACATCGAAGGTAGCTTATCCCCAAAGGAGACTAGTAGAAAAAATGAGTAGATAATGCTGAAAGAGAGGTCTACAGTTAATATAAGAAAAAATTCTTCCTAATAATTGTTATCCTAAAGATAAATTGGCTGACACTCTAGGTAGTAAGTTCCCAAACATAATATCATAATCTTATAGAGAAAAGGGACATTAGAGATCCTCTGATTTTATCTGGCCTAGAGTTAAGTATTTAAATGATTTCATCAACCCTGCAGTGTTGATTCTACAAATCCTTTTGTTAATCCCAAGTTACTACAGAAAAATAAAGCCTTGGCCTGTTGTTACAGCTGACTTTTCTGAAAATTTTAATATAAGACATTAACCAACCATTCAGTATAGTCAGAATTATCAAAAGGGCATACGACTTCTATTGTAACTCTTTTTTCCCTCTCTTCACCTTGTCTTTTCCCTTCTTTTTTCAATATAATATAAAAGTTTTCTCAATGAACTTCATAGTACCTTGAGATCTATAATAGGGAAACAAAAAAGACATATTCTAATTGACTTGTTGAAACTTTCATAAAATTATGCCTATGATATCAGAACCTTATCTTATCTGCTTCTTAAGGTATTTCTTCCAGGGTTTTCCTCAGTTACTAGATGTATGGGCTTCCCCATCCATTTATTCAATACCATTAAGAAAAGTTTTGTGTTTTTTTTTTTTTTCAAAAATATATATTTTTTTCTTTTTCTATTGTTGCCCCTTCAATTAAAAGTTAAGACCCAATATTTGAAACAAAAAGTGTTGAAAACATGTTTTGAAATCCTTCAAATTCAGAAATATTATCAGTTATTATCAATACAATTATTTTATAGAGAATATCATTGGAGGAAACATTCCCATTAAAGGAATTCTGTGTCCACCAAAACAGCAAACACCTTGACCTCAAAACATAAGATAATTAATATCTCTGTAGGATATAAAAGGTTCAATAAATGCAGTATAGAAAAAAACAAATAAATATAGTAAAAATATACTGTCGTGAGCAGAAAGGTAAGCTGTGTTCAAAGTCTGCTAATAATAGAAGAGTCAAGCTAATAAAGGAGCAGGAAGAAATACATTATAGTTTCTCACTAAGCTCCTCTAGAAGCTTTTTATATAGAAAACATGGAAAATAACATTCTGATAACAAGATTTTAGAAACAGTCATGACAGTTATTTTTTTCTACCCTAGTTTGGCTTAGGATAACATACACAGGTATACAGATACTGGGGACAAACTGTGGTCTGGTGCACATTATATACAAAGTATTACAGTTACCAAAGAATAAAGGAGAGCCAAGAATGGGTATCAAGACAAGAAAAACTGAGACAAAAAGAGACTACAGAGTATCTCTGAACGAGTACAGAATTCAAGAACAGGAACCATCTGGTAGTTCTGTTGCCTACTACCCCAGTTTTAGATTGGACTGAAGGAGGTATCTGCAAATAGTGGTAATAGGGAAGAATGGTTGCTAGGCCATAATTAAGCATGGAACAAGTTCAGATGCACACAGTAGATGTGTGGTTCTGATTCTAGAAGCATAATGGAAATTCAGCTTTAGCCTTCTCAGAATGAAGATAGGCAAAACATACTTAGGGATTCTGATCCAAAGGGGAGTCTATAGTCAATTACTTTTAACATATGGAATTTCCCAGGAAGCTACTAGCACCTAAGTCCAGCAGCATTCTATAGAAACTCCTAACCAGAAAACAAAAAGTGACAGACCTAAAGCTGGCACAACACTTTGAGAATAGGAGAACTAGGAAGATATGAATAGACTTTAAACCTGGTCATTTTACTTTGGAAGAATTGAACAGTTATTGACCATACCTTAAGCTATGAAAACAACAGGACAAAAGTAGACACAAACTCAGGCCTAACATTCACCCTAAAACTAAGGACTAAGATAAGGTCCAAAGAATGAATAAACAACATAAATATTCTACAACAAGGTGTCTTGTGGTAACAAATCCAAAAGAAGAGATTAAATGAAAATTTATACAAACCAGTATCAGAGAAAAGTGTAGCTTGGATATGAGTTGGAATTCCTGGAAGAGTTAAAGAAAAGATTAATAAAAAGAGTAATGAAAGTTATAATAAAAGCCAAGTGAGAAGGAGAGTGGAGAAGATAATAAGAAATTATAGTTAAGGGAGAAAAATATAGAAAGAGAGCTCTAATGGTTTTGATCAAAAAGTGAAAAAACTTTACTTATGCAAATACCCTGACAAAAGTCAAAGATTTTTTTTAAAAGCATAAAATGAGGTACCTAATAAATAAAACAAGTGATGTAGCAAATAGTTTGAGAAAATATAATTTAAGAATCATTATAATATGTGATAACAATGAAAAAGGGGAAAAAGACTAGGCATCATAATCCAAAAAAATCATAAAAGAAAATTGCCAAGTTCTCTTAGAATCAGAGTAAAGTAGAAATAAAAAAAATTCACCATTTCAATTCCTAAAGAAAAAAAAAACACCAAAATAATAAATCCTAGGAATATTATAGCCAAAACATAGAATTCCAAGGTCAAACAAAAACACTTTAAGAAACCAGAAGTAATTAATATGCTGAGTAGCCAAAGTTGGGATCACACAAGAGTTAGCAGACACCATCATAAAGCAGTGAAGAGCTTTAAATATAATATTAAAGAAAGCAAAAGACCTAGGCTTATAGAAAACTTGTCCAACAAAACTGGTCTATGAAAGAAAATGAACCTTTAATAAAATAAAGGACTTTCAAACATTTCTAATGAAAAGATCAGAGTTAAGTAGAAAATTTGACATATAAATGAAAAAATCAAGAGAAGCATAAAAAGGTAAACATAAGCAAGTGATCATAAAATGCTTAACAAGGTAAACTTGTTTACCTTAATGAAAAGAATCTAGTTGAATAAAGGGCCTACATATTTTATTATGTTTTGCTTATTTTTAAGAGGAATATAAACTATGTAGAAGAACATACTGGGAAAGTATTTCATAAAAATATAATGAGTAAGTAGAAGTTTACATTAAAAAGAGAGGGAAATGAAGTTGAGGAGGCAACATTTTAGCCTCTCATCTGAACTAAAGAGAGTTCTATACAACTCATAGAAATACATTGCACCAAATTGGACAACAGAAGGGAATAACATTAAAGGAAAAGTGCAGGAGGCGGGGAGAACAAATAACAGGTGATTATATTATTAAGTGATGAACTAGTCAGAAGCAAAACAATCAAAAAGTGAAGAAAATGAAGAAAAAAAATGTAAAAGAATAGGATACAAGAAAATGCATAATTCATAATCATGACTGGAAGGTAAATGGAATTCACTCTCTAACAAAACAAAAGATGAAGGGAGAATTGATTAGAAATCAGACTCCAAAATATTTTATGTAAAATATATTTAAAATAGAAAGGTACATACAGAGTTAATATTTAACTATTTCTGGAATGGAGTCTATCATTCTTCAGCTGAAGTAAAAAAATAAAAGAAGCAGAAGTACCAAGCATGACCTCAGATGAAGGAAAAGCAAAAATATACCTAAATAAAGGAGGCAAAAACAAAGAAGCTACATTTTACTAAGAAGATGACTTATTATCAATACTAAAAATATATATTCATAAAATGGCAGGGCATTTAAGTTCTTAAACAGAAAGTTGAATAAATTACAAGGAGTACTAGATAATAAATCTATTATAGTGGGAAGCTTCAATTTACCCTTTTTCGACATGATGAAAAATATGAAGAGACTGAATATAAATATAGATAATTGGACATGAAAAATTTATTAAATTATATTTATTCTCATTGGAGAATACTTCATGGGTATAGAAAGGAATATAGTTATTTCTCAATTATACATGGTACTTTCACAAAAGTTTACAATATGTTAGAGAAAAAAACCTGAAAAATAAATAAAGGAAAGTCAAACTATTAATACATCTATTAGCAAACATATTTTAATAAAATTACATTCAAAAAGGGACTTTACACTCAAGATTAAAAATTAATTGGAAATGAAATAACTTAATACTAAGAAATGAGAAGGTCAAAGAACAAAGAGAAACAATAATTTCATTAAAGATAATGATAACAATGAGTCAAGATACAAAAACTTTGAAGATGAAACTAAAACAATGTTAGGATATATTTTTTAAATCTCTAAATACTGTCATAAAAGAATGAAATAATAGATCAACAAATTGAGCAGGCTACTAAAAAAATGTAAAATAAAAAGTTAAAAATCCAATTAAACATCCAAATAGAAATTCTGTCATCATAACAGTGATTATTACCAGGATTCACATAAAAAGGATTAATGAAAAACCTGGGATGATTTTTGAAACAATTTCATGAATTTTATGAGTGAAACAATTTCAATTTTATGAAACAATTTATGAAACAAATTAAGAATTCAATAAACAATGTATTCAATGATATTATAAACATGATAATAAGCACACAATTTTGAAAATTTTAGAAATTCTGATCATGAAAATGACCAACCACAATTCCAAAGCACTTAAGACACAACATGCTATACACATGAAATCTAAACAGTGGATTCAGCACAGGTTGAGACATTTTGGGGGGCATAACTAGTGAAGAAATAGATAGATAGAAATAGAGATATTTGTAATAGATTTTGTTTTCTTCTCAATGGGTGGAGGAAAGGGAGAGGTTGGGGGAAGAAAATTCAGAATCAAAATTATATTAAAATGGAATAAAAATAAAACTAATTTTATCATCAACACTATTACCAAATTGGGCAAAAGAAAGCCCCTAAATCATTTTCTGTTTCAATTTCCTCACCTGTAAAATTGGGATAATAATATTGATAACTACACGATGTTTTGAGACTCAGATAATTTGACACATAATGCTCTATGTAAACCTTAAAGTAATATATAAATATTGGTTAATATAATTGGAAATATGTTATATGCAGTTTTGAGTCAAAAAAAGAGAGATATAATGTTTTGAAGGGAAAAAAAGGGGACACAACATTCATTTGTTCATGTCTTGGTCTTGGATTTACCACTAACTAGTTCTGTGACTAAGGAATCAACTTAACTGTTCTGAGCTCATAGTTTTCTCTTCTGTGAAATGAAAGGATAAAATGATCTAAGGTCCTTTTCAAGCTGTTTCTATGATTAGAATACACAGCAGCAGCTACCCAAGCACATTTCCTTACATGGTGCTACATTTTTAGAAGCAATATCAAAGTTGTGTTTTGACCCATTTTTGAGTCTCTCAACACAGCCTCTCTTGGGTTTTCCAAGTGCCTTTCACATTCACTACCATACTACACTCCCCTTTGGGCTTGGCAGAATGTTCTTGATCTGTTTTCCCTTCCTAGACTTGGACAATTCCCCTAAAATGGGAGTTTCTTTCAAACATTGGCTGACTCCCTCTGCTTGGGAACTTCCTCCTTAATATTAGCTGTCTCTCACTGACTGTGTATCTCCTCCAGGTCTGAACTGTCTTTCTGTGGCTGAGTGCCCCAGTTCAGAATGAAATGGTCATTTCATAGTGGGTGTATTGCTTTCTAAATATAACTAATTTATCTTTATTTTAATCCACGTCAAAATTTCTTATAATTTATTTCAATTTCTTCTATTGCTATTTGAATGATAGGATATTTCTTACATACTGTATCTTATATTATACATTCATATATGTTAAAATAATAATTAAATCCAGTCCTTAAGGAATATATATTCTACTAAATAATAAGAAAGATATAGATAATGTAAATGTATTGTATGGAATACAAAATTCTCTGCAGCTGTCCTTGTTTTCATCTCCTTTCATATTCTCCAGGATACTTTCCTTATTCTCCCCCTTCCCTTCTCTAACTGTTCCTATCCCATTCTCCCTCTGCTTACTAGACCACACTATCTTCTCATGCTATAATCCTATGTGTCTCCTGCCATTCTCAGCTAAATTCATTTAAAAAATCTGTCTATACAATAAGGTTAATTTTATTTCTACTCACTCTCTTTTAAGTCTTCTACAATAGGGATTCTGATCTCTTTCAACTGAAACTATCTTTTCTAAAGTCACCTGTCCTCTATTAATAACCAAATCTAATGGTCTTTACTCAGCATTCATTCTATTTGACATCCCTTCATACTTGACAATATTGACCCTTCAGATATTTTCCCCTCTAAATTTTTCTGACCCTGTTCTCCTCTGATTTTTAAAAACCACATATCTAGTCAATCTTTCTTTGTTTCCTTTACTAAATCTTTTATCTCTAAGACATCAAATAACTATGGGCATATCACAAGTACATATTCTGTTCTTTTCTTTACTTATACTCTGTCATGGAGACATCATCAGTTCATTTCTGTGCTGAGGGCTCTTAGATTTATATTTTCATCTTTCTCTTGAACTTTTAGGAATATGTTAATTGGTTCCTGGGAATTTCCAATGAGATGTCAGATGGACATATCAAATTCAGCATGTTTGAAATAAGACTCATTTTTCCTACAAACCTACTCCTATTTGCTATTCCCATATTTCTTTTCATGGTCCTTTCCATCACCCAAGTTCAAAATTTTTGTGTCATTAGGAACTTTTCATTCTCTTGTCTCATATCCACTCAAATGTCAAATCATTTTTCTACAGAAAGGTTTTTAGCCAATTATAAATGTGATTGTGTCATTCACCTGTACAATAAACTCTAGTAGTTCCCTAATATTTTCAAAATCAAATGTGAATTTCATTGGCACTTAAAGTTCTAGTCCATCTCTATAGATATATTATACATTATTTCCCTCCATGCACATGCTCACTGCATAAGAATGGATATTTTACTTTTTTGCCTTTCCACTAGCGATCTACCAGTAGTGGAATATAATTCTTATTTTTTGCCCTCTCTCAGAATTTGCAGATTCTTTCAAGGCTCAGCTCAAGTACAACCAAGGCTCAGCTCAAGTACAACCTTCTCCATCAGGACTTTTCTGATCTGCAGAGCTACTATTATCTGCTTCTCCATTCTCCCTTCATTCCAAAGTATATGATTTGCATGTATGTAAATGTCATCTTCATCCTCCATCAAAACAGTATCAGACTTGGGACTGAATCTAGTTCTTTCTTAACTCAAAACTAGCTTCAAGTATACACTATGTTGCCTCTCACCTTCAAAATATTAATAATATACCATGAATTTAATGTTAATATCTTTCTCTTGTTTATCATCTCTTTTCCTGTATGGATCTTGATTGTACATAGTTGTTTGCATGTAATCTTCCCTTTTATCCTTGGAACTTCTTAAGAACAGAAACTATCATCATTTTCCTTTATATCTCTAGCATTTAACACAGTGGTTATCACTTACTAAATACCTGTTGACTGACTAATTGCCTTTTAAAAAAATTATAGCTTTTTTATTGACAGAACATACGCATGGGTAATTTTTACAACATTGTCCGTTGCACTCACTTCTGTTCCAACTTTTCCTTTCCCTCCCTGCATCCCCTCCCCTACAGGGCAGGAAGTCTTATACATGTTAAAAATATTAAAGTATATCCTAGATACAATATGTGTGTGCAGATCTGTACCATTCTTTTGTTGCATAAGAAAATTCAGAAGGTAAAAATAACCTGGGAAGAAAAACAAAAATGCAAACAGTTTACACTCACTTCCCAGTATTCCTTCTCTGGGTGTAGCTGATTCTGTCTATCATTGATCAATTGGAATTGGATTAGCTCTTCTCTATGTTGAAGATATCCACTTCCATCAGAATACATCCTCATATAGTATTGTTGTTGAAGTGTATAATGATCTCCTTGTTCTGCTTATTTCACTAGGCATCAGTTCATGTTCATCTCTCCAAGCCTCTCTGTATTCATCCTACTAGTCATTTCTTACAGAACAATAATATTCATTTACCACAATTCACTTAACCATTCTTCAATTGATGGGCATCCATTCATTTTCCAGTTGCTAGCCAGTACAAAAAGGGCTGCCACAAATATTTTGGCACATACAGGTCCCTTTCCCTTCTTTAGTATTTCTTTGGGATATAAGCCCAGTAGCAACACTGCTGGATCAAAGAGTATGCACAGTTTGATAACTTTTGGGGCATAATTCCAGATTGCTCTCCAGAATGGATGGATTCTTTCACAATTTCATCAACAATACATCAGTGTCCCCAGTTTTCCCACAGCCCCTCCAACATTCATCATTATTTTTTCCTGTCATCTTAACCAATCTGACAGGTGTATAGTGATGTCTCAGAGTTGTCTTAATTTGCATTTCTCTGATCAATAGTGATTTGGAACACTCTTTCATATGAGTGGAAAAAGTTTCAATTTCATCATCTGAAAATTGTTCATATCCTCTGACCATTTATCAATTGGAGAATGGCTTAATTTTTTATAAATTAGAGTCAATTCTCTATATATTTTGGAAATGAGGCCTTTATTAGTACTTATAACTGTTAAAAAAAAGTTTTCCTAGTTTGTTATTTCCGTTCTAATCTTGTTTGCATTAGTTTTGTTTGTACAAAACCTTTTTAATTCCATGGATTCAAAATTTTCTATTTTGTGATCAATAATGATCTCTAGTTCTCCTTTGGTCACAAAGTCCTTCCTCCTCCACAAGTCTGAGAGGTAAACTATCCTATGTTCCTCTAATTTATTTATAATCTTATTTTTTATGCCTAAATCATGGACCCATTTTGATTTTATCTTGGTATATGGTGTTAAGTGTGGATCCATGCCTAATTTTTGCCTACTAATTTCCAGTTTTTCCAGCAGTTTTTGTCAAATAATGAATTCTTCTTCCAAAAGTTGGGATCTTTGGGTTTTTCAAACACTAGATTGCTATAGTTATTCACTATTTTGTCCTGTGAACCTAACCTATTCCACTGATCAACTAATCTATTTATTAGCCAATACCAAATGATTTTGGCGACTGCTGCTTTATAATATAGCTTTAGATCAGGTACAGCTAGGCCACCTTCATTTGATTTTTTTTTTCATTTATTCCCTTGAAATTCTCAACTTTTTATTCTTCGATATGAATTTTGTTGTTATTTTTTCTAGGTCATTAAAATAGTTTCTTGGGAGTCTGATTGGTATAGCACTAAATAAATGGATTCGTTTAGGGAGTATTGACATCTTTGTTATATTCGATAGGCCTATCCAAGAGCACTTAATGACTTTCCAATTATTTAAATCTGACTTTATTTTTGTAGCAAGTGTTTTTCATAATTTTGCTCATATAATTTCTGACTTTTCTTTGGTAGATGGATTCCCAAATATTTTATACTCTCAACATTTGTTTGGAATGGAATTTCTCTTTGTATCTCTTGCTGTTGCATTTTGTTGGTGATGTATAAAAATGCTGAGGATTTTTGTGGATTCGTTTTATATCCAGTAACTTTGCTATTGTTGTGAATTATATCTAATAAGTTTTTATTAGAATCTCTGGGGTTCTCTAAGTATACCATCTTATCATCTGCAAAAAGTGATAGTTTGATTTCCTCATTACCTACTCTTATTCCTTTAATCTCTTTCTCAAGTCTTATTGCCAAGGCTAGCATTTCTAATATAATATTGAATAGTAATGGTGATAGTGGGCAACCTTGTTTCACTCCTGATCTTACTGGGAAAGGTTCCAGTTTATTCCCATTACATATGATGGTTACTGACAGTCTTAAATATACGCTCTTGACTATTTTAAGGAATAGTCCATTTATTCCTATACTCTCAAGCGTTTTTAGTAGGAATGGATGTTGGATTTTATCAAATGCTTTTTCTGCATCTATTGAGATGATCATATGGTTTTTGTTAATTTGATTATTAATATGGTCAATTATACTAATAGTTTTCCTAATACTAAATCAGTTCTGCATTCCTGGTATAAACCCTACTTAATCATGGTGTATTATCCTGGGGATGATTTTCTGAAGTCTTTTTGCTAATATCTTATTTAAGATTTTAGCATCAATATTCATTAAGGAGATTCAACATAGCTGGTTTAGGTATCAGTACCATATCTGTGTCATAAAAGGAGTTTGGTCGGACTCCTTCATTCTCTATTTTTTCAAATAGTTTATATAACATGGAGGCTAATTGTTCTTTAAATGTTTAGTAGAATTCACATGTAAATCCATCTGGTCCTGGGGATTTTTTCTTAGGGAGTTGATTAATAATAGCTTGTTCTATTTCTTTTTCTGAAATGGGACTATTTAAGCAATTTACTTCCCCTTCTGTTAATCTGGGAAGCCTATATTTTTGAATGTAGTCATCCATTTCACTTAGGTTATCAAATTTATTGGCATAGAGTTGGGCAAAGTAACTCCTCATTATTGCTCTAATTTCCTCTTCATTTGTTGGAAAGTTCCCCCTTCTCATTTTTAAGACTAACAATTTGATTTTCCTCTTACCTTTTTTCTGATCAGATTTACCAAAGGTTTATCTATTTTATTGTTTTCTTCATAAAACCAACTCTTAGTTTTATTTATTAATTCAATATGTTTTCTTTACTTTCTCCTTTTAATTTTAGAATTTCAAGTATAGTATTTGGTTGGGGGCTTTTAATTTAGTCTTTTTCTAGCTTTTTAGGTTGCAAGCCCAATTCATTGATCTTCTCTTTCTCTATTTTATTTAAGTAAGCCTGTAAAGATATGAAATTTCCCCTTATTACCACTTTAGCTGCATCCCACAAATTTTGGTATGATGTCTCATCATTGTCATTATCTTGGGTGAAATTATTAATTGTTTCTATAATTTGCTGTTCCACGCAGTCATTCTTTAAGATGAGATTATTTAGTTTCCAATTACTTTTTGGTCTATTTACCCCTAACTTCTTATTGAATGTAGTTTTTATTGCATTGTGATCTGAGAAGAAGGCATTTACTATTTCTGTCTTTCTGCATTTAATTTTGAGATCTTTATGTCCCAATATATGGTCAATTTTTGTTTAGGTTCCCTGAACTGCTGAAAAGAAAGTATACTCCTTTCTATCACCATTCAGTTTTCTCCAAAGACCTATCATGCCTAGTTTTTCTAATGTTCTATTTACCTCTTTAATTTCTTTCTTATTTGTTTTGTGGTTTGATTTATCTAATTCTGAGAGTGCAAGGTTGAGATCTCCCACTATTATAGTTTTGCTGTCTATTTCTTCTTGCAACTCTCTTAACTTCTCCTTTAGGAAGTTAGATGCTATACAACTTGGTGCATATATGTTTAGTATTGATATGGCTTCATTGTCTATGCTACCATTTAGCAAGATATAGTTTCCTTCCTTATCTCTTTTAATTAGATCAATTTCTGCTTTTGTTTGATCTGAGATAAGGGTGGCTACCCCTGCTTTTTTTGGCTTCACCTGAAGTATAATAGATTCTGCTCCAACCTTTTACTTTTACTCTATATATATCTCCCTGCTTTAAGTGTGTTTCCTATAAACAACATATTGTAGGATTCTGACTTTTGATCCAATCTGCTATCTGCCTCCTCTTAATGGGAGAGTACATCCCATTCACATTTACAGTTAAAATTCTGCATTTCCTTCCATCATATTATCCCCAAATTATGCTTTATTTCCCCCTGTCCCCCCTGACTCCCTTCTCCAGTATTAAACTTATAGGCCCCACTTGTGTTACGCAGCCCTCCCTTTTTAGTATCCCTTCCCCCTCCTTTTAAATCCCTTCCTCTTTCTTGTACCCTTCCCTTATTAATTTTTTCCTTTTACCTTTTCCTCTCCCCCCTTTTAATGAGGTGAGAGAGAATTCTCTGAAAAACAAATATGTTAATTATTTTCTCTTTGAGCTAACTCTGATGAGAGTAAGATTCACACAATGTTCCTCCCCCTTTCTAAATTCTCTCAAATATGATAAGTTTTCTTTGCCTCTTCCTGGGATGTAGTTTCCCACTTTTTATCTCCCCCTTTTCCCATTTTCTGACACTATTCCCTTTCCATTTCTACTTCCCTTTTTTATGCTATATCAGTAAAATCAAATTATACATGTGGACTTTCTGTATATTCACAACAGAAATACAGTTCTCAAGAGTTCCTTTTACCTTTTTTTTTGCTTCTCTTGAGTCCTGTGGTTTAGATCTGGTTTTTTTCTTAGAAACAAATGGAATTCATCAGTTTCATTAAATGTCCATCTTCTTCCATGGAAGTAAATGCTAAACTTAGCTGGGTAGTTTATTCTTGGTTGCATTCCAAATTCTTTTGCCTTTTGGAATATCAGATTCCAGGCCCTTCGACCCTTTAATGTTGATGTAGCCAGATCTTGAGTAACCCTTATTGTGGTAACTTGATATTTGAATTGTTTTTTTTCCTGGCTGCTTGCAATACTTTTTCCTTAATCTGATAGTTCTGCAGTTTGGTCACAATATTCCATGGGGTTATTTTTTTGTTTGTTTGTTTGTTTTGGTTTTGGTTTTAGTTTTGGTTTTGGTTTTTTAGGGTCTTTTTCAGAAGGTATTTGATGAATTCTTTCAATGCCCATTTTACCTCCTGATTCTATTACCTCTGGGCAGTTCTCTTTGATGATTTCCTGTAAAATAGAATCTAGGCTCTTTTTTCATCATAATTTTCGGGAAGTCCCATGATCCTCAGATTATCTTTCCTAGATCTATTTTTTGAGGTCTGTTGATTTTCCCAGTAAATATTTGACATTATTCTCCAGTTTTTCATTTATTTTTTTTTTTTGTTTTTGTTTTGCTTAACTGATTCTTGGTATCTCAATTAATCATTAATTTCTATTTGTTCAGTCCTGATTTTTAATGAGTTATTTTCTTCTTTTTGTATATGTCCAATTGAATTTTTAAATGACTTATTTTGCTCTATGGAATTTTTTTCCTTTTCACTATTTTTTTTAGTGAGTTATGTTATTTTTCCAATTCACAAATCCTACTTTCTTGGGAATTCTTTATCTTTTCCAATTCACAGATCATACTTTCCTGTGATTTTTTAACCTTTTCTAATTCACAAATTTTGTTTCCCTGTACTTCCTGTGAATTCTTTATCTTTTCCAATTCAAATTTCAGGACCTTGTTACTCTCTAGCATAGTTTCTCTTTCCTTTGCCTATTTTTCTTCTAACTCTTTTGAGGTCTTTAATAGTCTCTTCTAGGAGAGAGTTATGTGATGGGGGCTAGGTAACATTCCCCTTCAGGGTATTAACTGGAGACTGTCTGCTGTTAGTCTCCTCAGGGTTGGAAACCTGCTCTTTTTCTGTATAGAACCTGTCATTCATTCTCTTCATTTTTTTACTCATTTTTAAAAACCTATGGGGTCTGCCTTTAGTGTAAGGAGGTTACCAGCCTCCTCTGCAGAACAGAGATAGTTATGGACAGCAACTGTCTTGTGAATGGGCTGTAAAGGTAACTATGCAACAATGTTTATGGCAAGAAATTAGAAACATAGTGGATGCCCATCAACTGGAGAATGACTGAATGAGTTATGTATGGTATATGAATATTATGAGTAGTAGAAAGAGGGATTACAACATAATTTTTGGAAATGCTTTTCTTCCTGGAATAAGAGCATCAGCCAAATACATTTGACACATGATAGGATTATTTTTCATTGCCTGTGGCCAAACTGTCCATTCATATATTTTATAAGGCTCAGCTAAATTAACACTGGGCACTGAAAAGGCAAATCTTTTCATATTGTCCTTATCCAGAAGGATGGAATAGAAACAATCCTTAATGTCTATTACCCAAAGAGACCATTCTCTAGGCAATTGAGTAGGAGATGGAAGTCTAGGCTGAGGAGTTCCCATAGTTTCCATCTGTTCATTTACTTTTCTTAAATCATTCAACATCCTTCATTTTCTAGAAGTCTTTTTTATAATAAATACAGAGGAAATCCAAGGATTTAGAGAAGGTTGTAAGGATCTTTGGTCAAGTTGCTCCTGTACTACATCTAATAAGGCCTGAATTTTTTCACTTTGTAAGGGCCACCATTCTACACCCATTGGTATATCAATTTTCCATTGAATGGGAACAGGTGAGAGTATTGGCAGGACTTCAACAGTAGCCCTACCTAAAAAACCCGGAGTACTCATTTACAATCCTAACTGTTGTAAAATTTTAGATTCCCCATAGATTGATGGGAATTTTTTCAGCTATTAAAGGAGTAAAAACTCCTGTTTTCTCTTCAAATATCCATCTCAAAGGGGTAGCACTAACTTCAGTTGCTATTGATCCTCCTATGGCAGACATATAGCTGTCTGCCGTAATCTTTGGCTAATGACTGTGCTAACTGGTACTTCTAATGATTGTACAATCTGTACCTGTGTCTACCAACTCTTTCGATGGCAATGCATTTATGTAGATAGTGAGCATTGGATGGTCAGTTATAATGGCTGCAGTCAAGAATATTCCTGGATTTTGTTGTTGGGAGTCAAAATCTAGGCAAATATCACCAGATTTCCTATTAGGAGTCTGTATCAGTAAACCTGATGCTACTACTTCTACTGGGTGATAAGTCACACATTCTCTACCTTTATTAGTGACTTTCCCCAGTTTCCCACATCAGTGTATGGATGGACACTGTTTTTTAATCACTCTCAGGAGCTGAAATGGTCAAGTTTACTGTGCCTGAAGGCAAAGGATCCATAGGCCAGACAGAGACATATTTCACTTCTCCAGGGGATATCTCAGTAGTCCCAGCTGCATATAACTTTATTCTCCCCAATTGTAATCCCTTTCCCCCATCAAGTTGCTTTTCTGTTGATTGATCATGAGGGGGTACTGAACTTCTAAAGACTCTCTAGGTGTAACATCAGCTGCCACAATGCCTCAAGTGTTTTTTTTGTTTGTTTGTTTGTTTGTTTTGTTTTGTTTTGTTTTGTTTTCTGAGACCCTGGAGATGGGCCCTGCATCCCATTTCCCTGAGTCAATCTATATTCTGATGCCCAATGGAAACTTCTGTTGCATTTTGGACATAGGATTTTGGGTCTTGTTTTCTTCCACCCTGTCTTCTATGGGAACAATGAGTTTTCAGATGCCCTAGTTTACCATATTTTTTTTAAATTTTGTTTTTTATTAATTTTTATAATTATAACATTTTCTTTGACAGTACATATGCATAGGTAATTTTTTTTACAACATTATCCCTTGTACTCCCTTCTGTTCTGAGTTTTTCCCCTCCTTCCCTCCACCTCCTCCCCTAGATGGCAGGCATTCCCATACATATTAAATATCTTATAGTATATCCTAGGTACAATATATATGTGCAGAACCGAATGTTGTTGTTGTTGTTGTTGCAAAGTAAGGGTTGTATTTGCAAGGTAAAAATAATCTGGGAAGAAAAACAAAACAAAACAAAAATGCTCACAGTTTATACTCATTTCCCAGTGTTCCTTTTCTGGATGTAGCTGATTCTGTCCATCATTGATCAATTGGAATTGGATTTCTAGTTTACCATATTGAAAGCATTGACCAGTTTTTCTGGAAGTCCCTTACCAAAAGGGACCCTGTCTTTCCATGTTCAGATTTTAAAAAGTCTGCATGATAGCCTGGGAATAAAAAGTATTTGTGTCCACAGTGTCTTATAATCTCATCTAAAGGAGTATCCTTGTGTAGTCCTAGTATAATTCTTCCACAAACTTCATTAGCATTATCCTTAGCAAGTTGTCTTATCATTTGTTGGTACATTTTCACCAATAGTTTGTATGATAGTTGTCTGCAGATGTCCCATGAAATCAGCTATTTTCATGAAGGCTTCCTTTCTATCTTACCTTCCTGGGAGGGTACCCCATGCACTGATAGCAGCAGCAGCAATTTGTTCATATGGTGTCAAAGGGTAATCTGCCCTAAAATGTCTGCATAAGGACCTACACCTATTAGTTGGTCAAAGGTGACTGGTATATTAAGTCCAGTTGCCTATTTTGCTGGGCTTGTAGTCTACAGATTTCACTATACTCAGAAAGCCATAATTGTTGTCTGGGTTCTAAACATGTACTTGCTGTAGATTTCCACGTAGACCCATAAAGAGTGCAAGCTTTTTTCAGATCTTTGATCATTTCCAACTTAAAGGGAGTGAATTTTCTTTTTTCTTGACCTGAAGAGTAAAACTCTTAAATCACAGGGTATGCTTCTGTTTTAAAATCAGATATATCCTGTCCATTTTTAGCTTTAATTAGTGACCTTTGGTGGACAAAGCTCCTGCATCAATGGTGCTGATGGTGTCATTGCCCTCCCCCCATCTTCCTCTCTTCTCCCACCAGGGTGAAATTGAGGGAAGATGGTCAAGAGATGGAGAATGCTCTAATGGCACCTGCTCAGGTATAATTGGGCTGTGAAAATGAGAAGCACCACATTCTTTAAGCTTATTGGTATGGTATGGTACTTAAATCGAATTCTCCATGTATTTCAGCTGCTTTGTCAGTACCATTCCCTTTCTCCTCTTTCTCCTCACACTTCCTTGTCTGGCTGTTCTTTAAGTTTTTCCTTTTTTAGAACTTGTGGGATTCTTTAAAGCCAATTGTATTATGTTGTACATAAGGAATGTTTCCTCAGGAATTAAATCAGGACCCATAGTTTTGTAATATTCAATTAGTTGCTCTCCCATTAGTTCCTATATATCTGGCTCTAATTTTTCTTGCTTAGAGAACCAAGAAGACCTGCACTCTACAATATTTAAGAATCCATTGATTTGCTTCCATGTTACCAACAAACCTTACTTCTTTATTAACCTAACTATGCATTCTACATGCTTCCCTTGGGGTGGAGGAAATTCTTTTCTTAGCATTTGCCTCATTTCATCTAAAAAAGTGACTAGGTTGGCCCTTACCAAAGTTTTCTGCTTGTCTATTTTCATATTCACCCTATTTACAGGTCACAAGCAACTTCTCCACTGAACTTGGCTGTCAAGCTAATTTGTGCCCTGCTTTGCAAAGCCCTGCATTTCTGAATAAAAATCGAGGTCTTCTCCACTATGCAGGCTACCATAAATAATGGAAAGATCTGAACAAACTAAAGAGAATCTTGACCTATGTCAAAAAATCAGAAGTAAAGAGGGGACGATGACTGATCACTTGAAAATAACAGCTAAGAGGCTCCATCTAAACAGAATGAACTGGACATATGAGAAAGCAGCTATTCTTTTACTGCTTCAAGTAATGTCTATTCACACATAATCTCAGGATGAAAAATCAATAAAGTTGCACAATGGATAAAATGCTAGATTTGTAGTCATGAAGACCTGAGTCTTTCTTCAGACCATTACATGCTTTGTGACCCCGGGCAAATGATTTAATTTATCTTAGCCTCAGTTTCCTCATCTCTAAAATGAAAATTGTGTTAAGGTTCAAATGAAGTGATAACAATAAACCTTAAAGTGATATAAAATGCTCTCTATTATTATTTCTCACTGAAGGTACTGAGGCAATTATTTGTTGACTTAAGTAACCATAGTATTGACTGTTTTGTTCAGAGATTTTTCCGTGATGAAATGGAAAACCTTCCAAGATCTATCACAACTAAAGATGCAGAAATCTAGAAAGCATTATTAAACATTACATTATTTGGGGAAAGAAAAAAAAGACAGTGGCACAGGTAATGTTTTCCTCAAACTATATTTTAAAAGACTGATAAAATATATATAATCCTATACTGGACAAATTTATTCCCCACTCAGCTCTTCTAACTTTCTGGACTTCAAAATTATATCCTACATTTAACATTTTGTATCTGTGTGTCCCTGTGTGTTCATCAAAAAAAAAGAAAAAAAAAAAAGCTCGTCCCAACATCCAGTGCCTTCATTTTCTCCTACGTGATATTCAGCTCCAATTTTTATATTAAATAATTAATTTGTAAATTGAATTATCTGTGAAGTAGTGCCTTCTACTAATGAAGATAACATCTGCTCTAGAACTTGTGGTCTTAAAAAGTTGGAGACATCTGGATGGTATAGTGAATAGAGTGCAATCCTGAATTTAAATTAAGTCTTAGAAACTTAATTCATGTGACCATGATGAATCTCTTACTTTCTGTCTATAAAATAGGGACAATAACATCTCCTACTTCTCAGGGTTATTGTGAGGACACAATAATAAAGTATTTGTAAAATATTTTGAAAATCTTAAAGTACTTTATGAATGCTGCTAATTATTAGAAAGTTGCCTGTGGCATTAGCAAAATAAATCACTTCTCCAGGATCAAATAGCCAAATGCTAGCATTCTTTCTACCTACCCCATGTTGCTTCTCTAGTTACAAACTAAGTAGAAAAAGGTACACCATAATTTACTGAAGACTTAATTTAAGAAAGGATCCAGGAAAAAAGCTCATAGATATATAAAGAAAAATGTAAAGTGGATTGTAGTTCAATTTTAGTTTCTAATACAGCCAGATATTGAAATCTCTAATGATAAGTTATTCTTGTTTCTTAGCAGGTTTACTTGTACTTTTCTTGTCTATTTCCATATCCAGCTTATTTACATCCAACCATGAGAAATTGAGGCAAATAGGATTAACTGATTTACCCAAGGTCATACAGTTAGTATCTGTTGGAGGTCAAATTTGAATCCAGATCCTCCTGACTCCATGAGACCAACCCTAATCATAATACAAGGACACAAATTTGAAATCATAGGTATGAACTCATCAGGGAAGTTTTATCAATTTGAATAGATTAAAAATATCAAGAATAGTGGCAGCTAGGTGGTGCAGTGGATAGAGCACTAGCCCTGAAATCAGGAAGACCTGAGTTCAAATCTGGTCTCAGACACTTAACACTTCCTGTTTGACCCTGGGCAAGTCACTTAACCTCAATTGCTTCAGAAAAAAAAAATCAAGAATTGTCTTTAGGTAACTGATTTACCTAAACTACTACATTAAAAAGAAAAAACACAAAGCTTTAATTGGGATTTTCTGTCTGCAAGTACAGTTTTCCTTAAAATATACCACAGGGCTTCTCAATGAAATCTATTCTTAACTCTCTTCCCTCTTTGGAAGCAAGGAAGATATAACTTCTTAGCTTCAGTGATCCTCCAATTTATCTTAAGGTCTTCCAATTTTCTAAGTCAGACTCCCTAACTTATAGTGATGACATATTCCAGGAAACCTTTTTTACTCCTAATCTCTTAAGAGTTGTCTATTTTCTATGATAGACAGTTTTAAATGGTATAGAACAGTTTGGTTATCAAGGGGGAAGGAGGAGGACTTAGTGGTGATAATGCTATATAATGCTTTATAGACAGCTTCATTTAAAAGGAAACACATAATTGGTCTAACTCAACCTTTTGTTGTACCATTGGTAGTAAGACTGAAATCCTAGTTTATCAAGCATATCATTGCTATTATAGTCTGAACATCCTTTAGATCATGCTGTCAAATGAAGACATAGTCCATTAGGTACCATTTGTTGGAACTTGAATGTATTCATTATGTTTTCAATCTTTTAAAAAATGGTCTCAACCTCAAATGTTCATTGTGAAATATGTGTAAAGAATCTTGCATATTTGCCACAATTTAATAACAGATTTCTATTAGTCAGTTTGAAAAATATAGAATTTTACTCTAAATATATAAAAATAAAATGTTTCATTTAATGTTAACTGTCAGAACAGGTCAGAGTATTTTTATGATTTTCGTTGTTTATACCATTTTAAATCTGGCTTGGGTTAGAATTAGCTAAAACTCTCTCTCAAGTAATGACTTCTCTAACTACAAGAGATTGAATCACAAATATCAGAACTAAAGGAAATTAACAGCAATAGTATACAAATCATTGATTTTTTTTTCTCTTCTGCCTCCCAGATCCCTGTTTCCAACAGTAGGGGCTGGAAAAGGGAGATTGAATGAGGAAATGGAAGAAAATACATGCTAGAGAATAGTCACAAAAGAAAATCCAGAAAGAAAGAAGACTCCAGAGGTGACAAAGGCATGTTCTAACCCAAAATACAAGAAGGTAAACAAAAAAAGTCATTCCAAAGTCAAAATCAGGAATCCCTAAAAATAGCATGTCTTCGTGGGCTAGGTAAGTCATACACTGAGACCAGAAACAAAAGGTACAAAGCTAGAAGAAGGTCCCACAACAGTTAGACAGAATCCATGAGGAAGGAAGCATGAAGTACCAACAGTTAATTATTTGTCTTGCATAAGGAGACAACTTCAGAGAAAGCTTTAGACTTCTCACCTTGAACCCAAACCCTTCAAGCAATCTAGATTCTAATAACTCCCAAGTTCTCTCCTTGGATCCAATGCCCTTCAGTGAAGTATGTTCACCCATAACTTCAAAATTCTTCCTGATAGACCTGAAGATCTATCAAGTTCATTTCACACAGTTACCAAATTCTCCCTTTGCACTCAAAGTCCTTTGCATCTACTGACTTTCGAAGAAAACCTGTTATCTTTATAAACTTTGAAAATCTATAAAGCTCAATATGTCCAGGACTTCTCAGACTACATGTTTACGATAAGTAAAGGACATCAAGAACTTGGTGAACAAAATTTTGAAACAATATGAACCCCTTATAATAAGGACAGAGGATGTAATGGAAATGCAGTAAGTTGAATATTTCCTACCAGAAAGCCCAAAAGCTGAACACCTGCTTGAGAATGTGTGTACCACTTTGTTCAGTAATTTCTCCTCCCTGTCCCTGTCCCAGTCCCTGTCTCTGTCCCTGTCTCTGTCTCTCTCTCCTCCCTCCTCTTTCTCTCCCTTTTCCCTCTCTCTGTCTGTCTCTGTCTCTGTGTCTCTCTCTATCTCCCTTTTTCACCCCTTTGGATTCCAATGAAGCCAATAGACACTTTCTCTGAATTATATTTCTAAATAATTGAAGCAACTCCTAAATATCATTTATCAGTTAGATAAAATATTTTCCCATCTATAATCACATATACAATGAAATATACCTTCACGTTAAAAATATTTGGCATACAAGAAAAAGTTTCTGATGATCCAAAGTTCTGATTTCCAATATCCAAGAGGATTGATTAGCATATAGCATGATTTATAAGTTAGATTGGGTTGTCTCTGTCTCTATTAGATATTAATTGTAGAAACAATCATGGTAGATAGGATAAATTCAAGAATTATCTAATGATGAAAAATATTTCTATTTTTAAAAGCACTGTTTTAGCTAATATGGACATAATATGGCATGATCTTACATATATAATTAATATATTGCTTGCCTTTTCAATGGGTGAAGGACAGCATTCTACAAGAAATCATCAAGGAAAACTGCCCTGATATACTCAGGCAAATACTCATTGAAATAATCTATACATCAACTCCTGAGATATATCCCACAAGTAAAAGTCCAAGAAATATTGTTGCAAAACTCCAGCGCTATAAATTCAAGGAAAAAAAAATACTATAAGCACGGGGGGTGGGGTTGGTGGAAATCAAGTATCAAGGAACCACTGTCAGGATTATCCGGGATTTGGCAGATTCTGTAATAAAGAATAATATAAATAATACCATATTCCAGATATCAAAAGACCTTGGATTATAATCCCAAATCAACTACTGTAATATTCTTCTCTAAAATTTAATGTTTTCTGGGAGCAAGTTTCTTGGGGGGCTTCTGGAGGCAGCCAGTAATCACCACAAGTGCAGCCAGGAATTAAAGTGCAAATCCTTTATTGTTTCCTTCAAAATCTTGTCTCTTTTCCTGGGGCCCGGTTAGCTTTCTTAGAAGCCTATCTCTCTCCTTAGCTCCAAGAGCTCCTGCTGTTAGTCCTTCGCCTCTGCCAATTTCTGCCTCTAGCTCCCTCTGAATGAGCTTCTAGTGGCCTTGTTCCTTCCTTGCCCTGAAACCTCCTCCTTATATACCCCACACTGATTATACACCAATCTTTATATCACTAGGAAACTATAATTTGTTGTAGGATTAAATCAATGATAAACTACATTTAACCACTGTCTCCTCAATTCCACTTAGTACCTTGTTTTAAGTTCTAGCCCATAATATTTCCTTGTAGAATCAGATCAATCATACTGAACCATGCTAAATTAGATAATTATAGTCTCTATCAATTTCACTACCTTAGTATCTTGTAAGAATTCTAACAAACTATCCATTGAGACTGAATATCATCTGTAAGATGAGGAGATTCATCTTCAATGAAGTAGGGGATTTTCAATCATTTCTATTGAAAAAAAAAAAAAACAGAACTAAGTAGATCCACAAATACAAGACTTCAAAGAAGCATGAAAGGTAAACAGTAAAGAAAAAAACACATTATTTAAAGGTTAAATTGTACATCCATACATTGGAAGATTGTACTTAGAACTCTTGAGAACTGTACCTTTCATTAAGGTAGTTATAAGGGGCATACATAGATAGATGACATAGTCATAAGTTGACTCTAATGCAACTATATTAAAAATACATTAAGAGGCAGAAAAAAGTGATTATTGGGAGGAAAACAAAAGGGAGGTAAAGTGAATAAATTATATCATTTAAAGAGGCACAATAAACCTACTAATGTAGAGGGAAAGAAGAGAAGGGGATGAACTTTGTCTAAAATTAATTTTATTAGTTTTTAACTCGAAGAGGGAATAAAATACAAACTCAATTTGGTATATAAATTCAGGAGGAGAAAGGGGGAAAAGGAAAATCTTGATAGGAGGGAGACAGAAATATTAAGAGATAGTTGTCAGAAAATGGAAAAGGGGTGATAGAAGGGCAAGTTGAGGGAAAGGTGAGTCAGAAACAAAATACTAATGAAGAGAGACAGAGTAGAAAGAGAAAAAAGTATATGTGGGGGAGAAAATAAGATAGAAGGAAATACACAGCTAGTAATCATAACTATGAATGTGAATCAAATGGACTCTCTCATAAAATAGAAGTAGACTAACTTAAAAAACAGATTCCTGCAATATATTGCTTAAAAGAAACATATTTGAAGCAGACAGACACACACACACACACACACACACACACACACATACAGAGTAAGTATGAAAGGACAGAGAGAAGAGATTGTATTTCAGCTGAAGCAAAAAAAAAAAAAAGGAGAGATGTCAATTCTGATTTCAGACAAAGCAAAATCAAAAATAGATCTAATTAGAAAAAGATAACAAAGAAAGCTACATCTTATTACAAGGTATCATAGACAATAAAGCAATATCAATACTAACCATAAATGCACCAGTGGTACAGCATTCAAATTCTTAGAGAAGTTAGGTCAAGTTACAGAAAAAATAGACAGCAAGATTGTACTAGTAAGGGATCTCAACACCCCCTCTCAGAATTAGATAAATATATGCATAAAATAAACAAGAGAAAAGTTCCAGAAGTTAATAGAACCTTAGAAAACTTAGATATAATAGAAAACTGAATAAGGATAGAAATAAATATACATTTTTCTCAGTGGTACATGGTACCTACAAAAAACCTGACCATGTAGTAGAGCATAAAATACTGACAATTAAATGCAGAAAGGCAGAAATATTAAATACATCCTTTTCAGATCATGATACAATAAAAATTAAATTCAATAAATGACCAAGGAAAGATAGACTAAAAACTAATTGGAAATTAAATAATCTAATACTAAATAATGAATGGGTTAAATAACAAATCATAAAAATAATAATTTCATCCAGGAGAATGGCAATAAAAGACAATGTACAAAAACTTATACATTGTAAACAAAGCAGTTCTTAGGGCAAATTATATTTCTTTAAATGCTTATTTGAATAAAATAGAGAAAGAGATCAAAGAATAGAATATGCAACTAAAAAAATCTAGAAAAAGAACAAATTAAACCCTTCCAATTAGATACCAAATTAGAAATTTTGAAAAATCCAAAGAGATTAATAAAATTGAAAATAAGAAAATTATTGAACTAATAAGTATAATTGAGTTGGTTTTATGAAAAAGAAAAACTAAAAAAAAAAATAAATCTTTGGTTAGTTTGATTAGGAAAAGAAAAAAAAAAGAAAAATCAAATACTAGAATCAAAAATTAATATGGTGAATTTACCTCAAATGAAGAAGAAATTAAGGCAATAATTAAGAGCTATTTTGCCCAACTGTATGCCAACACATTTGGCAATCTAATTGAAATGGGTGAATATTTACAGAAATGTAAACTACCGAAATTAACAGAGGAAGAAATACAATACTTAAAATAACCCCATTTTTGAAAAAGGAATTGAACAAGACACCAATGAAGTCCCTAAGAAAGAATCTCTAGGACCAGATACATTTATAAGTGAATTCTACCATTTAAAGAATGAATGCCAAAATTATATAATACTACAGGAGCCCTAAAAGCAGAAAGAGCCAACACAGATAAAAAAATGGAACAATTTCCTTAATAAATATTGATGCAAAAAATTTTAAGTAAAATATTAGCAAAGAAATTATAACAACTTATCAGGTGGATAACGCTATGATCAACTTGGATTTATACCAGGAATGCAGGGCTGATTCAATATAGGGAAAATTATTTACAAAATCAGTAACAAGGCTAAGAGAAATCTTAGGACAATCTCAGTAGATGCAGAAAAATTTTTGATGAAATATAGAATCCATTCCTATTCTAGAGAACATAGGGATAAGTGGAATTTTCTTTAGAATAAGGAACTTTTATCTAAAACCACCAACAAACATTATATATAATGAGCCAAAGCTAGAATCACTCCCAGTAACATCAAAGGTAAAATAATGAAGCTCATTATCACAACTATTATCCAATTTTGTACTAGAAATGTTGGCTTTAAAAGTAATTTTAAAAAGAAATAGATGGAATTGGCATAGGCAATGAGGAAATACAGTTATCACTCTTTGCAGATGACATAATGATATATTTAGAGAATCCTAGAGAATCAACTTAAAAACTACTTAAATCAATTAACAACTTCAGCATATTACAGAATATAAAATAAATACACATAAATCAGCAGCATTTCTGTATGTTACCAACAAAGCCCAGCAGAAAGGGATAGAAAGAGAAATTCCATTTAAAATAATTGTAGACAGAAATAAAATATTTGGGAGTCAACTTGCCAAGAAAAATCAGGAATTATATTGACACAAATACAAAACATTTTTCACAAAAAATCAGATCAAAACAAGTAGAAAAATATAAATATTTCATGAATAGGCTAGGTAATATAATAAAAATGACAATTCTGTCTAAATATATTTATTCATTGCCTTATCAAACTGTCATAAAATTATTTTTAGAGTTAAAAAAAAATAAGAAGACAATTCATCAGGATAAACAAAAAGTCAAGAATATTAAGAGAATCAGTGAAGAAGAAAAAAAAGGATGGTAGCCTAGCAATAGCGAATATCAAAATCATTTGGCTAAAAAAGAAAGTAATGGATCAATGGAACAGGTTAGCTACACAAGACACAATAATCAATGACGATAGTAATACACTGTTTGATAAACCCAAAGACTCCAGCTTGTGGAATAAAAACTAACTACTTGACAAAATTGCTGGAAACACTGGAAAATACTGTCAGAAACTTAACATCAAATTAATTTTTCACAAACAAAACCAATGCAGCCAAGATTACAAGGAAAACAGAAAGATAAGAAATATTTTTTGCAGTCAGTGTTTCTAGTAACGGTCTCATTTCTAAAATATATAGAGAACTGAGTCAAATTTATAAGAATACAAATGATTTTTCAATTGATAAATGGTCAAAACCAATGCACAATTTTCAGATGAAGAAATTAAAGCCATTTCTCATCATATAAAATGCTTTAAATCTCTATTGATTAGAAAAATTAAAACAAGTCTGAAATATTGTGTCACTCATGAGATTGGCTAAAATGACATGAAAAGAGAATGATAAATGTTAGAGGGGATGTGGGAAAAATGGGACACTAATGCATTGTTAGTGGAGTTGTGAACGTATCTAACCATTCTGGAGAGCAATTTCGAACTATGCCCAAAGAGTATAACACTGAATATTTTTTTCAACAATCAATGCTACTACAGAGTCTGTATTACAAAGAAATCTTAAAAGAGGGGGTCTGGAAACAAAATGCTAGTATCATTAGCACATTATAGATTCACATCCAAATTTCCTTTTTATGTATCATCTTATCAGTGAGATTCAATAAAATGAATCTTAGATACGTATTCATAAGTTCTGCATCTGTATTTCTTCTAGTTTAAATCCATGATTCTTAGAACTATACTTGTTAGTTTAAAAGAACAAAGGGCAGACTGTTCAATATATTCCATGCAAAAACTAAACATATGTGCTTTGATTTTTCTTTACTCACAATCTCATGATTTACAAAATAAGAAAAAAAATTGCTCCAATGTATTACTCCATTAAAATTTCTTTGTCAGAATCAATAGTTCTGATCTTAAAATTCCCATGCTTCCACACTCCAGTTTTTTTTCTATAAAAATAATGAATAGGCTGATTTTTAAAAGCCTGGGAAGATTTATATAAACTGATGGTGACTGAATTAGGAAAGATCAGGAAAACATTATACAGAGCCACAAAATTGTATAATGTTCAGCGATGATATTATTGGCTTTTCTTAGCAATTCAGTGATCCAAAATAATTCCAAAAATTTTTGGATACAAAATACCTTCTGCTTCCAGAGAGAGAACTATGAAGGCAAAATGCAGATTGGAGCATACTATTTTCACCTTTTTTCCTGTTTTTTTCTCTTGTAATTTTTTTTCCCTTTTGTCCTGATTTTTCTCTCTCAACATGACTCATGAAACTATGTAAAGGATGAATATACATGTAAAACCTAAAAAAGAAAAAAAAAAGCAAGTTAGAATTGACTAAATGGAAGCTATGACATGAGAAATCAAGAAACAATAAAAGAAAACCAAAGGAAGGGGGGAAAATAAAGAAAAAGACAGCTAAATTGTTAGAGCTAAGATTTTAGAGAAAAGGTAGCAAATAACCTAAGCTCTGAACACTTTAAACAATGCCATAATATAATTAGTACAGAAACAAAACCCACCCAAGGACTGGATGAAATAATTTTCTAACCAAAGATAACTTAAAAGGTCAGTAGGAAAATATATGAAATAGGAAATAGATCAATGCTGTAGGCTACACAAACAGACCAATCCCTTGCAAACTAGAAGAGGGCTTTGGAAACCACTGAACTAGCAGCATCAACAGTTGCTTCTAGAGCTATCAGCGAATAGTCACTAAGAATTTTGAACAACGGATTGAGAAGGAGATTACAGGGGCCTCTGGGGGTAGCAAACTGTAGCTTTATCAATACTTAGTTTCAGATTGAAGTTCTCAATGGCAGTTCCAGAGTGAGGAGGAGCATTAGTACTGTTTGTGGCCAGTGGAACACAGTAGAGGAGGCATCATCTTCATAGTTCTAAGATGGAAAAGAGTTTTTTGTGGTCTCTCATAGTCCACAGAACAGAATAGGAGAGTGGTAAACATACCTCTGTTTAGAAGTTTAATAAGTGAAACTTGTAGTTCTTTAGAAATATGTCTGAAAACACCTGAAAAAAAAACCTGAAGCTTGGAAATTAGACTCACCACCCTGAAAATAGAGCCCCACTTTAATGAAGAGTTAAAATTCAAGCAATATCCTGGAGAAATGAACAAACAACAGAAAAAATTCTACCATAAAAAGTTACCATGATGGTAACAAGAAAGATCAAAACACACAGTCAGAACGCCTACATCCAAAGAAGAAAAATGTGAATTTGTCTCAGATAATTTAAAAAATCAAAAATAAATTTTATTTATAAAACATATGCATGGGTAATGTTTCAACACTGACCTTTGCAAAACCTTGTATTCCAAAATTTCCCCTCCTTTCCCCATCCCTTTCCATAGATAGCAGATTATCTAATACATCTTTGTTAAATCCAATATACTAATACATAAATAAGAGATCAAGCTAGAATTGGAAATAATAAAGCAAAATATAAACAATGGAAAAATATAAGATATCTCATAAGAAAAACTTTTCTGTAGAACATATCAAGAAAAAAATACAGAAGAATAATTGGATTTATCTGGAACCTAACTTTTAAAAAAAATCTTGATACAATGGTACAAGAAATAATTGAAGAAAAAAGAATAAGAGGGGAAGGTAGAAAAAGGGAAAAAATGCATTGATCATTACCTGAAAGTGATCCTATGAGTAAAACCTATAGGAACATCATAACCAAATTACTAAAGCTCCAGGTCAAGAGAAAAAATATTATGAGCAACAAAGAAAAAATCAAATAGAGAGAAGCCACATTCTTTTGTTCTTCAAAATAGAGTGTCCCAAGAACTGCAGTCTTTTAACATAGTAGCTGTTATGTGTTCTGTGATTCTACTTGTAGCTCCTCTGTATTTGTGTGTGTGCTTGTGCTTAATTAAAACATTCTTGGAAGAAGTGAAGGGAGGAAAAGGGAAAAAGAATTAAAAAGTACACAAAAGGAAACAAAAGGAAACCTACAAGGAAGCAAAGATGGATAACTCTAAACAAGATATGTAGTATTTATTATACAGGGTTTCTTAAAAATGGAAATTTATTGTTTATTTTGAATACTATCCTGTGCAAATGGTATTTTTTTCCTTTTTCTATGTTGTATATGAATTCTAAATAAATGAATGAATTAAAAATAAAACAAAAAGTAGAATTGATCAAATTAAAAAGCAATTACAAAAGTTTACTGAACAAAATAATTCCTTAAAAATTAGAAATAAGCACATAGGAGCTAATGACTTTAGAAGAAATCTAAAAACAATAAAGCAAAACCAAAAGAATGAAAAAAATATAAGACAAAATAGAATACCTCATTAGAAAAACAACTAACCTGGAAAATAATAAAAACTGCTTTAATATTCTAGAAGCAGAAGGCAAAATGGCAATCTAAAGACTACCAATCATTTCCTGAAAAAGATCCCAAAATTAAAGCTCCCAGGAACATTATAACCAAATTATTCTAGAGCTTTCCAGTAAAGGAGAAAATATTGTAAGCAACTAGAAAAAAATAATTTAAGTATGATTAAATCAGGAGAGTGCAAAATTTAGTAGCTTTTACAGTAATGGACTGGAGAACTTGGAATATAATATTCCAGAGGGCAAAAGAGTTCATCTTTACAACCAATATTTCAATCAAGAATCATTTATACAACAAAACTGAGTATAATTCTTCAAGAGAAAATGGTCATTAAATGAAATAAAGTGCTTTCAAATATTATTGGTTAAAAAAAATAGCTGAAAAAATAGCCATTCTGAAGTACCTCATACTTATTAAATTGGCTAATAATACAAAAGGAAAATGACAAATGTTGGAAGGGATGTGGGAAAAAATGAGATATCAATGCACTTTTGATGGAATTGTAAACTGATTCAGCCCTTTGGGCAATGTGAAACTATGCCCAAAAGGCTGTAAAACCATACATACCCTTTGTCCAAGCAATACTATTCATTATTTGATCTTTATCTAAAAAGAGGTTTTAAAAAAGAGAGAGAAAATTAACTTATCTGTAGAAAACATTTATAGAACCTCTTTTCTAGGTGGAAAAAAAACTGTAAACTGAAAGCATACCCATCAATTTGTAATTAGCTGAACAAATTATGGTTTGTGAATATGATGGAATAATTTTTTGCTATAAAATGATGAAGAAAGGGCTGGAGAGACTTAGGTAAACTGATGCTAAATGAAGTAAGTAGAATCAAGAGAAAATTGTACACAATTGCAACAAAATTATGTGATGACCAATTCTGATGGAACTGGCTCTTTTCAACAAAGACGTGATTCAGGCCAATCCCAATGGACTTGTGCTAGAGAAAGCCATCTTTATCCAGAAAGAAGACTGTGGAGAGTAAATGTGGATCAAAACATGGTATTTGTACTTTTTGTTGTTGTTTGCTTATTTTTTCTTTCTTTCTTTCACTTTTTTTCCTTTTTGATCTTAGTTTTCTTGTGCAGCATAATAAATGTGGAAATATGTATTAAAGAATTGCACAAGTTTAACATATGCTGGATTGTTTGCTGTTTAGGTCAGGGGAAAGGAAAGAGAAAAATTTGTAACACAAGGTTTTGCAAGGGTGAATGTTGCAAACTGTTTTTGCATGTATTTGGAAAAATTAAAAGTTATTATTAATTTTTTTAAAAAATAGATTTAAAAGAAAATGATGAGCAGGATGCTCTTTAAAAATCTGTAAAGATATACATGAATTTATGCAAAAAGTAATGTCCTGTGTACAAAATAATAACAATAATGTAAGATGATCAGCTGTGATCGACTTAATTATTCTAAGCAATAGCATGATCCAAGACAACACTGAAGGACTTATAATGAAAAATGCTATCCATCCTCAGAGATAGAACTGGTGATGTCTGAGTATAAATCAAAGCATACATTTTTAACTTTCTTTTGTTCTTGAGGTATTTTTGTCTATGTTTTGTTTCACAGCCTGATTATTAATATAATGCGTATGACTATATGTGTGAAACCTATATTGAATTGCTTGCCTTCTCAATGGAGTTGGTGGGTTAGAAGAGAAGAAGGGAGAGGATTTGGAGCACAATTCTTTAAAAACTAAAATTTAAAAATGTTTTTTTTCATGTAACTGGGGGAAATAAATACTAAATACAATTTTAAAATTGATGTTTTAATTGAAAATAAAAAGGCAGCTAACCCTCCATACTTAACACATTTGGCTTAGAACTTGAAATACTGATAGTATAATTTTCTTATTGGCTATCAGACCTCAGGAACAACCTTTGAGTATGTTATGGAATCTTCATTGAGAAGGGAACAAGACTTTACACATTACACACTTAACTATATGTATTGTTGCCCCAGTTTTTGCTTCATTATGCTATACATGAAGTTGCCTCATAAACCCTGTTTAAAAAAAAACAATAATAAGATACCAGGTTCACTCAAAATAGCACTTCTGTGGCTCAAAAAAACTTTTCCTCTTCCACATAGTATAATTCCTCTCTGCTAAAGCCAACTGAAGACATGAACAAGATGTTGGTATGAGAAAAGGAGGTAGAACCAATGAGAAAATAATTTTCATATTTTAATGGATGCTTTGGTCAGTATGATTCTTTGTGACATTTTGAACATATCAAGATTTAGGTTTATGCTAAATTGCTTGAGCTTAGTGAATTCATCTTCTGTCTCTGGTATTCACTGAAAAGATTTGGAAGGCTTGTTAGATTGGCTTTCAGAGATTATAATCTAGAGATGAATTATGAATAGCATTTTTACATATGAAAACCCATTGCAAGTCTTTTATCAAAATAAGCATCACACTTTCTAGTATGATTTCCACCATATGTGAATCCACATATAATCTCAGTTGGTCTGTTTTATACCACAGAAATTCTAATTCCTTCTGAAACTGGCAGTTCTTCAGCTTAGCAAAGAATTAGTATTATGATAGGCAGTGAAAGACTACCCAGGTCAATTTGACAGCTGGACAGGTTCCTACCCAAATGAAAACACTATCAAGATAAAACACTATCACCAGAGTTCAGCAAATCTTGAAGACCAGAGTTAATGAACTTCCAAGACTGTGTAGGGACTCTATGCAAGTCAAATGATATGTTAACAACAGTGGTTTCCAACTGATCTAATATGAGTATAACTGAAAATTTATGGAGATTGGCTAGAATGACAGGAAAAGATAATGCTGAATGCTGGAGGGGATATGGGAAGACTAGTACACTGATACATTGTTGGTGGAATTGGAAATACATCCAGCCATTCTGGAGAGCAATTTGGAACTATGCTCAAAAAGTTATCAAAATGTATGTACCCTTTGATCCAGCAGTGTTACTACTGGGCTTATATCCCAAAGAGATCTTAAAGAAAGAAAAGGGACCTGTAGGTGCAAAATTGTTTGTGGCAGCCCTCTTTGTAGTGGCCAGAAACTGGAGAATGAATGGATGCCCATCAATTGGAGAATGACTGAGAAAATTGTGGTGTAGAATGTTATGGAATATTATTGTTCTGTAAGAAATGACCAGCAGGATGATTTCACAAAGGCCTGGAGAGACTTATATGAACTGATGCTGAGTGAAATGAGTAGGACCAAGAGGCCATTATATAGTTCAACAACAATATTATATGATGACAAATTCTAGTGGATGTGGCTCTCTTCAAGAATGAGATGAACCAAATCAGTTGCATTTGTTCAATAATGAATAAAACCGGCTATACCCAGAGAAAGAACTCTAGGAAATGATTGTAAACCACAATATAGCATTTCCAATCCCTGTGTTTTTATCTGCTTGCATTTTTGATTTCCTTCTCAGGTTAATTTTACCTTATTTTTAAATCCTATTTTTCTTGTGCAGCAAAACAACTGTATGGATATGTATACGTATATTGTATTTAATATATACTTTAACATATTTAACATGTATTGGTCTATGTGCCATCTAGGGGAGGGGATGGGGGAGAGAAGGAGGGAAAAAGTTAGAATAGAAGGTTTTGCAAGGGTCAATGCTGAAAAATCACCCATGCATATATCTTGTAAATTAAAAGCTATAATAATAATAATAAAGAAGGAATCTGCCCTCACTATAGTGTGTCCTGACTATGTGTTACCTGCATGTTTATTCATCCATGTGCATATCTTCTGTACAAATCTTCCCCAAGTGTATGTGTGTGTACTCTACACAGGATCTTTGGCACATATATTCTTCCTACTGAAGATGTGTATCTTTGTGGAAGAGTGAAAAGCAGAACAGAATCATTTGCCACTGAGCAAGATTTCTCTTCAAAACCAGCAAAATTTTCAAAAAAAGATTGAGAAAATATAACAGAATGAATTCTGATCAGAAAATTCAATGAAAAAGAACATTCAAGTGAGTTACTTTCCAACTCAGTTTATCAAAAGAAGACAGAGAGGTCTGTGGACAATGATGGGATCCAACCAAGAAGGTATTTTCCTGCTGAGGGAGATGCTATCCATCAAGATGATAAGCAGTCTCACATCTAGCAGGGGAAGCTTAAATTTGTTCATGGTGTAGAACCAGTTGCTCAGTAGCAATTCAGTTGCTCTCTACCCAGTTCTGAATTATAGATTTGAGCTATAGATTGTAAACTGGATTTTGCACAGAGTACAGTTATGGGGTTTTAGGACCTTGGCTGAGTTTTAAAAAATGACCATGTTCAGAAGCAAGCAGCAGTTGTGTAGTTTATATTCCAAGAGTAGAGTAAAGTCTCAACTCTAATCTCCAGCCTAGTTCAAAATCTGCTGCAGAATAACCAGGGAAGGAATACCAGACCAGAGTGGAGCCTATACTTCTATTTTATTGAACCAGCTAAGCTTTTCTGCTTTCTAAGAGTAGCTGAGGACAAGAATAGGAACACATAGGCTGATTGTATGGATCCAAATCTATATCAAGAGCTTACAGAATTTAGGTCATGAGAAAAGCCATAACAATTATCCCTGAATCAGATCTCTTTGGGGACATTGAAAACTTGCAAATATCCAACTTAAGCTGTCCCCTGAAATAAAAAAAAAATCAAGATCAATCCAGACCTTTCCTCCAGGAATATGTAGAGTTTGGCCTTAATATAAAATTTAAGAAACGAAAGTAGAATAGAAAAATGAGAAGGGAAAACAAAACAAAATAATACTTTACAAAGTTACTGTAGTGGCAAGGATACTTCAAATATAAACCAAGGAGAAGGTAATCACTTCAAAACATCTTACAAGCAAAGCCTCAAAAGAAAATACAGCTTGGACACAAATTCAACTATAATCCTTAGAAGAGATGAAGTAAAAGTTGTTATTTAAGAGTTAAAACACTTTTTATAAATTGAGAACACAGTGAAAAAATTAAAAGAAATAAAAGTAATGAAAGATAGAATTGGAAAAGGAATTAAAAGCTTGACACAAAAAATGCAAGGCCTCACCCAAACAATGAACTTTCCCAAAATTAAAACAGACAAAAAGAAGAGGAACATGAAATATAATATGAGAAAAGAAAAATTAAAGTCAAAAGAATGAAAGATATTAGAAAATATAAAGTATCTCAAAGTAAAAACAACTAACCTGGAAAAGATTGAGAAGAAAAAAGATTTACAAATAATTCTTCTCCCTGAAAGCCACGATTAGAAGAACATAACATTTCTAGAAATCATAAAAGAAATATCACTTAGAATCAGAGGGGGAAATATTAATAGAATGACTCTACCAGCCATCTCCTGACAGAAACCTCAAAATGAACATTTCTTAGTACATTATAGCCAAAATTCAGATTTTATAGTTAAATGGATAAATTTTCTAAGCATTCAGAAATAAATCATTTAAATACAAAGGAGTCACTTATTTGGCTCCCATTTTACTTAGGATCACATATTATTTAGCAGTCAATATTTTAAAGAATATACCAGAATGAAAAACATATAGACTTATAAATTAGGACATTAACTTGTCCAAGAAATTTGATTACAATCGATTGGGAGAAGGAATGGATTTGTGATGAAACAGAGGTATTCTATACTTTCCTGATAAAAAGACCAGAATTTCTAGAACTTTTTTAAGAATTAAATTTATTTAATATTGTATTTTCCCCAGTTATATATAGAAACAATTTTAACATTTATTTTTAAAAGTTTAAATTTCAAATTATTTCTCTTCCTCCATTCGCATCTCCATCCCCCATTGAGAAGGTAGGCAATTCAAAACAGGTTTTACATGCATAGTCAAGAAAAACTTTTCCATAATTGTCATGTTGTACAAGAATACAAACGTACAAAAATTTTTTCAAGAAAAATAAAGTTCAAAAAAGTATGTTTTGCCTAGTATTCAGACATCATCAGTTCTTTTTCTTTATGTGTGTGTGTGATAAGTTTTTTAGAGTTGTCTTCAGTATATTGCTAAGAATAGTTAAGTCCTTCAAAAATGACCATCTTAAAACATTGCTGTTACTTTGTACACAGGAAATTTTACTTTGCATCAGCTCATACAAGTCTATCCAAGTTTTTCTCAGAGTACCCCCACTCATTTCTTATACCCAAACAGTACTCCATAACAATTCCATATTATAATTTGTTAAGCCATTGATGTACATACCCACAATTTCTAATTCTTTCCCCCTGGAAAAGAGCTGTTATAAATATTTTATGTGTATAGGTCTTTTTGTTGTTGTTGTTTTGTTTTGTTTTTGATCCTTTTAATGATACAAATCTAGTGAGTCATGTTATTGATGAGGTTTAGATTTTGGGTACCCAAATGAAATCAAGATTTTTGGTGGTCAGGGATTTAAATAAGGTCTAAATGAGGTCTAGTGGTAGTGTAAGGGTAGGGAATTCTAGGATTCCCTTCTAGTGGGGCAAGATTCCTCTGTAAAGGAATTTATGACCCAAAAACCTAGATTGAGAAAAGAGGTGTATTATGGGGTTCAGAAGTAAAGTTAAAGTCTAGTTAGTAAAAAGTGTTAAGTAAAGAGAAGAGGGCACCAAAAACAGTATTTCAGTGGGCAGAGACCCTTGGTGTGCCAGGCGTAGGGCTGACATGTTTGGAACCTCTGCAAAGAGAGGGCTTTAGTTTGGCTCTTTTATAATAGGGGGTTTTGGCTACAAGCTGAAGGGGGCTCGTGGGTGGAGTCCAAGTTTGGCCCCTACCTGAGTTTCAGCTAGGGTTAGAATTTTAATTGAATTCAATGGGTTTCAGGACTGAGCCTTCCCCACCCAGACAAAGATGAAACTGTGCTTGGGGTGGAGTCCCCTCACTGAGACAGAGTTGAAGAAGGTTTTCCCCTTTAAGGATTTTTCAGAGTTTTGGGGTTCTCTCCAGTATTGCTAGGTCAAAAATATGGTTTTATAGTCCTTTGGACATAGTTCCAAATTGCTCTTCAAAATGATTGAATCAGTTTACAATTCTACCGACCACTGCATTAATGTCTCATTTTCCCCATATACCTTTTGCCAATTACCATTTTCCTTCTATGTCCTATGAGCCAATCTAATAAGTATGAAGGAATATATCAGGTTAGAACTTTTTTTTTTCATATGGCTATAGCTAGCTTTGATTGATTCCTTTGAAAATTATTCTTATCTTTTGAAGATTTATCAATTTGGAAATGGCTCTTATTTTATAAATGTTTGACTTAGTTATCTCTATGTAGATCTTTATAATAAGGTCTTTTATTATAAAAATTTATTTCAAAAATATTTTCACACTCACTATTGTTAATTGTATTTGCTTCCATATTATAACCCCATTCCCCATTTATCTTATTTTCTCTCTCCTTTTATCCTGTCTTTCCTCAGCAGTATTTTGCTTTAGACTATGCCTCCTAATCTGCTCTCCCTTCGATCACGCTGATCACATCTATTACCTCCTTTTCCTCTTACTTTCCTGCAGAGTAAGATAAATTTCTATACCCACTTGAGTGTATATATTATTTCCTCCAGAACCAGTTCCTCCCCTTTCCCCTCAACTGTAACAACTTTTTCTTTTCTTTTTTATGTGAAATAATTTGTCCCATTCTATTTCTCCCTTTCCCTTTATCAGTTCATTTTTTAGCTATTATCTGTTCATGTTCAACTCACACCTCTGCCCTCTGTCTATACATTCTCCTTCTAACTGCCTGTAATGAGAAAGTTCTTGCAAGTTACAAATATGATTTTCCCACCTAGAAATGTAAACACTTTAATGTTATTAAGTCCCTTATTATTTGGAGGGGTTTTTGAGGGAAAGCTCAAGTAAGCTTTCCTCACTTGACTCTACTTTGCCATGTTAGCTCCACCCTCCTATGTCTTTTAAAGTGCAAACTTAGAGTTCAGTAGTATTCTATTACTAGAGTAGAGTAGAAGGAGTAGAAAGAAAAATGCAAATGTGAACAAGCAATGCTATTGCATTTATTATTCAATGTTTAGACTTTGTGACCCTGTACAGGATTTTCTTTCTTTCTTTTATTTTAATTAAAGCCTTTTATTTTCAAAATATATACATGAATACTTTTCAACATTCACCCCTACAAAATCCTGTGTTCTAATTTTCCCTTCCTTTTCTCCCACTTCCCTCCCCTAGTCAGCAAGTGATTTTTGATATGTTAAACATAAGCAATTCCTCTATACATATTTCCACAAATATCTTGCAGCACAAGGAAAATTAGATCAAAAAGGGGAAAAATGAGAACAAAAACAAAATGTAAACAAACAACAACAAAAAGAGTGAAAATACTATTTTGTGGTCCACATTCAGTTTCCATTCTGGATGCAGATGGCTTTCTTCATCACAAGACCATTGGAACTGATCAGAATCATCTCCCTTGTTGATGAGAGTCATGTCCATTAAAACTGATCGTTGTATAATCTTCTTCTTGTCTGCCAGGAGCAGATCTCCCGGTTCTGCTCATTTTACTTAGCATCAGTTTATGTAAGTCTCTCTAGGACTCTCTGAAATTATCCTGCTGATCATTTCTTATATAATAATAATATTCTATAACATTCCTATACCATACCTTATTCAACCATTCTCCAACTGATGGGTATCTACTCAGTTTCCAGTTTCTTGCCACTGTGAAAAGGGTTGCCACAAACATTTTTACACGTGTGTCACTTTTTGTACAGGGTTTTCTTGACAGAACAAGTTATTATAGGAATTAAATAAGGATAAACTGCTTACAATTTCGGATGGAGACCTGATATATGTTGATATATAATCATCAGGGTCATAGAGAGACTCTAATTAGATAAAGCCTAGATGTAGTATTATTATCCCTTAATGATCTTCAAAGAGAATGGAAAGGAAAGGGAAGAGAAATATATTAGGGAAAGAAAAGTAGAAGTTTTGGGGAAGTTATCATGCATTCACTGTTCAAGTAGCAATCTATATAAAAGTGGTATAAGGGATGAGGGGAGGAGAAGATAACCTCAATATATTTTTATGTATTATTTAGTTTTATCTGGTAACAAAATTATAGTATTTTTAGTTCATTATAGATTTATATCAAAATTTCTTTTACTATATCATGTTATCAATAAGATTAAACAAAAGGAGTCCAAGATATGTATACATAGTTTCTGCATCTATATTTCTTTTGTTTTAAATCCATGATTCTTAGAACTATACCTTGTTAGTTTAAAAATACAAATAAAGAGCAGTCTTTGTTCAATATATTCCATGCAAAAATTAAAGACATGCTTTGATTTTTTTTATTCACAATCTCATGATTTATCAAATAAGAAAACAAAATTTGTCCCAATGTATTATTCTGTTAAAATGATTTTTTTGCCAGAATCAATAGTTCTGATCTTAAAATTAGCATGCTTCCACACTCCAATTCTTTTTGAAGTTTGATATAGCAAAAAAGATGATTTTTTGTTGTTGTTGTTTCACAAAACTCAAAGGTTGTAAAATGCAAGTAATCCAGTCAATTGTAAAAATTGGGCATTGCAAAAGTTTTCATGAACCCAGTTTTCACCCAAAGATCATCAAGATTTGGTGGACAAATAGGAGCAAATAAATACTTCACACTGTGATCAAACATTTTGATATGTGGACATTTACATAGCAATTAGAGATACCAAGACATTGGGTGCTAGAAAAGTCAAACATATATTTCTAAATAAGTCAGAATTTATTTAACATTTATTTTAAGCATTCCTGCAGCCAGCTGTTCACCAGAGATTCGAACTCTGCCAAACAAGCCCCTCTAGGCTCGCTTGGAAGAGCTTGCAAACTCTTTGCCATGCCCGTTAGGCTCATGATGAAACACAACCCTGGGAGCTGCCAATATTTATACATTTGATTCAGTGGTTTTATCTGAGAATGAGACCAGTCAGGGAAAGAGAGGCAGATTGTAAACATTTTGCTTCTCATTAAGAGTGTAAGGGTGGGAGGGAAATTGTATATCTAGATTCACTTCACTTACTCCCACCTAAATGGGAAGCTGGATATTTCCCAGAAGAAAAAATAAATAAAATGTTCATATTGGGTGGGTATGCACTTTTAAATGCAATTTTAAAACTTTTTTGATCTGTTCTAACTAATGAGGATTTGGTTCTAATCATAGAATGTAACACCTATTACTGCTCTTTGCTATTTATTGTCTTTCTCCACTGGTCATCTAGCAACAGCCTTCTTCACTGGTCATTTAGTACCTATCATTCATATTATCTGCCTCAACTAGTATTTAATTAACATAAAACTGCCTTATACTTACTTACTTGGAAAAATTTGAGCTAAGACAAATTAGGAGACATTAGCAAACATCATGGGAACTATCCTTTTTTTTTTTTTTTTTTTTTTTTTGATAAGTGCTAATTATGCTATTAGGAACAACATTGGACCCCAGTACTAGCAGCTAGATTTACTTAATAATTGTTTACATCTAAGTCAATTCACAAGGTATCAGAACACATTTTCTGTCATTCCCTCCAAGTCATCAATCAAAATGTTTTAAATATTCCTTCACATTTACTTTTCTTCATATGATCAAAATCAGAGTGTATTATTCTGTTCTGGGTCTGCTTTATCCCTTTGCATTATTTCAATAAGGCTTTTCTAAATTCTGTATACTCCATGCTTGTCAATCTTAATTGCATTATATTAATGTACCATAATTTATTTAGCCATGCCTTTGTTGCTGGAAATTTAAGTTGTTTACAATTTTTCTGCAATTCTGGATTTTAATTTATGATGTTAAAATAAGATGAAATATTACCAAACTTCACATTGAAACTGCTCATTTCATTGTGATATGAGTATCAGCTAGAGCCAATAGAACCTGCTGTGAAAGTTTGGATCTTCAAATTTTTTTGCCATAAGCCATATCAGTGATGTAGAAAATTTATTGCTGAATATAGAACAATAACTTCTAAAAACCCAATAAATAAAGCTAAATATTATAGAAACACAACATTTCCCCATAACTTGTATTTTAAATCTATATCCAGTCCTTAATTTTTGTATTTAAATGCCTTATTTTACTTTCTATATTATTAATTAATTAGTCATCTTCAATTTACTCCCTGAAAGCTTTATTGTGATCATTTTATGGGCAGAGATTTAGAATCTGAGCAATCATCAGAAACATCTAGCCATAATGAATTATTACAGAGTTCAAAAAAAAGCATAGAGTCTAAAAAGATGTGAATGATTATACCTTGCATTATTTCTCTAACAAGCTTAAATAAGCTTAAAAACATTCTCTAATTTATATGTTACTATGTTAATTGAAATATATGTGTGAGCTAGTACTATTATCTCTGTTTTGGTAAGGAGGAAATTCATTGTGACATTTGCTAGTACATTATTTTAAATTTATAACTACTATTTTAAGGGATTGAGATATTCTTCTTGAACTTCAACCTTACCAGCAATGTGATCCATCCTGGATGAACTGTTCTGTGATTATATATGTGTGTGTGCATGTGTATATGTTTATGCATATAGGTACATGCATATATGTGTGTACATATGTATGTATATAATAAATTTATGTGTGTATATATAATACGTATGTATATATATGTGAATACTATATATTTTTATTTTGTATTAAAATTGAAAAGAAAAGAAAAAAATCAGTCTGAGAAGGGTGAGGTTATTTTTCCCTATTATAATATTCTTAGATCTATTCTATCCCTCAAAAAAATCTCATACTACTGTCCTTTTCTTTAAGAAAAGAACTCCAGGTAACTTCTTCCATATGAAATGATTCACAGAAGTTTTAAGGAGAAATTTAGGAGAGTAGATGATTTTGAGTAATGAGTTTGACATCTGAGAGTGCTGGTAGTATATAGAAGTAAGGGATATAATTGAAATTTTCAAACTTTCAAATGCAGGAGAAAACCCAACATATATGTAAAATACAAAAACTATATGATAGAAAAAAATTAAAACTATACATAGTATCTCAAAATAATTAACTTTAAAATTTAAAGAGAGTGTTGAAACTACTTAGTTCAATGGCTATATTATATGGATAGATAAGGACCTAGGAAACAAGGAGCTTATGACTTGTCCAAGATAAAGATACTACTTTATGTAGTAGAATCTGAATTTGTAACTCAAATTTTCTAAGTGAAAATCCAGTGTTTTCTATAATATGTTGTGAATATGAGTGAAAGTACCAGAGTAGAATCACAATAATGCTATACAATGGAGATGGAGAAAATCAAAACTATCATGACTAGGATTACTACAAATTTATGTAACAAAATCTCTACTGGGTCCTTATTGCTGCAAGGCAATACTTTTACAGGAGCTTAGCCAATTATTTATTCCACTTAGCACAATTTCTACTCATTTCACAATATTTCATCCCTCTTCCATCTTCTCACATCTACTCCTCCTTCCATCTTTCAGCTGAGAACCTTGCTTCATATTTTACTGGGGGAAAATAGGCAATTCATCAAAAGCTCAATTTTTCCCTTCTCCTCATGGCACATCACTGAGATACCTTCTTTCACTAAATTCTCCTTCACTCCTTTTTCACATAAAGAGATGGAATTGCCAAGGTAAACCCCTCTATGTGTACAAAAAAATCCCATTCCTTCCCATATTCTATAGCTTCCTGTACCCTTTATCATCCTTAAAAGCTGGCTTTTGACCTCATTTAACTAAAACTGTTATCTCCAGAAAGGAAAGTTGTCCAGAAGTCTAACCTCTTTTAACTACATATTGACATTCATTTATATTTCTGATTTTTCTTATTTCTCCTATCATATATCCTATATCTCCATCCTAAGGATGGAAAAATGGGAGGGGAAAATATTGGAATCAGGAAAAGCTAAGTTCACATCTTACCTCTGACACATATTATACTGGCAATATGACCCTGGGCAAGTTACTTAATTCAAAAGGAATTCAACTTTCAAAGAATATAAATTACAAATAAATAGCTCATTTTTCAACAGCATAAGTTCCATACACAGATGAAATCAGTTCTGGTCCCCAGCTCCACCAATGCAAAATAAAAAAGACCCTCATAGACTGTAGCTTGGTGATGGTTAAGACCTAAGTTTTGCTTATCTGTGTCTCCTATACACACAACAAACAAATTCAATTCAACAAACAGGGAGGCAGTATGGTAAGGAACACTGGCTCTTTCTGTGAGTATATGTGACTATGTGTGTGTGGTTGCATGTGTGCATGTATATATCTATCAAATATACCTGTGCTTAACAATACAGCTTGCTAAGGGGAGGTGAAGGGATATAAAGAGAAAAAAGAACAAAGTAAAGAAGGGTGCAGCAGAGAACAAAAGAACAATCTGCAAGGAAGCAAAGAAAAGATGGACACTCATGAATATAACTTCTACTATCCTTTCTTAAACTGGAAATTAATTTTATATATTTCAAATTCTCCCTGATGTTCTTCTGTTTAATTCTATTTTGTTTTGTTCTATTTTCCTTTTCTGTCTTTCTGATTTTCCATTCCATAAGTAAAAGGCATGACAAAAAAGAAAGAAACTTTGGCTCTGAAGTCTGAGAGCCTGGGTTCAAATCCAATCTCTGATGTTTACAATCCATGTAATCTTGGTTAGTGCACTTAACTTCCTTAGGACTCATTTTCTCCATCTGGAAAATGAGGGCATTGCAAGTGGTACAGTGAAAAAAGCACTGTTTCTGGAGTTAAAAAGCTTAAGTGCAAATTTTTCTCTGTCATTTCCTGTGTAGATTCCAGCAAGTCAATTACTCTCCTTGGGCTATAGTTTCTACATTTATAAATGAATGGGAACATGAGATCTTTAATATCCTTAAGTCCTAATATAAACAGCAAGCACTCAGAAAATGAAGGAAGGATTTTGTATGGTGTCTAGCCCACTTTGGGAGGTTTCTTTGATGTTTAAATCTCCCAGAATCTTTTTATAGAGTTCCTGTTTCTACCAAGGATATTATGGACCCTATTCTCCTGAATGTTTTGCTGCTTTATTGAAGAGCTTGCTCTGGCCTGCCTAATACAGTTTTTTGTTTCATCATCTGTTGCCTTCATCTGCCTAGTGAAATTTTTATGCCCTAATACCTGGAAAAAATTTATAAAGGCATATATAAATTCTTTTTCTTTCTACATGCAGTAATTACCAGAGGACTACTATCTCTAATTTTTCTAAAGTTCTACTTGAGTATTTAATATCAACACTGTATACCTTTTCATTAGATATATCTAAGTCTTAGAAAGATACACTAAGTTTACTCACTATTAGTTTTATTGCCTATTTCCATCTTCAATTCAATTAAGTTTTTTTTTTCAGTATTTAGATGCTATTAGGTATATATATTAAACATAATTATTGATTTGTTATTTATGGCTAAGTCTTCTCAGTCTCTATTGCTAAATCTTCACCCAGATAGTAGCTGTTGGTGTCTGCCAAGGGTCTGTCCTAGGCCCAGTTTTCTTTTTCTAAATAATCAATAGCATATACTAAAAAGAAAAAGAGTGAATGAATTTTTATGAATTCAATGCTCCATGCTGATGATTCTCAAATATGTTTTTCCAGATGCGGGTACTCTACTGATTTCCAATCTCATACACTTTTCTATGTGTAAACAGATTTATACAATATTCTTGTGCAACAAGAGAATTGTATTCAACAATTCAATGTTATTGAACAATATATTCCATAACATTTATATATCATAACTTATTCAACCATTTCCAATTGATGAGCATCCATTCAATTTCCAGTTTCTTGCCACTACAAAAAGGGCTGCCACAAACATTTTTGCATGTGTGGGTCCCTTTCCTTCCTTTAAGATGTCTTTGGAATATAAGCCCAGTAGAAACACTACTGGAGCAAAGGGTAAGCAGAGTTTGATAACTTTTTAAGTATAATTCCAAATTGCTCTCCAGAATGTCTGGATCTGTTCACAGTTCCAACAATCAGTGTCCCAGTTTTCCTTCATCCCCTCCAACATTCAGCATTGTCTTTTCCTGTCATCTTAGCCAATCTGACAGGTGTGTAGTGGTATCTCAGAGTTGTCTTAATTTGAATTTCTCTGATCAATAGTGATTTAGAGCAACTTTTCATATGACTAGAAATGGTTTCAATTTCTTCATCTGAAAATTGTTCATATCCCTTGACCATTTATCAAATGGAGAACAGCTTGATATAATATCTGGGTTACTCTCTGGAGGGCCTCAGGATCAATCAAAGTCATTTTCCTTAAACCTTTCCCTTACAATTTCTGTATTCCCTTCTATTTAGCCTACTCCTTCTCTTTTCTCTTTTCCCTTCCTACTTTTCAAAGAGGTGGGAGAAGTTTCTTTGTAAACCGAATATGTCTAATTATTTTCTCTTTCAGCCAATTCTGATGAGAATAAGATTCACACTATATTCTTCCCCCTCCCTTCTTTCCCTCAGATGTAATAGGTTTCCTTTTCCTCTTCTTGAGATGTAGTACCTCCACTTTTCCCTTTTTCTGGTACAATTTCCTTTCTACCTATAGATCTTTTATTATATTATAACAATAAAGCCAAATTATAAATGTACTCTTTATGTATACTAATAACAGAAATATAGTTCTTAAGTGTTCTTTTTTACCTTTTTATGCTTGCTTCTCTTGAGTCCTATATTTGGAGGTCATACTTTTTGTTTAGCTCTGTTGTTTTCATCAGAAATAAATGGAATTCACCAATTTCATTGAATGATCATCTTTTTCCCTAGAAGAAAATGCTCAGTTTGGCTGGGTAAGTTATTCATGACTACATACCAAGTTCCTTAGCCTTCTGGAACATCAGATTCTACGCCCTTTGATCCTTTAGTGTGGACACTACTAAATCCTGAGTAATCCTTATTGTGGCTTCTCTGTATTTGAATTGTTTTTTTTTTCCTGGCTGTTGCAGTATTTTTCCTTGGTCTGATAGTTCTAGAAGTTAGCCACAATATTTCTTAGACTTTTGATTTTGGGGTCACTTTCAGCAGGTGATCAATGAATTCTTTCAATGTCTATTTTACCTTCTGAGTGGATATCCATCAATTGGAGAATGGCTGAATAAATTGTGGCATATGAATATTATGAAATATTATTGTTCTGTTAGAAATGACCAACAGGATGATTTCGGAAAGGCTTGGAGAGACTTACATGAACTGATGCTGAGTGAAATGAGCAGGACCAGGAGATCATTATATACTTCAACAACAATACTATATGATGATCAATTCTGATGGACGAGGCCTTCTCCAACAATGAGATGAACCAAATCAGTTCCAACAAAGCAGTAATGAACTGAACCAGCTACACCCAGCGAAAGACTGTCGGAGTTGACTATGAACCACTACATAGAATTCTCCATCCCTATATTTTTTTCTGCCTACATTTTTTATTTTCTTCACAGGCTAATTGTACACTGTTCAAAGTCTGATTCTTTTTGTATAGCAAAATGACTGTTTGGACATGTATAAAAAAAGAAAGAAATGCTAGCTTTGGCAATAAGAGATGAAAAAGAGATCAAAGTAATTAGAGCAGGTACTGAGGAAACAAAATTATCACTCTTTGCAGATGATATGATGGTATACTTAGACAAACTCAGAGATTCTACTAAAAAGGTATTAGAAATTATCCACAACTTTAGGATACAAAATAAATCCAAATTAATCATCAGCATTTTTATACATCATTAACAAAATCCAACAGCAAGAGATACAAAGAAGAATTCTATTTAAAATAAGTACTGATAGTATAAAATATTTGGGAGTCTATCTGCCAAGCAAAAGTCAGGAACTATATGAGCAAAATTACAAAACACTTTCCACACAAATAAAATCAGATGTAAGATCTAAACAATTTGAAAAAAAATTAAGTGCTCTTGGATAGGTCAATTGAAAATAATAAAGATGACAATACTACCAAACTAATCTATTTATTTAATGCTATAAAAATCAGACTCCCAAGAAAGTATTTTAATGAAAAATAACAACAATTTAACAAAAATTTAAAGAAAAAAATAACATCAAAATTCATCTGAAAGGACAAAAAGTCAAGAATTTCATGGGAACTAATGAAAAAAAAAATCAAATGAAAATGGCCTACCTGTACCAGATCTTAAACTATGTTATAAAGCAGTAATCACCAAAAGCATTTGGTATTGGCTAAGAAATTGACTAATTGATCAGGGGGATAGATTAGGTTCACAAAACAAAATAATCACAAAACAAACTATAGCAATCTAGTGATTGACAAACCCCAGCTTTTAGGATAAGAATTCACTATTTGACAAAAATTGCTGGGAAAATTGGAAATTAGTATGGCAGAAAGTAGGCATTGACCCACACTAAACACCATACACCAAGATAAATTCAAAATGGATCCATGACCTAGGCATAAAGAATGAAATTATGAATAAATTTAAATAACATAGGATAGTTTATCTCTCAGACCTGAGGAAGATGAAGGAATTTGTAACCAAAGAAGAACTAGAGATCATTATTGATCACAAAATAGAAAATTTTGATTATATCAAATTTAAAATTTTTGTGCAAATAAAACTAATGCAGATAAGATCAGAAGGGAAACAATAAACTGGGAAAACATTTTTACAGTCAAAGGTTCTGATAAAGCCCTCATTTCCAAAATATATAGAGAAATAACTCAAATGTATAAGAAATCAAGCCAATCTCCAACTGATGAATGGTCAAGAGATATGAACAGACAATTTTCAAATGAGGAAATTGAAACTATTTCTAGTCATATGAAAAGGTGCTCCAAAGCATTATTGATCAGAGAAATGCAAATTAAGACAATTCTGAGATACTACTACATACCTCTCAGATTGCCTAAAATGACAGGAAAATATAATGATGAATGTTGGAGGAGATGTGGAAAAACTGAGACACTGATAAATTTTTTTGGAATTGTGAATGGATCCAACCATTCTGGAGAACAATTTGGAACTATGCTCCAAAAGTTATCAAACGTGCATACCCTTTGATATACCCCAAAGAGATCTTTAAAAAGGGAAAGGGATCCATATGTGTAAAACTGTTTGTGGCAGCCCTTTTTTGTAGTGTCTAGAAGCTGGAAATTTAAGGGATGCCCATCAATTGGAAAATGTCTGAATAAATTATGGTATATTAATGTTATGGAATAGTATTGTTTGGTAAGAAATGACCAGCAAGATGATTTCAGAAAAGCCTGGAGAGACTTACATGAACTGATGCTGAGTGAAATGAGCAGAACTAGGGGATCATTATGCACTTCAACAACAATACTATATGATGATCAAATCTGAAGGAAGTGGCTCTTTTTCAACAATGAAATTATCCAAATCAGTTCCAATTGTTAAGTAATGAAGAGAACCAGATACATCCAGCAAAGAACTATGGGTAATGAGTATGGACCATAACATAGCATTTCCACTCTATTATCTGCTTGCATTTTTATTTTCCTTCTCAGGTTATTTTTACATTCTTACTAAATCCCATTTTTCTTGTGCAGCAACATAACTGCATAAGTATGTATACCTATATTGTATTTAACATATACTTTAACATATTTAGCATGTATTGGACTGCCTGCCATCTAGGGGAAGGGATGGGAAGAAGAAGGGGAAAAGTTGGAACAGAAGGTTTCCCAAGGGTCAATGATGAAAAATTATTAGTGCATATGTTTTATAAATAAAAAGCTATATTAAAAAAAAAAAGAAAACCAATAAAATCTATCCACTCTATCCACTTACTTCTTTGTCACTTCAAGGAAATTCTACAAACTATCCTTTTATTTAGATACAAAGTCATTGGCTCTGACAATTTATAAGAGTAAAGATAAGGTTGATATACTTCAATTTTTTTCCCAAAAAAATTAGTCATTGGACTAGATCTTACATTTAGAATAATAATAGATAAGTAATATTTACAAATAGCAAAAATCTTGTGTCATTTTTTACATACTCTAGCTCCATTATAATGTTTTACTACCATTAATATAAAAGCAAAAGTGAATGGACAGTCCAGTAGTGCATGCTATAGTTTTCTTTTCTCTGTAGTTTTCTTTTCTTTTTTCTTCATTAATTTCATAGCAAAAGAATTCATCAACAATTGGCCTGTCTTCTGCTGGTAGTTCTATATTTAAGTAAACTACTTCTCATTAATCAGACATAGTTAAGTTAACATCAACCATTAATGACTTCTTTTTGGATCTAGTCCTTTTATCAGTTGCCAATATTTGTCTTAAAACATTTCAAATGAAATAATATTTATAAAATAATTATCACTGTTTCTGAAATATAATATGGACATAATTAAATGCTTATTTTCTTTATTTCTTCATCTTTTCTACAAAAAATACATGGGAGAATTTAACAAGAGTTTGATAATCAGCCTCTGAAAAGAATTATATAAGTCTTGTCTGAACTATTTTGATGTAGCCTCTAATTCCTTACCAAATTCTCTCAAATTAGCCATCATACTTGTAATATATTCCACAATTTTTTCATGACTAGAATTCAAGATACCCACACATATACACATGCATACAAATGAACAGACAAGCATATATATATATATGTACATGTATATATATATGTACATATATATATGTGTGTGTGTGTGTATATGTGGTGTATGACTGAGTATAATATACCAAATTTCCCTTCCTTCCTTCCTTTAAAAAACTGTATTCTTCAACCCCATGTCATCTCACTCACTCCAAATAATCTTTTAAAATTTATCAAAATTTTCAATCAATCACATTTGTCAGTTCTTTTAGCACTAGGATATCATTTGTTCAAAACTAATTACTTGAATTTAAGAGTAGCTAGATGACACTTTACCTTTTTTTTTCTTTGTTTATCTTATGTTGCTAATCATTTTTCATAATTGTGATGTGGGTTAAAGATTCCTTTCTAATTCCCAGCCCCATGAATCCCAATGGGAGATATCTGGGCTTTCCCAGCCCCCCACCAGGTCTGAGCTAACTTGGGCTGTCCCAACCCCCACTCTAATGATCTGCTCAGGTTTTCCCACCCCCCACCCCCAGCACAAACAGCTCCTTATCTAAAAAAACATTTAATTCTATTCAATTCTAATCCTAGCTGAAACCAGCCAGGAGCCTGGGACTCCACCCACCTTCAAGATTACCAAAAGCTCCCAAAATAAAAAGGGGAACCCTGGAGCCCACTCTTGGCAGGAGCCCCAAACATGGCCCCCTTACACGGGCCATGTCAGGGTTCCTGTCCATCTGGCACCAGCTCTGGCCCTGGCGTCTTTCTACCTTTACCCTTACTTCCAAACCCTAAATAAACCTCTTCTTTTAATCTAGGTTTTTGGGTCTGTAAATTCTTTAACAGGGGACTCTGCACTGCTACTAGACCTCATTTAACTCTGTATCCTTGCGCCGAATCCAAAGGGGTTTCAGGAGAATTCTATTTGACTCCCTGTATCCTAAACCTGCTACTAGACCTCAATTAACCCTAATTTCATTTAGGTACCCCTTACTTAACTCTCATCAATTGGACTGAAAGTTATTCTACTTGTTATGAAATGATAGTGTACTGTTCATTCTGATTCTCTGCTTGAACTAAGAGGAGAATCACTCACACAAGAGCTATTTATCACTGAGTATAAAGGTTAAGAAAGATTTCAAAATAGTTTTCAAAGAGACTCAGGAAGTGCCCATGGTATGTAAGCATTTGCTTAAATAACAACCAAATTCAATTCTGAAGTTGCTATCTATTTTTCCACATTTGTTTGAATACAACCCCAACATTTCTTAAGCTGAGAGGTTAACAGGGATGGGATTAAAAACTGGGAACAAGTGAATAGCTAGGAAAGAGAGACAAAAACATGCTGATTTTTGTAACTGCTTTTGAATCAGAAAGGTGGAAGTGCTCTTGGTCCCAGCAGCACTGTATTTGTTATGGTATCAATGTTCTTGAGGGCCTTACCATGACAACACTATGGCCAGCAATCAATCATCTTTTGGCTGCAAATAGTTGCAGATTGTATAGACATACAATGTCATTGTATAACATTACTGATTTTCATTTATTCTTCATGAAATACATCTCTGTTACATAACTTTTTTTTTTTTTTTTACTATTCTTTTGTTTTATTTATTTTGCTTTTCCTCAGTAGCTCTAGAATAGATAGAAAAGAAAGTCATTTCTCTATTGGGCATTCTGATTCCTTATTATATCAAGTCTGTACTTAAATATAGAGGAGAGTCTTTCACATAAATCTACTTAACACTGAGACTCCTGGTTAATAAAAAAGTGTTAAAATCATTTTATCAGAGATGTGAAAGACTTTTAAAAGATATATGCTTAATATGCCAAAAAAGTAAAATATGCAATTCTGTTCTCTTTTTTTGTGTGTGTGCAGAGGCAATTGTCTCTGTCTCTGTCTCTCTGTTTCTGTCTCTCTTTCTTCATTTCTCTCTATGTCTGTCTCTCTCTGTCTCTCTCTTTGTCTCTCTCTTCTTATTTAACTCATATCATTTATTTTTATGTGTAAATTCCTTGTGCAAATAATATCAGCATAAGTGTTTGGAGATAAAAATTCATCTCTCCCACAATTCCTCAGAGATCGTTGTCCAGAAAATTAGTGCCAGCCAATTTTATGATCTATATATTAGAGAGAAAAAGTTTCAGTGGCATTACTTCATGAGTTGTGTATTAGTGTTATTTGAGGGGTTATTTGTGAGTCCTTAGAAAGTGTGATATCTGTACTGGTCAAATGGAAAATTTAAGAAAACAGTGTTGAGTACCATAGGTATTCTGAATTAAGATTCATAATATGTGATTTTTAAAAATTCAAGATCTAGTTGACAAAACTTTAAATTCAACCCTTTATTCAACTGAGCCTCATGAGGTGCATTATTAGTTAGAGTGATGAAATTAAATGTGGACAAATCATATAGAAATGTATGAAAATGAATTATCAAATGCAATGCTTTATTGGCCCTCTTTATACTTAAAATATAAATAATAACCACTGAAAATGAAAAAAAACCACTGCTTTAAATTACCTAAGTTAGGTTTTACTATTTTTTTTTAACCTTTTAAGTCAGGGAGATATGGAAGAAGAAGCAGTTGTATTTACATTGGAAGTGTAGAAATGCTAGAATGTCAATAGGCTTAGATTTAGTTTAAGATTTAAGATACAAAGCTAAAAAAATACCTTAGTGGTCTTCTAGATCAATTCCCTCATATTACAGATGAGAAAAATGAGACTGAGAAAAATTTAGTGACTTTTCAAAATACAAAAGTTAGTAAGTTGCAATATAGGAATTCAAATTCATATCCTGTGAAATACTGATGGACTTCAATGGCATCTTTTTAATAGATTCATTTTAGATTTTTGTAATCAAATCTCTGGATTAAATACCAATAAACTTTCTAAGAAATGAGATAGTTTTGGGGTAACTAGGTGGTGCAGTGGAAGCACCAGACCTGAAGTCAGGAAGACCTGAGTTCAAGTGTGATCTCAGACTTTCAGTACTTCATAGCTGTGTGCCCTGGGCAAGTAACTTAACCCCAATTGTCTGGGAGAGAGGGAAGAGATAGATTTAAAGAAAGATATTGTTAAAAAAAAAAAACAAAAACACTCCCTAGTCATTTAGAGATTTCCCTGATTACTTTCCTTAGTCTCTTATTTATAATTTGTTATTTTTTTTAATCTAGAGTTGCCAAAGAGTTCTTTTACTCTCTGAAAATTTAGGATATATTTCTGATCATTCAGGAGACTCTGCTTATACTTATTACTATAACAGGGGTCATTTTCTGATAAACTAATTATTCTTAATTAATGATCACCTATCAGAAAAGAAGTGAGAACTTTTCCCTCATTATCAGATGAGTCTCTAGGGACCTCAGTTTTCTAGCCTTTCAACTTGCTTTCCTCTTTGCAACAAGGAGAGAGAACTCCTAATTTGTCTGAATGGAACCAGAAATCTCTCTCCAGAATGCCAGTTGGACTACTTCTGATATGAAGTTCATGCTTTTGATCAATCCTTCAGGGTTGATCACATTTTCAGCATGTGTATCGTTACTCATTGTGACTATTCTGCCACAGTGAAGGAGTATTTAAACAATTTTCTCCTCTTTAAAGTACATCTCCTTTCAAGAGTCCAGGATAGAAGCAATTTTAAACGTTTTTGATTTTTATCCATTTGTCCTCCTGATTTTAATGAGGAAAAAATCCTTCTAACTATCACAATATTTAAAAAGAAATAAAAAAGTAGTTCTCTTACATTTTTATTTCTTTTTTTTTTCAGTTACTGGTCTTACATTTTGATAGGAAACAATATTTCCAAGCCCATGCAGTGTACATTTTTACATTTTCCCATTATTCGCATTTCTCTAGTATTGAATTCTTGCAATTTGCAATAGCTTCTCAGAATAGTCTGCCACAAAATGAGCTCTGACGTTTCCTCTCCAAGCTACTGATAAGAATTTAGCATATTTTTTGAGATGTTTAGGTTCATTAGAGCAATCTGACTAGGAATCTCAGAAGTTGCTGCGTAATATCTTTTAAAGATTCCTCATAGATATCCAGAATAACTTTGAAGAAGATCTGAATTCCTGGGAGGAGCAAAGTCTATAAAGAGTTCCATATTTATTTTTTACAAAATGTTTTATTTTGATGATATTAAAATAAAAAATTATTCCATTCAATTTGTTAATTTCCTTCAATTTTTATTTTCCTTTTTTAAACAACCTTTTCTCAGTGTCAAGAAATGTATGTAAAGTTAACAATGATTGAAATTGAAAGTTGTTCATCCTTCATTTTTGAATAGGCAAGCAAAAAAAGCTGAAACTTTAGATCCTGCCTCCAAAGTTCTTAAAAGAATAATAGTAATTAGAAGACAATAATCTTTTATAGGTAAACAAGATATCCAAAATGATGAAATAAAAAATGATTGAAGGAGGTAACAAAATGAAGAAATAAATTTCAGGTGATATGGATGATATCTCTGAAGGCTATTATATAAATTGAATCTGATGGGCAAGTATTTAGCATAAATAAGAAATAAAAAAAATTATTAGTCTATTATCTAAATTAGCAATAACATTTCTGTGTATTTGTTATCTTCTACTTTAATATTGCATAATTTTGCAAATAGTAGGACCATTAGTGATTTTTTAACTTAATTGTTTTCTTTTATTTTGCATTTAATAAGGAAGAAAATATACATCTTCACATTTAAGATATTCTTATATAACTAGATTCTTCTGATAAAGTTAAGCTCTGATTAAAGTCTATGGTCAATAGACAGCATTTTCCTGCTCTTGTCATTCAACCACAGGCAATTTCCTGTCAAACTGGGAAAATAGAGCAACAGGATGTTGGGGTGACAGCACAGCAGATCATATCTTTACAAAGAGCAAGATAATAAAACATTTTAAAGGAAAATGTTCTTATGCACCTTAGACATACAATTTCCTAATAAAGATAAAATGTTTTGAATTTTATGAAGTTGAAGCCTTGGAAAAGACTTTCTTCTATGGTAATATTAAGTTCTTGGTGAATTATACTGAAGTACACATTCTCAGCAAACAAATTACCACTTAGGCCCAGCCTCTGAAACTATGGATTGCAACCCCAAATGATGTCTTGTAACTGAATGTGAGGGTCATAAAATTATTATTTATTATTAATAGATGTTTGATTTGTATATCTATTTTGTATATTTATATAGCTAGGATTTCATTAAAAATTTCTGCAATGAAGAAGAGTGGAAAAAGTTTTAAATGTTCTGCTATAGGCAACTCTCTTAAGATTATAAATTACAGAAAAAGAGTCAACTTTAATTGGTAGAAGTTTCCTCATTGGTCCTTCCTTTTCTTCCTTTCTTTTGCTATCTCTAACTCTATCAAAGCAAAATTTCAACAAAACTTTAAATCACAGATAAGTAACCTATAATATATGTTGTTCTTTTTTTTGTTTTGTTTTGTTTTGTTTTATTTTTTTTAATTCATTTTTCCAAATTTCTTTCTAAAATTATAAGACAAAGTTTTAACTAATTTTCTAATAAATGTTTATATATTATGAAGATCCTGATGATTGCCAGGGCCAAACTTAAGAGGAGAGGAGATGATTACCCTTTTATTTCTACGCGTCTGGCTGGGGTACAGGGTTATAAAATGCCAGCACTAGGGACTGAAAGAATGTATGGGTGGTAACAAGTAATATAAAATATTTTATGCAGTATATATTCTGAGAGTAAAATATTAATTTTGAACCAAAATATAGTTTCTTTTTACCAAATAGTATCATAAATCAAAAGAAGTTTCCTTAACATTTTACATTAATTACACAATATTTTTCAACATATACCTTTTTATACAAAACTCTCATCAAAGGCTAAATATGGAAGAAAGATTTCTAAGTTAGTATCTATAAAAACAACAGCCATAAGAACTTTTCCTTTTTTTGAAGCAGACTTCAAACCCATTTGGAAATAGATAGACCTGCATTCAGATCTTCTACACCTGCTTTAGGATTCACTTAGGATTCAGCACATGATAAAGCTTTGGAAACTTAAATTCATGTCCAAGAATTTGATGTAAAAGCCCAGGCAAGGTTTTTTTTTAATATATAATGGGTAGTTTGGAGAAGAAAATGTATGATAGAAAAAGTAGATGGGATATCCATGATAAGACAAGCAGGATAAAATATAGTCTGTCCAAATATTTCACTGGTATCCTTGTATTGGCAGAACAAAAAAAGAAAGGCTTCTATTATGTTGAGTAGATCCCTTTTAAGGAAAAACCTAAAACAAGATCTTCATAGAACAATTATATGTGGGTGATTTCTTATCTGTATTGTTGGAAGGAGCATCCATAGTAAGTTAAATAATACTTTTAGTATTAAATAAAGGACATGTGAAAGCCTGTTTATACTTTATTACATACATCTAAAACACAGGACATATGAATAGAATATTCTTCCAGTTGTACAAAATCTTATTATACAAAATTATTGGATTTCCTTCGGAATTGGAGGGAGTTCCAGAAGCTATCCATTTTATTCTGTTATAATGATCAATATAAATATGGAAAGAATCTTTATGAAAATATTAAAAGGAATTAGGAAAGTCTTTCAGACAACATTTAGTAGCACACTATATCTTTATAGTCACACAAAAGATTAAAAGCTTTAGAGAATACAATATCCTACAGGATTTTTTGTTGTCAACTGAGTACCAAAGTATGTGTGTGTAGGAAAGTATTTACCTTAATAAGTGTCTCCTTTCACAAAGATCTCCTATTCACATTTTAAAATTTATATGGGACAGAGGATGAAGGAAGAGAGAGGAAATCCCAAGATGGCAGAACAAGATCAGGAATTTTTCCGACAACTCCTAAATTCTCCATCAAAGAACATTAAAATAATGCCTCTAAATGAATCATGAAGTAACAGGATAAACAAAAGGACAGTGCAGTCCAGGAAACTAGTACCAAGGGGTAACAGGGAAGGATTATGATTGAATAGATTGGAGCTTTGGAAGCTTTCGATCAATAGATGATGAGGGCACCACACAATTAGTAAAGAGATTACAAGGAACACTTTGCTGGCACTGAGAACAGGACTCTGTTGATTTGCATATGCAATTCCAGGTCACAGTTTCAGGATGAGAAGGAACAGTAAGAAAAACAGAAACAATGGATACTATTCCAAGGTGGAAAAGAGCACTTGTGATCTCTCATAGATAAGAACAAAAATCTGAAAAGCAGTAACCACACTTCTCAATAGATCATAACACATTAGAATAATTGAAAACTAACAGACCCAGGAAGCAACACTGAAAACATAAATTATTAATTTTGAAGTATAATACAAAAAGACAAAATGGAGAACATTTTGATATAAATAAAACAACATAAGAGGCAGATTTAAGACCATGAATTTCCATTTCATACTGCTTACTTTTTTGCAGGGGGGAGGGAGGGGAAGGGAAGTAGACAAAAATGCATGTGTGTGTGTGTGACACTTTACATCCTTCTATTTACTAGTTCTTTCTCTGGATGTGAATAGCATTTTCCTTAATAGGTCCTTTGTAGTTGATTTGAATATTAACAATACTCAAAATAACCTAGTAATTTAAAGTTGTTCTTAGACCAAAATTTTTGGTTCTTTGTACAACATTCTATTGGTTCTACTCGCTTCATTCTTCATTATTTAATGCAAGTCTTTCCATGTTTTTCTAAAATCAAGGAGTTCAGCATTCTTTATAAAATAGTAATATGCTGTTACAATTGTATGTCGCAATTTGTTTAGCTGTTCCCCAATTGACAGGCATTCCTTCAATTTCTAGTCCTTGGTCACCACAAAGATAGCTTCTGTAAATATTTAGAATATATTATTTTCCTTTATTCCCTAATCAACTGATGATACAGACTTAATAGTAGTTTTTTGGGCCAAAGGGTATACACAATTTAATATTTTGGACAAAATTCTGACTATTCTCCAAAATTATTGGATTAGTCTATAATTCAAAAGGTATTTTAAAAATCTAATAAGATAAATGAAACAAATATGGTCCTAATATCTAAACTAAGAAGAGCCAAAATAGAAGAAAAATATATACCAATTTACCTAATGAATATTGCTGGAAAAAAATTAAATAAAATATGAGCAAAGAGATTACAGTTATTTATCACCAGAATAATATACTATGACCAAGTGGGATTTATACCATGATGCAAGGTTGATTAAATTCAACTGGACAAATACAAAAAGAAGTTAAAAAAAAATAAAGAAAGAAAATAATTCAATAAAGATTAGAATTGAACAAATGCAAATAAATGACTCCATGAGACAACAAGAATCAAACAAGTAAAACCAAAAAAATTTAAATATAGAAAAAATATAAAATACCTAATTGGGAAAACAACCGACCTAGAAAATAGATCTAGGAGAGACAACCTAAGGATTATTGGACTTTCTGAAATATATGATGAAAAAAAGTGCTTAGGCACTCTTTCAGGAAATCATCAGAGAACTGCCCAGATGTTATAGAAACCAAAGGTAAAATAGAAATTGAAAGAAGTCACTGAATACCTCCTGAAAGAGACCCCAAAATTAAAACTCCAAGGAATGTTGTGGCTAAATTTGAAAACCATCAAACAAAGGAAAAAATGTTATAAGCAGCCAGAAGGAAACAATTAAAATACCGAGGAACCACAATAAGGATTACTCAGGACCTAGCAGCTTCCACTTTAAAAGATCAAAGGGCCTGGCATCCCATATTTTGAAAGGCAAAGTAACTTGGAATGCTGCCAAGGACAAATTAAACTTCTAAACTCAGTATTTTCTTTCAGGGAAGAAGAAGGACACTCAATGAAATTGTTGAATTCCATTTATTTTTGATAAAAAGATCAGAGCTAAACAAAAATTTGACCTCCATATATAGAAAATACTAGAAGCATAAAAAGGTAAAAAGAAGAAAAAAAAATTGAAAACTGTATTTCTGTTATGGGCATACATTGAGAGTACATGTGTAATCTGAATTTTACCATTATAACACCTACAAAAATATAGATTGCCTTAACAGAAGAGGAAATAATTTACTTAAATAATCCCATTTTAGAAAAAGAAACAGAACAAGCTATTAATCAACTCCCTAAGAAAAAAATCCCCAGTACTAGATGGATTTACATGTGAGTGCTATCAACTCTACTATGTATCTACCTTTAAAAAACAATTAACTCCAATACTATATAAACTATTTGATAAAATTAGGAATGAAGGACTCGCATCAAATTCTTTTTATGACACAGACATGGTACTGATACCTAAACCAGGTAGGACAAAAATAGAGAAAAAAAATTGTAGACCAATCACCCTAATGAATATTGATGCTAAATTCTTAAATAAAATATTAGCAAAAAAGATTACATAAAATCATTCCCAGGATAATATGCCATGATCAAGTAGGATTTATACCAGGAATTCATGGCTGGTTCAATATTAAGAAAACTATTAGCATAATTGACTACATCATTAACCAAATTAACAAAAACCATATGTCATCTCAATAGATGCAGAAAAAGCATTTGATAAAATCCATTACCCATTCCTATTAAAAGCACTAGAGGGTACAGGAATAAATGGACTTTTCCTTAAAATAGTCAATAACATCTATTTAAAACCACCAGCAAGCATCATATGTAATAGGGATAAACTAGAACCATTCCCAATAATATCAGGGATGAAACAAGGTTGCCCATTATCACCATTGATATTCAATATTGTATATGAAATGCTAAACTTTGTAATAAGAGAAGAAAAAGAGATTAAAGCAATTAGAGTAGGTAATGAGGAAACTAAATTGTAACTCTTTGTAGATGATATAATTGTATAATTAGAGAACCCCAGAGAATTAACTACAAATCTATTAGAAATAATCCACAATATTAGCAAAGTTGCATGATACAAAATAAATCCACATAAATCATCAGCATTCTTATAAATCACTAACAAAATCCAACAACAAGAGATACAAAGAGAAATTCCATTTAAAATAACTGTTGATAATACAAAATATTTGGTACTTTGTCTGCCAAGGGAAAGTCAGGAACTATATAAGCAAAACTATAAAACACTTTCCACACAAATAAAATCAGATCTAAGAAATTGGAAAAAATATCAAATGCTCATGGATAGGTCAAGTAAATATAATAAAAATGACAATACTGCCATAACTTATCTATTTATTTAGTGTTATGCCAATCCCAAACTGACAAGAAACTATTTACTAAACTAGAAAAAAATAACAACAAAAGTAATGTGGAAGAACAAAAGGTCAAGAATTTTAAAGGAATTAATAAAGAGAAAAGCAAATGAAAGTAGCTTTGCCAGATCTAAAACTATATTATAAAGCGGTGGTCATCAAAATAATTTGTTACTTACTGGCTAGGAAATAGAGAAGTAGATCAGTGGAATAGGTTAGGTCCACAGAATAAAATAGCCAATGACTATAACAATCAAGTATTTGACAAATCCAAAGGCCCCACCTTTTGGGATAAGAATTCACTATTTGACAAAAATTGCTGGGATAATTGGAAACCAGTATGGTAGAAAGAAGGCATTGACCCACATCTAACAACATATAACAAGATAATGTAGAAATGGGTACATGATATAAACATAAAGAATGATACTATAAACAAATTAGAAGAACATAGAATAGTTTACTTCTAAGATTTGTGGAGAAGGAAGGAATTTGTGACCAAAGAAGAACTAGAGATCATTGTTGATCATAAAATAGATAATTTTGATTATATTAATTTTAAAAAGTTTTTATACAAACAAAACCAATGCAGACAAGATTAGAAGGGAAATAATAAACTGGGAAAACATTTTTACATCCAAAGGATCTGATAAAGGTCTCATTTCTAAAACATATAGAGAATTAACTCAAATTTATAATAGTTCAAGCCATTCTCCAATTGAGAAATGGTCAAAGGATATGAACAGACAATTTTCAAAAGAAGAAATTGAAACTTTGTAACCACCTGAAAAGGTGCTCCAAATTACTATGGAGTAGAGAAATGCAAATTAAGACAACTCTGAGATACTACTACATATCTGTCAGATTGGCTAAGATGACAGGAAAACATAACTATTAATGTTGGAGGGGATGTGGAAAACTGGGACACTGCTACATTATTGGTAGAACTGTGAATGGATCCAACCATTCTGGAGAGTAATTTGGAACTATGTTCAAAAAGTTATCAAACTGTGCATATCCTTTGATCCAGCAGTCTTTCTACTGGGATTATATCTCAAAGAAATCCTAAAGGAGGGAAAGGGACCCACATGAGCAAAAAAGGGTCTGTGGCAACCTTCCTTGTAGTGTCACCAAACTGGAAACTGAGTGGATACCCATCAATTGGAGAATGGATGAATAAATTGTGGTATATGGATGCTATGGAATACTACTGTTATGTAAGAAACGACTAATAGGATGATTTCAGAGAGGCTTGGGTATTCCTACATGAACTGATACTAAGTGAAATGAGCAGAACCAAGAGATCATTATACATGGCAACAAAAAGTTTATATGACGATTAATTCTGACAGTTGTGGCTTTCTTTTTAACACTGAGATGATTCAAACCAGTTCCACTTGTGCAGTTATGATGAAAGCCATTTACACCCATTGAGAGAACTATGGGAACAGAGTGTGGAATACAACATAACATTCTCATTCTCTCTGTTATTATTTACTTGCATTTTGTTTTCTTTTTCAATTTTTCTTTTTCTTCTTGTTCTGATTTTCCTTGTGCAATAAGATAGCTGTATAAATATGTACACACATATTAGATCTAAGATGCATTTCAATATATTTAACATGTATTGGAATACCTGCCAGCTAGTGGAGGGAGTGAGGGTAAGGAGAAAAAAATTTGGAATAAAAGGTTATGCAAAGATCATTGTTGAAAAAATTACTCATGCATATGATTTGTAAATATAGCTTTAATTTAAAAAAATGATTGGGAATAGAAAGAAAAATTCTTAGCAAAGAGAATACAGGAAGTTATCCCCAGGATAATAAAACATGACCAACTAAGATTTATACTAGGAATGCAGGATTAGCTCAATATTAGGAAAACTATTAGCATAATTGACTATATCAATAATCAAACTAACAAAAATCATATATGGTTATCTCAATAAATGCAGGAAAAGCATTTGATAAAATTCAACACCCATTCCTATTAAAAACCCTAGAGAGTATATATATGTAAATGGATTTTTCCTTCAAATGAACAGTAGCCTCTATTTAAAACCATCATCAAGCAGCATATATAATAGGGACAAACTAGAACCATTCCCAATAAGATCACGGATGAAACACCTGATATCATCATTACTATTCAATATTGTATTAGAAATGTTAGCTTTGGCAATAAGAGATAAAAAAGAGATTACAGGAATTAGAATAGGAAATGAGGAAACTAAATTATTACTCTTTGCAGATGATATCATTGTATACTTAGAGAACCCTAGAGAATCAACTAAAAAAAACTATTAGAAATAATCTACAACTTTGGCGAAGTTGCAGGATACAAAATAAATCCACATAAATCATTAGCATTTTTATACATCACAAACTAAATTCAATAGCAAGAGATACAAACAGAAATTCCATTTAAAATAATTGTTGATAGGAGGGGCGGAGCCAAGATGGCGGAGAAGAAACACACGACTCTGTGAACGTCTTCACTCCGTCACAACCAATTAGATAAATTAAGTCTCAGAATTAGCCCAGGACTGATAGATACCACAAGGACTGGAAGCACGACTTATCAGCTGAAGAGAATCTGGAGTTTCAACAGACAAGGTCAGTCCCCAGGGGAGGAAGAAGAGAGGCCAGCACAGACGGCTGGGTGCTCGCACACTGCGCCCATTGCACTGGGAAGGGCTCTGGGATCAGAGAAGCCACTGAGGTAAAGGAATCTGGCACAGGCTGTTAGCTCTTCTCTGCTAATTATTTAGCAGTTCAGAAGAGAAAGCCAAAGTATTTTAAAACTCAGATTGGATTTTCCCCGGATCCTGGAGGTGACTCAGCAGATCTCGGCACCAGGGGGTGTGGCCTCAGCTACCACCAGAGAATAGTTAAGAGATTGACAAGTGGGTGGATACGGCCCAAGGCAACACACACTGCCTAGCTTAGCTGGAGGGAGTGGAACTCAGCTCCAGGAAGTCCCAGAGAAGCGGAACCTTTGAACTAGGGACCGTGGTTTCTGGCTGACACTTCCAGTTTGAGCACAGGGGCTTTTCACGTCACCTGCTGCAGACATCCACTCCCCACCCGGACACATAGGCTGGGCTTTGTGCTGTCTTTACTATTCAACGCCCTCGAAGCACAGCAGTGCTAATCACCTCTGAGGCACCTCCAGGGAGGGGGTGGGGAACGCTCTCCCAGAGCTCTATCTTAGCTCAGGCACAGGAGCCGCTGCATCCATCCGGTCTGGGAGGAAGCTGGTAAAGAAGTAAATAAATAATTTCCTTCCCCAGGGACAGACCCCAAAAGATTTTTTAAGAATGAGCAAAAAGCCGAGAAAAACCATAGATTCCTTCTATACAGAGAAAGAGCGGGTATCCAACCCCGAGGAAGTTAACAGCAGAGAGACAGCAGATAACAACCTAAAGGGGAACGATTCCTGCCCCCCATCACATAACTCTGTCCTAGAAGAAACTCTTAAAAAATTAAGGGAGATTGAAGAAAAATGGGGAAAGGAAAGGGAAGCTATGATAGAGAATAACAACGTCCTGAAATTGGAGTTGGAAAGAATAAAGAATTCACAGGAGATGCAGGGAAACAAAATTTATGAATTAGAAAAGGTTAAAAAAAAACACAGGAAAGTAGGATTTCTGAATTGGAAAAGATAAAAAAAGTCTCAAGAAAATAGAATTTCTGAATTGGAAAAAGAAAATAATTCTCAAAAAAAAATTAGGGAAATGGAAAAAAATTCAATAGAGCAAAATAATTCATTTAAAAACGAAATTGGGCATTTACAAAAAGAACTAAAAACTGTGAAAGAAGAAAATAACTCCTTAAAAGTCAGGATGGAACAAATAGAAATGAATGATTCACAGAGAACCCAAGAATCAGTCAAACAAAACAAAAAAAATGAGAAACTGGAGAACAACGTCAAATACTTACTGGGAAAATCTATAGACCTGGAAAATAGATCTAGGAGAGATAATCTGTGGATTATTGGACTTCCAGAAAACTATGACCAAAAAAAGAGCCTAGATTCTATTTTACAGGAAATTATCAAAGAGAACTGTCCAGAGATAATAGAATCAGAAGGGAAAGGAGATGTGGAAAGAATTCATCGAACTCCTTCTGAAATAGACCCTAAAAAAAGAACACCACGGAATATAGTGGCTAAGCTGCAGAATTACCACACAAAGGAGAAAATCCTGCAAGCAGCTAGAAAAAAACAATTTAAATACCAAGGTGCCACAATAAGGGTCACCCAAGATCTGGCTGCCTCCACATTAAAAGATAGAAGGGCCTGGAACCTGATATTCCGTAAGGCAAAAGATCAAGGACTGCAACCAAGAATGAACTACCCAGCTAAGTTTAGCATCTTTTTCATTGGAAGAAGATGGTCATTCAATGAAACAGAGGAATTCTATATGTGTGTAAGAAAAAAACCAGACTTAAACAAAAAATTTGATCTACATCCACAAGACTGAAGAGAAACAGAAAAAGGTACACAGAACCCTTGAGAACTGTAACTCTGTTGTGGGTATATAAAAAATACTAAAGGATAATTTGATTTTACTGATATAAAAGAAAAAAAAGGGGGGTGTAGGAAAGGGAAGGAGGTCGGTTCAGAAAAAGGGGAAGGAATGATAAAAAGAGGGAAACTACATCCCAGGAAGAGGCATAGAAAACACACCATATCTGAGGGAACTTAGTGAGGGGGAGAATCATTGTGTGAATTTTACTCTCATCAGGAGAGGCTCAAAGAGTAAATAATTAACATATTTGTTTTTCAGAGAATTTTCTCTCACCTCATTAAAAGGGGGGAGAGGAAAAGGGGAAAGGAAAAGGAGAATAAGTGAAGGGACTTGGAGGGAGGGGGGAGGGATCCTAAAAAAAAAAAAAAAAAGAGGGAGGGTTGCGCGTCACAAGGGGGGTATGTAAATTAAATATCAGGGAGGGGGATCAGGGGGGTCAAGGGAAAAAAGCATAATCTGGGGATAATACGATGGCAGGAAATACAGAATTAGTAATTTTAACTGTAAATGTAAATGGGATGAACGATCCCATCAAATGGAGACGGATAGCAGATTGGATCAAAAAGCAGAACCCTACAATATGTTGTCTACAGCAAACACACTTAAAGCAGGGAGATATATACAGAGTAAAGGTAAAAGGTTGGAACAGAGCCTATTATGCTTCAGGTAAAGCCAAAAAAGCAGGGGTAGCTATCCTTATCTCAGATCAAGCAAAAGCAGAAGTAGATCTCCTTAAAAAAGATAAGGAAGGAAACTATATCCTGCTGAAAGGTAGCATAAATAATGAAGCCATATCAATACTAAACATATATGCACCAAGTGGTATAGCATCTAACTTTCTAAAGGAAAAGTTAAGAGAACTGCAAGAAGAAATAGTAAAACTATAATAGTGGGAGATCTCAACCTTGCACTCTCAGATTTAGACAAATCAAACCACAAAACAAACAAGAAAGAAATTAAAAAAGTAAATAGAACATTAGAAAAACTAGGTATGATAGACCTTTGGAGAAAACTGAATGGCAATAGGAAGGAATATACTTTCTTCTCAGCAGTTCATGGATCCTATGCAAAAATTGACCATATATTAGGACATAAAGATCTCAAAATTAAATGTAGGAAGGCAGAAATAATAAATGCCTTCTTCTCAGATCACAATGCAATAAAAGCTACATTCAGTAAAAAGTTAGGGGTAAATAGACCAAAAAGTAATTGGAAACTGAATAATCTCATCTTAAAGAATGACTGGGTGAAAGAGCAAATTATAGAAACAATTAACAATTTCACCCAAGATAATGATAATGATGAGACATCATATCAAAATCTTTGGGATGCAGCTAAAGCAGTAATAAGGGGAAATTTTATATCTTTAGAGGCTTATTTGAAGAAAATTGAGAAAGAGAAGATTAACGAATTGGGCTTACAACTTAAAAGGCTAGAAAAAGACCAAATTATAAACCCCCAACCAAAAATTAAACTCGAAATACAAAAATTAAAAGGAGAAATCAATAAAATTGAAAGTAAAAAAACTATTGAATTAATAAATAAAACCAAGAGTTGGTTTTATGAAAAAGCCAATAAAATAGATAAACCTTTGGTAAATTTGATCAAAAAAAAGAAAGAGGAAAATCAAATTGATAGTCTTACAAATGAAAAGGGGGATCTTTCCACCAATGAAGAGGAAATTAGAGAAATAATAAGGAGTTACTTTGCCCAACTTTATGCCAATAAATTTGATAACTTAAGTGAAATGGATGACTTCCTCCAAAAATATAGGCTCCCTAGATTAACAGAGGAGGAGATAAATTGCTTAAATAGTCCCATTTCAGAAAAAGAAATAGAACAAGCAATTAATCAACTCCCCAGGAAAAAATCCCCAGGGCCAGATGGATTCACATGTGAATTCTACCAAACATTTAAAGAACAATTAGCCCCAATGTTATATAAATTATTTGAAAAAATAGGGGATGAAGGAGTCCTACCAAACTCCTTTTATGACACAGACATGGTACTGATACCTAAACCAGGTAGATCGAAAACTGAGAAAGAAAATTATAGACCAATCTCCTTAATGAATATTGATGCTAAAATCTTAAATAAGATATTAGCAAAAAGACTTCAGAAAATCATCTCCAAGATAATACACTATGATCAAATAGGATTTATTCCAGGAATGCAGGGCTGGTTTAATATTAGGAAAACTATTAATATAATTGACCATATTAATAATCAAATTAATAAGAACCATATGATCATCTCAATAGATGCAGAAAAAGCATTTGACAAAATCCAACATCCATTCCTACTAAAAACTCTTGAGAGTATAGGAATAAATGGACTATTCCTTAGAATAATCAGGAGCATATATTTAAGACCTTCAGTAAGCATAATATGCAATAGAAATAAACTGCAACCTTTCCCAGTAAGATCAGGAGTGAAACAAGGTTGCCCACTATCACCATTACTATTCAATATAGTACTAGAAACGCTAGCCTCGGCAATAAGAGCCGAGAAAGAGATTCAAGGAATTAGAGTAGGAAATGAGGAAATTAAACTATCACTTTTTGCACATGGCATGATGGTATACTTAGAGAACCCCAAAGACTCTGCTAAAAAGCTACCAGAAATAATTCAAAATTTCAGCAAAGTGGCAGGATACAAAATAAATCCACATAAATCCTCGGCATTTTTATATATCACTAACAAAATGCAACAGCAAGAGATACAAAGAGAAATTCCATTCCAAACAAATGTTGAGAGTATAAAATATTTGGGAATCCATCTACCAAAGAACAGTCAGGAATTATATGAGAAAAATTACAAAACACTTGCCACAAAAATAAAATCAGATTTAAATAATTGGAAAGACATTCAATGCTCTTGGATAGGCCGAGCGAATATAATAAAGATGACAATTCTCCCCAAACTAATCTATTTATTTAGTGCTATACCAATCAGACTCCCAAGAAACTATTTCAATGACCTAGAAAAAATAACAACAAAATTCATATGGAAGAATAAAAGGTCAAGAATTGCAAGGGAACTAATGAAAAAAACTCAGAGGAAGGTGGTCTAAGTGTACCTGATCTAAAGCTATATTATATAGCAGCAGTCACCAAAACCATTTGGTATTGGCTAAGAAATAGACTGGTAGATCAGTGGAACAGATTAGATACAAAGGACAAAAAAGGATACATATATAGCAACCTAATCTTTGACAAACCCAAAGATTCCAACATTAGGGATAAAAATTCATTATTCGGAAAAAACTGTTGGGAAAACTGGAAATTAGTATGGCAGAAATTAGATATGGATCCACACTTAACACCATATACCAAGATAAGATCAAAATGGATCCATGATTTAGGCATAAAAAGGGAGATAATAAATAGATTAGAGGAACAGAGGATAATCTACCTCTCAGACTTGTGGAGGAGGAAGGAATTTATGACCAGAGGAGAACTAGAGATCATTATTGATCACAAAATAGAAGATTTTGATTACATCAAACTAAAAAGTTTCTGTACAAATAATACTAATGCAAAGAAGATTAGAAGGGAAGTAACAAATTGGGAAAATATTTTTAAAAACAAAGGTTCTGACAAAGGTCTCATTTCCAAAATATATAGAGAACTGACCCTAATTTATAAGAAACCGAACCATTCTCCAATTGATAAATGGTCAAAGGATATGAACAGACAATTCTCAGAGGAAGAAATTGAAACTATATCCACTCACATGAAAGAGTGTTCCAAATCACTACTGATCAGAGAAATGCAAATTAAGACAACTCTGAGATACCACTACACACCTGTCAGATTGGCTAACATGACAGAAACAAATAATGATGAATGTTGGAGGGGATGTGGGGAAATTGGGACACTAATACATTGCTGGTGGAGTTGCGATAGAATCCAGCCATTCTGGAGAGCAATCTGGAATTATGCCCAAAAAGTTATCAAATTGTGCATACCCTTTGACCCAGCAGCGCTACTACTGGGATTATATCCCAAAGAAATACTAAAGAGCGGAAAGAGACATATATGTGCCAAAATGTTTGTGGCAGCTCTTTTTGTTGTAGCTAGAAACTGGAAGATGAATGGATGTCCATCAGTTGGAGAATGGTTGGGTAAATTGTGGTATATGAAGGTTATGGAATATTATTGCTCTGTAAGAAATGACCAGCAGGAGGAATACAGAGAGGCCTGGAGAGACTTAAATCAACTGATGCTGAGTGAAATGAGCAGAACCAGAAGATCACTGTACACTTCAACAATACTGTATGAGGATGTATTCTGATGGAAGTGGAAATCTTCAACATAAAGAAGATCCAACTCACTTCCAGTTGATCAATGATGGACAGAGGTAGCTACACCCAGAGAAGAAACACTGGGAAGTGAATGTAAATTGTTAGCACTAATATCTGTCTGCCCAGGTTGCATGTACCTTCGGATTCTAATGTTTATTGTGCAACAAGAAAATGATATTCACACACATGTATTGTACCTAGACTATATTGTAACACATGTAAAATGCATGGGATTGCCTGTCATCGGAGGGAGGGAATAGAGGGAGGGGGGGTAATTTGGAAAAATGAATACAAGGGATAATATTATAAAAAATATATATATATATAATAAAAAATTAAAAAAAATAATTGTTGATAGTATAAAATATTTGGGAACTTACTTGTCAAGGTAAAGTCAAGAATTATATAAACACAACTACAAAACACTTTCTACACAAACAAGGTCCAATCTAAACAATTGGAAAAACATCAAGTACTCTTGGGTAGGCCAAGCAAATATAATAAAAATGAGAATACTCCCTAAATTAATCTATTTATTTGGTCCTCTAGCAGTCAATCTCCCAAGAAATTATTTTAGAGATCTAGGAAAGTAATAACAATATTCATCTGGAAGAAATGTCAAGAATTTCAAAAGTATTCATGAAAATGGCAAATGAAGGTGGCCTAACTGTATCAGATTTAAAGCTATATATTATAAAGCAGCAGTCAACTAAACCATTTGATACTGGCTAAGAAATAGACTAGTCAATCAGTGGAATAGGTTATGTTCACAGGACAAAATAGTCAATGACTGTTAGGTTTTTACTAAGTACTAATGAGATAATGAGATATTAGGTTCTTACTAAGTGCTAAGTTGGTACTTAACAATTCTCTAGTTCCTGCCTTTAGGAGAGTTTTACCCCTGTGAACTCCTGAGGAACTGCATTCAAATCTGGCCTCAGACATTTAACACTTACTAGTTGTGTGACCCTGGGCAAATCACTTAATCTCAATTGTGTAATGTTCTGTTGTCTCCAAGACTGCTGATGGCTCTCTGGAAGGAAATCTGCTGTCTTAACTCAATCTCTCAGACAGATTCTTCTTCCTGTAGAGAGCCGATCATTCTCTGGCCTAGAGTAGAGACTTCTTCTTCCAGAGAGTCGCCCCAACTCTGGCCCAGACCAGATTCTTTCCTTGCTCAATGGTGTCTTCTTTTATCCTCCCAGAGAATGGGTATGGGATAATGCAAGGGCTTCTGGGAAGAAATACTTCAACCAATGAACTTCCTCCTCCTAAACATGTAAGCTCCTCTCAATTATTGTGCAACATGTAACCCAGTGAATTTGTTATTGAAAACTAGAACTTTTGTTCAGGGAGGAGAGAGTTCTCAAGCATATTGAAGTCAAGTATTTCTAACTCCTCTCTTCATTTTATTGTTAATGGATCTGGATGGGTGTGAATCTCACACTTATGGCATAAATTTAGGAAAACCTAACAAATGACTATAGCAATCTATTGTTTGACAAACACAAATATCCCAAATTTTGGAATAAGAACTCACTATGTGACAAAAACTGCTTTGAAAATTAGAAATTAGTATGATAGAAATGAGGCATTGACTCACATCTAATCCCGTGTACCAAGATTAAGTTGAAATGAGTTTATGATCTAGATATAAAGAGTGATATTATAAACAAATGAGAAAAACAAAGGATAGTTCACTTCCCAGATCTGTAAAGGAGGAAAGGATTTGTGACCAAAGAAGAATTGGAGATCATTTTTAATCACAAAATAGAAAATTTTGATTATATTAACTTTAAAAGTTTTTGTATAAACAAAATTAATGAAGACAAGATTTGAAGGGAAGCAAGAAACTGGGTAAACATGTTTACATTCAAGAATTTTGATAAAAGCTTCATTTCTAAAATATATACAGAATTGACTCAAACTTATAAGAATTCAAGCCATTCTCCTATTGATAAATAGTTAAAGGATATAAACAGGTAATTTTCAGGTGAAGAAACTGAAATGATCTCTAGTCATATGAAAAAGTGCTATAAATCTCTATTGATCAGAGAAATGCAAATAAAGACAACTCTTAAGTACCATCACATACCTCTCATATTAGTTAAGATTTTAGGAGAAGATAATGTTGGAGGCAATGTGCGAAAATTGGGACACTGATACTTTGTTGGTGGAATTTTGAATGCATCTAACCATTCTGTAGAGAAATTTGGAACTGTGCTCAAAACATTATCAAACTGTCTATACTCTTTGTTCCAGCAGTGTTTCTACTGGGCTTATATCCCAAAGAGATCTTAAAGAAAGGAAAGGGCCCTGTATGTGCAAAAATGTTTGTGGCAGCCCTTTTCATAATGGATAGAAACTGGAAATTGAATGTATGTCCATCATTTGGAGAAGGCTGAATAAGTAGTGGTATATGAATGTTATGGAATATTATTGTTCTGTAAGAAATGACCACCAGGTTGGTTTCAGAAAGGTCTGGAGAGACTTACATGAAGTAATTCTAAGTGAATTGACAGAATCAGGAGATCATTCTACATGGCAACAACATGATTATATGATTATCATTTCTGATGGACACCAATCTTTCCATCAGTGAGATGATTGAGGTCAGTTCCAATGATCTTGTGATGAAGAAAGCCATCTACACCCAAAGGGACCACTGTGGGAACTGAATGTGGCTTACAACATAGCATTCTCATCCTTTTTGCTGTTGTTTGCTTGTCCTTATTTTTTCTCATTTTTTCCAATTTAATTTGATTTTTATTTTGCAGCAAGATAATTGTATAGATATGTTTGCATATATTGGACTTAACATATTTAATATATGTTTAATATATATTGGACTATTTGACATCTAGGGGAGAGAAAGAAAGAGAAAAATTGGAACACAAAGTTTTGCAAGGATTAATGGCAAACAATTATCCATGCCTATGTTTTGAAAAATAAATAGCTTTAATAAAAAAATTAATTTAAGAAAATAAAAATAAAATAATTGTGGACAATATAAAATATTTAGAAGTCTACCTGCCAAGATAAATTCAGGAAGGAATAATATGATCACAATTACATAATACTTTACACACAAATAATTGGAAAAAATATCAATTGCTTATGGATAGGCCAAGTTAATATTATAAAACCACAATTCTGCTTAAATTACTATACATATTGAGTTCCATACCAATCAAATTGCCAAAACAAGTGCTTTATAGAGTTAGAAAAAATAACAAAATTAATCTGAACAAAAAGTCAAGAATATCAAGGGAATCAATGGGAGGAGGAAAAGGCAAGGGAAGGTGACTTAGCCATACCAGATGTAAAATTGTATAATAAAGAGGCAGTCATCAAAACCATTTAGTTCTGGCTAAGAAAAAGAGTAAAAACAATGAAGTACAGAAGACACTATAGTCAATGACTCTAGTAATCTACTGTTTGATTAAATCCAAGAATTCACTATTTGTCAGAACTTCCTGGGAAAACTGGAAAACAATATGGCATAAACTAGACAAAAACACCTCAAACTCCCTATCATGATAATATCAAAATAACTTCACGATTTAAGCATCAAGGATGATACTATAAGTAAATTAGGATGGCAAGAGATAGTTTCCCTATCAGATCTTTGGAGAAGAGAGAAATTTATGACCAAACAATAAATAGTGAATATTAAAAAAAGAAAAATAGAAAATTTTGATCATATTAAATTTAAAGCAATTTACACAAACAACATTAATGTAGCCAAGATTAGAATATAAGCAAAAAGCTAGGAAACAAAAATTTTATAGGCAGTTTCTGATAAAGGCACCATTTCTAAAATATGTGGAGAATTGAGTCAAATTCACAAAACTATGTCATTCCTCAAATGATAAATGGTCAAACAATATGAACAGGTGATTTTTATATAAAGAAATTAAAACCATATGAAAAATGAACTATATTACTATTGATCAAAGAAATGAAATTTGAAACAAGTCTGATATACTACTTCATACTTCTTAGATTGGCTATGATTATAGGAAAATAAAATAATATATATTGGAGAGTTCATAAAAAAAAACAACTAATACATTATTGGTGAAGTTGTGAACTGATCCAACCTTTCTAGAGAATAATTTGGAACTATTCCCAAAGGACTATAAAACATTACATATTCTCTAAGCCAGCAGTGCAAGTACTGAATCTGTATCCAACAGAGATTAAAAAAAAAAAAGGAAAAGTACCCCCAGATGAAAAACTATTTGTAATAGCTTTTTTGAGGTAGCAAAAAAGTAGAAATTGGGGAGATGGGAAATGGCTGAATAAGCTATGATATATGAATATAATGGAATTCTCTTGCTATTATATTACAAGCTGCTAAAAAAGACAAAATTTAGACATTGTAGAGTCAGAATAATACAAGATTTAGAAGCTTCTACATTTAAGGATCAAAGCTGTAGAATATATTCTAGAGTGCAAAGGAAGTAGGATTACATGCAAGAATTACTTACCTACCCAGCAAAAATTAGTATAATTCTTCAGGTGGAAAATGATATTTAATGAGAGGACTTTAAAACATTCCTGATAAAAAGATCAGAACTGAATTGAACCTTGAAATTTCAAATGCTAGACTCAAGAAAACCATAAATAGATATATAGAAAGTGAAATCATACAGGTTTCAATAAAGTTAAACTGTCTACACTTCTACATAGTAAGACTTCTACATACTAAGAACTTTGTCATTATTAGAGCAGTAGTAAGGAGTATACACAAGAAATATAGGTGTGAGTTGATGATGATGGGGTGATATCCAAAAATTAAAATGAAAGAATGACAAAGGAGGATTGACTGGTATAGGGGAAGGGAGAGGAAGAATGGAGTAAGTTATCTCACATAAAAGAGGTGAAAAAGAACTTTTACAGTGAAGGGCAAGTGGGGGGTATTGGGATGGCATACAATATTAAACATTACTTTCATGGGGTTGGATCAAAGATGGAATAAAATATATGTTCAGTTAGGTATAAAATTTATCTTGTTTAGTAAGGAAATAAGAAGGAGGTAAGAGGGAAAAGAAAAAGGAGGGTTGATTAAGAGAGATACTGATCAGAATCAAATCACTTTTGAGGAGAGATGCATTGAAAGGAGAGACAGAAGTGGTAAGTAGGGTGAAAGTAAATACAGAGTAATCATGACTGTGAATATGAATAGTATGAATTTATACATAAAATAGAAATGGATAGCAGAATAGATTATATCATTTAGACACAGAGGTTGATATCAAGAGTAAATTAGAGGAATGGATAATATTTTTACTGTCAGATATATGGACAAAAAAAAAGAATTTTTGAACCAAACAAGAAACAGAGAGCATTACAGGATCTATAATTGATCATTTTTATTACATTAAATTATAAAGTTTTTGTCCAAACCAAAACAATGAATCTAAAATTGGAAGAAAAGCACAAAACTTTTACAGCAGATATCTATGAAAAAGGCCTTATTTGTAAAATATATAGAAAACTTGGTCAAATTTATAAAAATACAGGTTATTCCAAAATTGATAAATGATCAAAGGGAATAGCCAGTTTTTAGAAGAAGAAATCAAAGTTATCTCTAGTCATATCAAATAAATAAATAAAAATTTTAAAAGCTCTAATCACTATTGCTCAGAGATGCAAATAAAAGAATTCTGAGGAACCACCCTATACATATCATATTGGCTAATATGACAAAAAAATTAAAATGACAAATGTTGGAGAGGGTGTAGGAAAATTGGAATACTTATACATTGTTGATAGAATTGTGAACTGAAATAGCCATTCTAGAGAGCAATTTGCAACCACATCCAAAGAACTATAAAACTATGAATATCCTTTGATACAGAAATATTGCTACCATATTTGTAAAAAAATTTGGCAGCTCTTTTTTTGTGATAAATAATTGGACATTGAGGGGATGCCAATGAACTAGAGAATGGTTGGACAAGTTGTAGTGTATGATTGTGAAAAAATACCATTGTGCTATAAGAAATGATAAGTAAGATGCTTTGAGGAAAACCTGAAAGACCTAAATTGAAGTGAACAGGACTAGGAGAACACTTCATAGTAACTGCAATACTGTAAGATAGATAAATTATGAATGACAACTATTCTTAGCAATATAATGACCACTCCAAAAGTTTCATAATGAAAAATAACCACCTTCAAAAAAACTGATGGATTCTGATATAATTCAAAGTTTACTTTTTTATAGTTTTTTTCTTGTGATTTTTTTCAACTTTTTAGTCTGTCTTTTTTTGTAGCAATATGGAAATTTGTTTTGTATGATTACACTTCTTTAACCTATATAAAATTGCTTGCCTTCTTAATGAGAGAAGAAGGAGGGAGAAATTTTGGAACTCAAAATTTTTTAGGTTCTTAATAAATATTTATTTTTATTATTACTTTTTTATTGACAGAACATATGCATGGGTAATTTTTTACAACATTATCCCTTGCACTCACTTCTGTTCCAACTTTTCCCTTCCCTCTCTCCACCCCTTCCCCTAGATGGCAGGCAGTCTTATACATGTTAAATGTGTTATCGTATATCCTAGATACAATATACGTGTGCAGAGCCATACAGTTCTCTTGTTGCATAAGAAGAATTGGATTCTGAAGGTAAAAATGATGTGGGAAGAAAAACAAAAATGCAAGTAGTCCACATTAATTTCCCAGTGTTCCTTCTCTGGGTATAGTTGATTCTGTCCATCATTGATCAGTTGGAACTGAATTAGATCTTCTCTTTGTTGAAGATAGCAACTTCTATCAGAATACATCCTTATACAGTATTGTTGTTGAAGTGTAGTGATCTTCTGGTTCTGCTCATTTCGTTCAGCATCAGTTCATGTAAGTCTTTCCAAGCTTCTCTGTATTCATCCTGCTGGTCATTTCTTACAGAACAATAATATTCCATAACATTCATATACCACAATTTACCCAATCATTCTCCAATTGGTGGGCATCCATTCATTTTCCAGTTTCTAGCCACTACCAAAAGGGCTGCCACAAACATTTTGGCACATACAGGTCCCTTTCCCTTCTTTAGTATCTCTTTGGGATATAAGCCCAGAAGTAGCACTGCTGGATCAAAGAATATGCACAGTTTGATAACTTTTTGGGCATAGTTCCAGAATGCTCTCCAGAATTGTTGGATTCATTCACAACTCCACCAACAATGAATCAGTGTCCCCTCCAATGTTCATGATTATTTTTTCCTGTCATCTTAGCCAATTTGACAGGTGTGTAGTGGTATCTCAGAGCTGTCTTAATTTGCATTTCTCTGATCAATAGTGATTTGGAACACCCTTTCATATGAGTAGAAATAGTTTCAATTTCATCTAAAATTGTCTGTTCATATTCTTTGACCATTTGTCAATTGCACAATACCTTGATTTCTTATAAATTAGATGAACATTGGAGGGGACACTGATTCATTGTTGGTGGAGTTGTGAATGAATCCAACAATTCTGGAGAGCATTCTGGAACTATGCCCAAAAAGTTATCAAACTGTGCATACTCTTTGATCCAGCAGTGCTACTTCTGGGCTTATATCCCAAAGAGATACTAAAGAAGGGAAAGGGACCTGTATGTGCCAAAATGTTTGTGGCAGCCCTTTTGGTAGTGGCTAGAAACTGGAAAATGAATGGATGCCCACCAATTGGAGAATGGTTGGGTAAATTGTGGTATATGAATGTTATGGAATATTATAGTTCTGGTTTTTTCATCAGAAATAGATGAAATTCACCTATTTTATTGAATGTTCATCTTCTTCCCTGGAAAAAATGCTCATTTTGTCTGGCTAAGTTATTCTTGGCTGCATACCAAATTCCTTAGCCTTTTGGAATATCAGAATCCAGGCCCTTCCATCCTTTAACGTGGACACTGCTAGATCCTGAGTAATACTTATTGTGGTTCCTCTACATTGGAATTGATTTTTTCTAGCAACTTGTAGTATTTTTTCTTGGTCTGATAGTTCTGGAATTTAGCCACAATATTTCTTGGAATTTTGATTTTAGGGTCCCTTTCAGATGGTGATCGATGAATTCTTTCAATGTCTATTTTACCCTCTATTTCTATAAAATCTGGGCAGTTCTCTTTGATAATTTCCTGGAAAGTAGTGTCCAAGCTCTTTTTTTCATCATATTTTTCAAGAAGTCCAATAATTCTCAGATTCTCTCTCCTAGATCTATTTTCCAGGTCTGTTGTTTTCCCAAGGAGGTATTTGACATTTTTTTCCATTGTTTCTTTTTTTTTTTTTTTTGAAGGACAGATTCTTGGTGTCTCCTCAAGTCATTCATTTCCATTTGTTCAATTCTGATTTTTAATGAATTATTTTCTTCATTCACTTTTTATATCTTTTTCTAATTGTCCAATTGAGTTTTTAAGTGAGTTGTTTTGTTTTTTAGAATTTTTTTCCATTTCCCCAATTTTATTTTTTTAGAGGAGCTATTTTCTTCTTCCAACTCACTAATTCTGTTTTCCTTGGAATTGTTTACCTTTTCCAGTTCACTAATTCTGTTTTTCAAGGATTTGATTTCTTTATCCACTCTCTCTTTAAATGAGTGGGATGACTTATCCAGATTCTCTTGCCAAACTTCCCTTTCCTTTTCCCATTTTTCTTCTAGCTCTCTTGTGAGAGCCTTTTTAATTTCTTCTATGAGAATCTTGTGTGCTGAGAACCAGATTATATCCCCTTTGGGTATTCATCTGGAGACAGTCTGTTTTTAGTCTCCTCGGCATTTAAAGTCTGCTCTCTATCCATATAGAAGCTATCAATAGTTAGAAACAATTTTAATATTTTGCTCATTTTGTCAAAGCAAAAAAAACTACCAAAAAAATGCAGTCTGCTTTTTTTTTTGGTGGGGGGGTTGGGAGGGGGCTGGATGGTATTATCAAGCTTACTCTACAGACTGCAGGGGGTAGTAATGAGGCACTAGCAGGACAGCAATGGGTTGTGCTACATCCTCACTCTGAGACTCTGAGAGTGTGCTGAGTCACTATGGGTAGGTGTGGCCAGGTCTCAAGAAACCCTAGCTTTTTGGGGTTATAGTCTTTAACCCCTGTGTTTATAGCTTCTCTTCCAATCTACTGGCTTGCTGCCAAGGCAAAGTAGCCACACTGTAGTAAATTTCTCACCACAGAAATGGCTGAGATTACACCCCACCACTATCAGGTCTGCTCAGTGTGACTGCCTTCTGTACTCATACTGCCTGCCAGCAGTCTGTAGCCTATCTCACCATCTCCATCCGTGAGCAAAAGCAGACCTTTTCTGGCGAATTTTGAGGATATCTTCTGTTGGTAATTATTTGTGGGTTTTTTCAGTCAAGCACTAATTCTGAGGCCTTGTCATGAAATAAAGTATTCTGAGAGCAAGATGGAGTTTAAATAGATGTATGTGTCCTTTCTGCCATCTTGGCCAGAGTCAGAACTCAAAATTTTAAAAAATAAGTGGAAAAAAACTTTTTTACGTGTAATTGGAAAAAAATATTAAATTAAAAAAACAAAATCATATTACTTTTCAACAGTCCTACCTGATTGTGTTTATGTATCACTTAGTGCTTTTATATAGATATATGCTTGCTAAGACCTGGGTCACTCTTTAAAAGATCAAAGTTCATATAGAAGAAGGGTTCCCTTAAATGGTAATCTTTTTCATATAACATTATTATGATCATATTGAGCCTTAGAATACTAAAATCTCCTCAGTGAAAGCCATAGTTGCTCAAAATAGAATGATTTCTTAATCTACACAGGAAAAACAAATAGATAAAGAATGCATATTGCTACCTTAAAGTAATGTCAATGTTCAACATTAAGTTATCTGCACATATGTCTTCAGTAGGGACTACAGAGGAATGTTGAAATAAGATAATATTTCAGTAGGAAGGAAATATACACATATATTTTTATTAATCATCTAGTTTGTACCAGACATTTGCTAAGCACTTTATACATATGGTTTCATTTGATCCTCATCACTAAAACAGAGATTAAGTAACTTCATTAGGATCATATATAGTAAAACTAGTTTTGAACTCAAATCTTTTTGACTCCAGGTCTAGTGTTCCATTCACTGTGCCACCTAACTGCCTCAGGAAGTCAGAAGAAGAGGAAAAGATGATATGTATGAAATTGTGGATGACATTCAATGTTGTTAAACTGCTTCCTGACACCAAATCCAGCATTTTTAACTTCACCATTTTTAATTTATTTTTTATTATAGCTTATTATTTATAAGACATATGCATGGATAGTTTTTCAGCACTGATCCTTAGAAAATCTTCCATTCCAAAGTGGATATCTTCAATATAAAGAAAATCCAACTCACTTCTAGTTGATCAATGATGGACAGAAACAACTACACCCAGAGAAGGAACACTGGGAAGTAAATGTAAATTGTTAGCACTACTGTCTATCTACCCAGGTTACTTATACCTTCAAAATCTAATACTTAACGTGCAACAAGAAAATTGGATTTACACACATATATCGTATCTAGGTTATACTGTAACACATGTAAAATGTATGAGATTGCCTGTCATCTAGGGGAGGGACTAGAGGGAGAGAGGGGAAAATTTGGAAAAATGAATACAAGGGATAATGTTATACAAAAAAATTACTCATGCATATATACTGTCCAAAAACAATTATAATTATAAAAAAAAAAAAGAAAATCTTCCATTCCAACATTTCCCCTCCTTCCCCCACCCCCTCCCCTAGATGGCAGGTAGAACAATGCATATTAAATATGTTAAGGTATATGATAAATACAATGTATGTATACATATTTATATAGTTATATTGCTGCATAAGAGAAATAGTTTTTAGAAATAAGGTAAAAATAACCTGAGAAGAAAAACAAAAATACAAGCAGACAAAAACAGAGGGAGTGGAAATGCTATATTGTGGTTCATACTAATTTCCCACGTTTCTTTTTTTTGTTGTTTTAGTTTTTTGTTTTTTTTTGTTTGTTTGTTTATTTAATTTTTATTTTATTTTATAATTATAACTTTTTTTTTGACAGTACACGTGCCTGGGTAATGTTTTACAACATTATCCCTTGCACTGCCTTCTGTTCAGATTTTTTCCCTTCCTTCCCTCCACCCCCTCCCCAAGATGGCAGGCAGTCTTATACATGTTAAATGTATTACAATATATTCTAGATACAATATATGTGTATAGAACCAAATTTCTTGTTGCACAGGAAGAATTGGATTCAGAAGGTAAAAATAACAGTTTACACTCATTTCCCAGTGTTCCTTTTCTGGATGTAGCTGATTCTGTCCATCCTCAATTGGAATTGGATTAGCTCTTCTCTATGTTGAAGATATCCACTTCCATCAGAATGCATCATCATAAAGTATCATTGTTCTGGTTCTGCTCGTTTCACTTAGCATCAGTTGATGTAAGTCTCTCCAACCCTCTCTGTATTTCTCCTGTTGGTCATTTCTTACAGAACAATAATATTCCATAACATTCATTTACCATTATTTACCCAACCATTCTCCAATTGATGGACATCCATTCATCTTCCAGCTTCTAGCCACTATGAAAAGGGCTGCCACAAACATTTTGGCATATACAGGTCCCTTTCCCTTCTTTAGTATTTCCTTGGGATATAAGCCCAGTAGTAGTATGGCTGGGTCAAAGGGTATGCACATTTTGATAACTTTTGGGGCATAATTCCAGATTGTTCTCCAGAATGGTTGGATTCTTTCACAACTCCACCAACAATGCATCAGGGTCCCAGTTTTCCCACAGCCCCTCCAACATTCATCGTTATTTGTTCCTGTCATCTTAGCCAATCTGACAGGTATGTAATGATATCTCAGAGTTGTCTTAATTTGCATTTCTCTGATCAATAGTGATTTGGAACACTCTTTCATATGAGCGGAAATAGTTTTAATTTCATCATCTGAAAATTGTCTGTTCATATCCTTTAACCATTTATCAATTGGAGAATGGCTTGATTTCTTATAAATTAAAGTCAATTCTCTGTATATTTTGGAGATGAGGCCTTTATCAGAACCTTTAACTGTAAAAATGTTTTCCCAATCTGTTACTTCCCTTCTAATCTTGTTTGCATTAGTTTTGCTTGTGCAGAAACTTTTTAATTTGGTGTAATCAAAATTTTCTATTTTGTGACCAATAATGGTCTCTAGTTCTCCCTTGGACACAAACTCCTTCCTCCTCCACAAGTCTGAGAAGTAAACTATCCCATGTTCCTCCAATTTATTTATGATTTCGTTCTTTATGCCTAAATCTTGGACCCATTTTGATCTTATCTTAGTATGCGGTGTTAAATGTGGGTCCATGGCTAGTTTCTGCCATACTAATTTCCAGTTTTCCCAGCAGTTTTTGTCAAATAATGAATTCTTATCCCAAAATTTGGGATCTTTGGGTTTGTCAAACACTAGATTGCTATTTTCATTCACTATCTTGCCCTGTGAACCTAACCTATGCCACTGATCAACTAGTCTATTTCTTAGCCAATACCAAATGGTTTTGGTGACTGTTGCTTTATAATAATACAGTTCTAGATCAGGTACAGCTAGACCACCATCACTTAATTTTTTTTTCATTACTTCCCTTGAAATTCTCAACCTTTTGTTGTTCCATATGAATTCTGTTGTTATTTTTTCTAGGTTATTAAAATAGTTTCTTGGAAGTCTGATTGGGAGTATTGTCATCTTAATTATATTCGCTCGGCCTATCCAAGAGCACTGAATGTCTTTCCAATTATTTAAGTCTGACTTTATTTTTGTGGCAAGTGTTTTGTAATTTTGCTCATATAATTCCTGACTCTCCTTTGGTAGATATATTCACAAATATTTTACACTATCGACCGTTATTTTGAATGGAATTTCTCTTTTTATCTCTTGCTGTTGGATTGTGTTGGTAATGTATAAAAATGCTGAGGATTTATGTGGATTAATTTTTTATCCTGCAACTTTGCTAAAATTCTGAATGATTTCTAATAGCTTTTTAGCAGAGTCTTTGGGGTTCTCTAAGTATACCATCATGTCATCTGCAAAGAGTGATAGTTTGATTTCCTCATTTCCTACTCTAATTCCTTGAATCTCTTTCTTGGTTCTTATTGCCGAGGCTAGCCTTTCTAGTACTATATTGAATAGTAATGGTGATAGTGGACAACCTTGTTTCACTCCTGATCTTACAGGGAAAGGTTCTAGTTTATCGCCATTACATATGATGTTTACTGAAGGTTTTAAATATATGCTTGTTATTATTTTAAGGAATAGTCCATTTATTCCTATACTCTCAAGCGTTTTTAGTAGGAATGGATGTTGGACTTTATCAAATGCTTTTTCTGCATCTATTGAGATGATCATATGGTTTTTATTAATTTGATTATTAATATGGTCAATTATACTAATAGTTTTCCTAATATTAAACCAGCCCTGCATTCCTGATATAAATCCTACTTGGTCATAGTGTATTATCCTGGGGATGATTTTCTGAAGTCTATTTGCTAATATCTTATTTAAGATTTTAGCATCAATATTCATTAAGGAAATTGGTCTATAGTTTTCTTTCTCAGTTTTCGATCTACCTGGTTTAGGTATCAGTACCATGTCTGTGTCATAGAAGGAATTTGGTAGGACTCCTTCAATCCCTATTTTTTCAAATAGTTTACATAGCATTGGAGTTAGTTGTTCTTTAAATAAATGTTTGGTAGAATTCACCTATAAATCCATCTGGTCCTGGGGACTTTTTCTTAGGAAGTTGGTTAATAGCTTGGTCTATTTCTTTTTCTGAGATGGGACTATTTAGACTACTTACTTCTTCCTCTGTTAATCTGGGCAAGCTATATTTTTGAAGGTATTCTTCCATTTCATTTAAGTTATTGAATTTATCAGCATAAAGTTGAGCAAAGTAGCTCCTAACTATTGTTCTAAGTTCCTCTTCATTAGTGGTGAGTTCACCCTTTTCATTTTCAAGACTAACAATTTGCTTTTTCTCTTTCCTTTTTTTAATCAGGTTTACTAAGGGTTTGTCTATTTTGTTGGTTTTTTCATAGAACCAACTCTTAGTTTTATTAATTAATTCAATAGATTTTTTACTTTCAATTTTATTAATCTCACCTTTCATTTTTTGAATTTCAAGTTTTGTGTTTGTCTGGGGGTTTTTAATTTGTTCCTTTTCTAGCAATTTTAGTTGTAAGCCCAATTCGTTGGCCCTCTCTTTCTCTGTTTTATGCAAGTAGGCCTGTAGAGATATAAAACTTCCCCTTATTACTGCTTTTGCTGTATCCCACACATTTTGGTATGATGTCTCATTATTGTCGTTTTCTTGGGTGAAGTTATTAATTATGTCTATGATTTGCTGTTTTACCCAATCATTCTTTAGTATAAGATTATTTAGTTTCCAATTATTTTTTGGTCTATTTTCCCCTGGCTTTTTATTAAATGTAATTTTGATTGCATTGTAGTCTGAAAAGGATGCATTTACTATTTCTGCCTTACTGCATTTGATTTTGAGGTTTTTATGCCCTAGTATATGATCAATTTTTGTATAGGTTCCATGAACTGCTGAGAAGAAAGTATACTCCTTTCTGTCTCCATTTAGTTTTCTCCAAAGAACTATCATAACAAACTTTTCTAGTATTCTATTTACCTCTTTGACTTCTTTCTTATTTATTTTGTGGTTTGATTTATCTAATTCTGAGAGTGCGAGGTTGAGATATCCCACTATTATAGTTTTGCTATCTATTTCCTCTTGCAGCTCTCTTAATTTCTCTTTTAAGAATTTAGATGCTGCACCACTTGGTGCATATATGTTTAATATTGATACTGCTTCATTATTGATGCTGCCCTTTAGCAGGATATAATGCCCTTCCTTATCTCTTTTAATTAGGTCAATTTTTGTTTTTGCTTGATCTGAGATGAGGATGGCTACTCCAGTTTTTTTGGTTTTGCCTGAAGCATAATAGATTCTGCTCCACCCTTTTACTTTTAGTTTGAATGTCTCACCCTGTTTCAGGTGTGTTTCCTGTAAACAACATATAGTAGGATTCTGACTTTTAATCCAGTCTGCTAACTGCTTCCTCTTTATGAGGCAGTTTGCCCCATTCACATTTATGGTTAGAAGGACTAATTCTATATTGCTTGCCATCCTATTAACCCCTGCTTATGCTTTTCCCCTTTCCTTCCCTTTTACCCTCCTATCCAGTATTAAACTGGTAAACACCACTTGCTTTTCACAGCCCTCCCTTTTTAGGATCCCTCCCCCACCTTAAAGATCCTCCCCTTATTTTACCCCTTTTCCTCGAAATTACTGTATTCCCTTCCCCTTAGCTTACTCCTTCCCTTTCACTTTTCAATGAAGTGGAAGAAGTTTCACCATAAATCGAATATGTCTATTGATACACGCTATGTTCATCTCCCTCCTTTCTTTCTCTCAGATATAATAGGTTACCTTTGCCTCTTCATGAGATGTAGTACCACCACTTTACACTTTTTTATGATATAATCTCCTTTCCACCTCTAGTTTCTAAGACAAATTGTACATATGTTCTTTACATATTTTTTTGACAGAAGTATAGTTCTCAAGATTTCTTTTTACCTTTTTTAGAAGTCTCTTGAGTTCTGTATTTGAAGATCAAACCTTTTATGTAGGTCTGGTTTTTTCATCAAAAATAGATGGAATTCATTTATTTTGTTAAATGTCCATCTTCTTCCCTGGAAAATGATGCTCATTCTTGCTGGGTAAGTTATTCTTGGCTGCATACCAAGTTCCTTAGCCTTTCGGGATATCATGTTCCAGGCCCTGCGTTCTTTTAATGTGGACGCTGCTAGATCCTGGGTTATCCTTATTGTGGATCCTCCATGTCTGAATTTTTTTTTTCTAGCAGCTTCCAATATCTTTTCCTTTGTCTGATGGTTCTTGAACTTGGCCACTATATTTCTTGGCGTTTTGATTTTAGGGTCCCTTTCAGTAGGTGATCGATGAATTTTTTTCAATGTCTATTTTACCCTCTGTTTCCAGAACGTCTGGGCAGTGCTCTTTGATAATTTCCTCGAAAATGGTGTCCAAGCTCTTTTTTTCCTCACATTTTTCAGGGAGTCCGATTATTCTCAAATTGTCTCTCCTGGATCTGTTTTCCAGGACTGTTGTCTTTCTAATAAGGTACTTGACATTCTTTTCAATTGTTTCATTTCTCTGGTTTTGCTTGACTCCCTCTTGGTTTCTCCTTGAGTCATTCATTTCTACTTGTTCCAGTCTAATTTTCAATGATGTATTTTCTTCACTACTTTTTTTATATCTCTTTGTAATTGTCCAATTGAGTTTTTATCTTCTGTGGAATTTTTTTCCATTTTATCCATTTTATTTTTTAGAGAGCTGTTTTCTTTTTCCAGCTCACTAATCCTGTTTTCCTTGGAGTTGTTTACCTTTTCCAGCTCACTAATCTTGTTTCTCAATGATTTGATTTCTTTATCCACTCTGTTTTTGAATGCATGGGATGACTTCTCCAGGCTCTCTTGCCAAGCTTCCCTTTCCTTTTCCCATTTCTCTTCCAGCTCTCTTATGAGAGCCTTTTTGATTTCCTCTATGAGATTCTTTTGTATTAAGGAGCAGCTCACATCTCCCTTAGGGGATTCATCTGGGGACAGTCTGTTTTTAGTCTCCTCAGTGTTTGAAGTCTGCTCTCTCTCCATACAGAAGCTGTCAATGGTTAGAGCCCTTTTGAATTTTTTGTTCATTTTGTCAGAGTAGGAATCGAAGAAAACAAATTGACAAGAGAAACAATTGGTCTGTTTTGCGGGGGATGGGGCTGGATGGTATTAATGGGCTTCCTCTACAGACTGGGGGTAGGGCAGCAGAGAGCCACTAACAGAACAGCAATGACTGTACTGAGTCTGTGCTCTGAGGCTCTGAGAACTCGCTGAGTCAGTCCAGGTGGGGGTTGGGGGTGGCCGGGTTCTGAGAGACGCTGGCTTTCCAGGGTTTTAATCTTCACCTTCGGTGTTTACACCCTCTCCGCTGCTCCTGGCTTGCTGCCAAGATGGAGTATCCACACTGGGGAAAAAGTCTTTTCGCAGAAACAGCAGAGATCGTACCCCTCCCCCTCTGGTCTGAGCTGTGTGAGCTGCCTGTCTTGCTCTGGCTTGCTTGTCCTCAGTCTTCGCCCAGTCTGATTGACCCTCCCCTGAGCAAACACAGACCTTTTCTGGTGACTTTCAAGGATGTCTTCTCTTGGTGATTATTTGTGGATTTTTTTCTGGGTCAAGCATTAAGTCTGAGGCTTGTCATGAAGTAAGTTCTGAGAGAAAACAAGGAGCTCAAGCAGCTGTCTGCCTCCACGCCGCCATCTTGGCCGGAAGTCCTTCTTTTACTAGGTGTAGTTGGTTCTCTGTATTATTGAACAATTGGAACTAATTTGGCTCATCTCATTGTTGAAAAGAATCACATCCATCATGTAGTATTATTGTTGAAGTATATAATGATATCCTGGTTCTGGTCATTTTACTCAGCATCAGTTCTCTAGGTCTTTTTGAACTCATCCAGCTGGACATTTCTTACAGAAGAATGATATTACATAACATTCATATACCCCAACTTATTCAGTTATTCTCTAATTGATGAGCATCCATTCAATTTCCAGTTTCTAGCTACTATGAAAAGGGTTGCCACAAATATTTTTGCACATACAGGACCCTTTCCTTTCTTTAAGATCTCTTTGGGATATAAGCCTAGTAGAAACACTGCTAGATAAAAGGGTACATACAATTTGATAACTTTTTGAGCATAGTACCAAATTACTCTCCAGAATGGTTGAATGCATTCACAATTCCACTAACAATGTATCAGCGTCCTAGTTTTCCTACATCCCCCTCAACATTCATCATTATCTTTTTTTATCATTCTAGCAAGTTTGAGAGGTGTGTGGTGGTATCAAAGAGTTGTCAAAATTTGCATTTCTCTGATCAATAATGATTTAGAACATCTTTTCATATGGCTAAAAATAGTTTCAATTCCTTCATCAGAAAATTGTCTGTTCGTATCTTTTGACCATTTATCAATTGGAGAATGCTTTGATTTCTTATAAATTACAGTCAATTTTCTATATATTTTAGAAAGGAGAACTTCAGAACCTTTGACTGTAAAAATGTTTTCCCAGCTTATTGCTTTCCTTCTAATATTGTCTACACTAGTTTTATTTGTTAAAAAAAAAACTTTTTTAAAGTGATAATGAAAAATTTATCTTTTGTGATCAATAATGATCTCTAGTTCTTCGTTATTCACAAATTCTTTCCTTTTCTACAGGCTTGAGAGGTAAATTAGTGTATGTTCTCTAATTTATTTATAATCTCATTCTTTATGCCTAGATCATGAACCCATTTTGACCTTATCTTGCTGTACTGTGTTAAGTATGGTCAATGGTTAGTTTTTGCCATACTAATTTCCAATTTTCCCAAAAGTTTTTGTCAAATATTGAATTTTTATCCTAAAAGATGGAGTTTTGGGGTTTGTCAAACACTAGATTATTGTACTTATTGAATATTTTGTTCTCTGAACCCAACCTATTCCACTGAACAACTTGTTTATTTCTTAGCCAATACCAAATGGTTTTGGTGACAACTGCTTTATAATATAGTTTTAGATCTGGTACAGCTAGGCCACCCTCATTTGATTTTTTTTTTTATTTGTTCCCTTGAAAGTCTTGATCTTTTGTTCTTCCAGATGAATTTTTTTGTTATTTTTTCTAGATCACTAAAGGAGTTTTTTGTGAATCTGATTGGTATAGCACTAAATAAATAGATTAGTTTAAGTAGTATTGTCATCTTTATTATATCTGGTTGACCTATCCAAGAGCACTTAATATTTTTCCAATTGTTTAGATCTCACTTTATTTGTGTGGAAAGTGTTTTGGTAATTTTGCTCATATAGTTCCTGATTTTCCCTTGGCAGATAGATTCTCAAATATTTTATACTATTGGCAGGTAATTCTGAGAGTGCAAAGCTGAGATCTCCCACTATTATAATTTTGCTGTCTATATTTTCTTGCAACTCTCTTAACTTCTCCTTTAGGAATTTAGATGCTATACCACTAGGTACATATATATTTAGTATTGATATGGCTTCATTATCTATGCTACCCTTTAGCAAGATATAGTTTCTTTCCTTATCTCTTTTAATTAGATCCATTTTTATTTTTATTTGATCTGAGATCAGGATGACTATCCCTGCTTTTTTTTTTTTTTTTTTACTTTACCTGAAGCATAATAGATTCTGCTCCAGCCTTTTATCTTTATTCTGTATGTATCACCCTGCTTTATATGTGTTTCTTGTAAACAACTTATTGTAAGAGTCTGGCTTTTGATCCAGTCTGCTATCCACTTCTGCTTTATGAGAGAGTTCATCTCATTCATATTTATGGTTAAAACTACTAATTCTGTATTTCCTGCCATCTTATTATCTCCAGATTATACTTTTCTCTTCCTTTTCCCTCTTACCCCCTTTCCCAGTATTAAACTTATGGGCACCATTTGCCTCATGCAGCTCTCCCTCTGTAGAATCCCTTCCACCCCCTTTAAGTCACTCTCCTTTCTTATACTTTTATCTTATTATTTCTGTATTCTCTTCTATTTAGTCTACTCTTTTCCTTTTCTCTTTTCCTCTCCCACTTTTTAGTGTGATGAGAGAAGTTTTCCTGTAAACCAAATATGACTAATATTTTCTCTTTGAGCCAAATCTTATGAGAGTAAGATTCACACAATATTCCTCCCCCTCCTTTAAGTCCCTCAGACATGATAGGTTTCCTTTGCCTCTTCATGAGATGTAGTTTTCCTCTTTTTACTTTTTCCTTTTTCTGATATAATCCACTTTCCACTTCTAATTCCCTTTTTTATATTATAACAGTAAAGTTAAATTATCCATTCACTCTTTATGTATGCCTGTAACATAAATACAGTTCTCAAGAGTTATTTTTATCTTTTTATGCTTCTCTTGAGTCCTATATTTGGAGGCCAATTTTTTTTTTTTTTTTTGTTTACCTCCATTTTTTCATTGGGAATAAATGGAATTCACCTGCTTTATTGAATGCCAATATTATTCCCTAAAAAAATCCTCAGCTTAGCTGGGTAGTTTATTCTTACTGTATTCCAAGTTCTTTTGCCTTTTGCAATATCAGATCCCAGGCTCTTTGATCCTTTAATGTGGAAGCTGCTAGATCCTGAGTGATCCTTATTTCGACTCCTTGGTATTTGAATTTTTTTTTCCCTGGCTGCTTATAATATTTTTTTCTTTAGTCTAATAGTTTTGAAATTTAGCCACAAGATTCCTTGGAATTTTTGTTTTGGAGTCTCTTTCAGAAGGTGTTTGATGAATTCTTTCAATGCCTATTTTACCTTCTGATTCTACTAAATCTGGACAGTTCTCTTTGATGATTTCCTAAAAAATAATATCTAGGTTATTTTTTTTCATCATAATTTTCAGGGAGCCTGATAATCCTTAGATTATCTTTCCTAGATCTATTTTCCAGGCTTGTTGTTTTACCAAGTAGATATTTAACATATTTTTCAATTTTTCATTTTTAATTTTTTTTGGTTTAGATTGACTGATTCTTGATGTCTCCTCAAGTCATTCATTTCCATTTGTTCAGTTCTGATTTTTAATGAGTTATTTTCTTCATTTACTTTAATTTTTTTTATATGTCCAACTGAGTTTTTAAATGAGTTGTTTTGATCAATGGAATTTTTTTCCTTCACAATTTTTTTAATGATTTACTTTCTTTTTCCATATCACAAATCCCACTTTCCTGGGAGTTCTTTATCTTTTCTAATTCACAAATTCTGTTTCCCTGGGAGTTCTTTACTTTTTCCAATTCATATTTCAGGGAGTTGTTTTCTTTTTCAAATCTTTCTTTTAATGAGTTATATGCCTTTTACATACTCTCTTGCAGAGCTTCTCTTTCCTTTCCCCATTTTTCTTCTAGCTTTTTTATATATCTTTTTTTAAGATCTTTTTAAAAATTTTCTTCTAGTAGAGCTTTGTGTAGTGGGGACCAGATTATATCCCCTTTTGGGGTTTTGTCTGGAGACTGTCTACTATTTATCTCCTCAGGATTGGAAATCTGTTCTCTTTCAGTATAGAAGCTATTTATAGTTAGAGCTTGCTTTGCTTTTTTAATTATTAAAAAACAAAACAAAACAAAACAAAACAACCTTGGGGTCTTCCTTTAGGGCAAGGAGTTTCCCAGCTTCCTCTATAGAACAGGGACAGATGACCACGGACAGTGGCTGTCCTGTGAACAGGCTGCAAAAAGCAGCCACGCTGGAGAAATTTAACTGCCTTGGGAGGAGTGTCAGTGCTACAGAGTGTTGCTGTGCTGTGATCCTGCAACTGAGCTATGATCATGCTGAGTCGCTACTGAGCTGTGATTGTGCTGAGTCACTCCCAGTGCTGGGTAGATGTAGCCAATTCCTATGGCGTTTTGAGGGTACACTCTACCTTTGGCATTTGTGTAATTTCTCTGCTGGTCTACTGCTTTTCAACCAAAGCAGAGCAGCCAACCTGTGGTAGAGTCCTCCCTGAAAATTCTCTACCCTCAGAGACTGCACCCTGCTTCCTGTTCACTCTGAGCTGCCCTCCTCTCCTTCCTCCTCCCCTCCACCCCCCGCTCTGAATAAGACAGACCTTTCTGGTGATCTTCCAGATGATCTTCTGCTGGTAATTTGTTGTACTCCCAATATTTATGGTTTCTACTAATCAAGCACTATTTCAGTGGCTAAATTTTATACTCAGTAGTGAGGGTAGAAGGGGAATTCAGAATGAGTGGTGGATGTAAGTAGGTGGCATCATATTATCATTTCTGTATAAGAAGTGGTTTAAAAACACATTTGATCAAAAAAAAAAGATCAGTCACTTGAATGAGCGATAAAAAATGGACAGCACAAATATGGTATTAGTATTCTCAAAACATTCATATGATCTGAAAGAAAGCCTATATAGTGTTCTGTAGAAACAATATAGTAATTTCATTAAAAGAACTGTATAAGAATTTCACAGTATAAGAAGATATGGGGAGAGGATTATGGATAAATGGAGTAATCAGAAAATTTCAAGCTTTCCAGATTTTCCCCAAAATGGTTCAAATTTATGCCTCCTAAGAACATATACTAGTGAAAAATAAAGAAGACTTGGGGAAGAAAACCAAAAGAATAACCCAGCATTGGATTTAACTAGGGTGAAGTGGAAATACCTCCAGGCTAACTCTCCAGAAACATCAAATGGGGATCCGTGGAGAGAGCAGGGTTTGGCTAGAGCCAGAATTTGACTGGAGCACAGAAACATTTTCCTTATGAACAGTGTGGGGAGTTGGAGGTCTGAGTCCAGAAAGACTCTTCAGATTAGGAACACCAGACCCAGCAATGCTGCAGAGACTCAGCCCTGGGAGAGAAGGAACCAGCACACCTGAAGAATGTGAGTGTATAGGCCATAGGGCAGGAACCCGACTGGCTGCAGGGACTTGCAAGGGGGTGGAGTTTTTAGTTTGGGCTTCCAAGTCAGAAGGAAGAAATGGAAGTAAAGCTAGAGGCATCATCTTCCCAATGGCAAAAGTAGTGGTGTTTATACTAATTCTTAACTTAAAAAAAAATGAATTGGCAAAGAAGAAAGAACCCAACTATAGAAACTTGCTATGAGAATAGGGAAGACCAGGGTTCATCTTCAGAGGATGACAGTGAAATGAAAAAGCCTCTTCTATCCCAAAAAGTAATGTTAAATGGATATCTATCCAGAAAGAATTTATATAAGAACTCAAAAAAAAAAAAAATTAAAAATCAAGGGACAGAAAAACTAAAGAAATAAAAAATAAAAACTGCCCCAGGGGAAAAAAAGTTAACCAACTAGAAAAACACATGCAGAGTCTTAAAGAAGAAAATAATTCTTTGAAAATTAGTATGAGGCAAAGGGAATTCAGTGAAGCTATAAGATACCAGTAAATAACAAAACAAAATAAAAAGAATAAAAAAAAAGAAGGGATGTGGAAAGGAAAATAATATCTTATAAGAAAAATAATAGCTCTGGAGAACAGATCTGGAGGAGATAATATAAGAATAATTGGACTACCTGAAAGCTATGACCAATAAAAGAACCTTGACAAAACCTTGACAAAATGATGCAAGAAATAATCAAAGAAATTTGTCCTGGAGTAATGGAACACAAGGAGAAAGTAAAAACTGTAAAAATCCATCAATCACCACCTCATTGAGATCCTTTGTGGAAAACACATAGGAATATCATGACCAAATTTTAATACCCAATTTTGCAAGAAACAAACAAGAAAAAATTCAGTTATGCTGGAGCTAAAATTAGAATTGGATAGTACTTAGCAGTAACGTAATAACAGACCGCAACTCCTAGAATAATATATACTAGCAATAAAAAACTATGCATGCAGCCAAAAATATCATATTCAGCAAAATTATCCATAATATTAAATGAAAAAAATCAACATTCAACAAACCTGTAGATTTTCAAGCCTTTGTCTCAATTAAACTTAATAAACATTTTAGCTTATGAGGGCCAATATCAAAGATTGATTTCAAAGAAATCAACATGGACAAATCATTTACATGTTGCAGGCAGAAATGTATATCATATATTTAAGATTGGCATCAGTATTTGGGTAACTCAAAAGAAAGATTGGGGTGGAGTTTAATGTGATCTGATTATAAAAAGTAAAACTATCTAGGAAAAGGTAGTAATTATGTTATACAAATGAGGTACAGAGGAAGGATAGAAAAGTGGCATTAGAAAGGGAAGATGATCTTCTAATTCTGAAAGCCTTCTTACATTGGGAATGGGTTAAATAGTGAATATTACATATATACATATATCTATAAAGAAATATAAGGGGGAGGAATAGGATAAAGAAGGATATAGATAATGGACAAGGGACAAAGCATAAGGTGAGGTACAGTAGAGTGTACAGAGTAATGGCTGTGGGAGAAGGATTGTTGATTAATATGAAAAAATAAGAGGGGGAGAAAGGGGTAACATAGGACTAGAAATCTACATATTAATATTGTTTTAGATGCATGTTTACATATGGATAAATTCATCTATATGTGTGTGTCTGAGTCTATGTGGGTATGTATATATGTGAGTGTGAATATAGATATATGTATATGTGTGTGGATTTTTGGGTGGATGTATATATATATATATATATATATGCATCTGTGTTTAACTGTGACCTGCTTAGGGGAAGTGGAAGGGATGAAAGAGAAAAAAAAAAGAATAAAATAAAAAGTGTACAACAGAGAACCAAAAAAAAAAACCTACAAAGGTAGCAAAGAAAAGATGGACACTCATGAATGTCTTTAATTATTATACATGCTATTTTGAAATGGAAATTTATTGTCACATATTTGAATCTTCTCTGATAGGGCACATGGCAATGATGTTTTCCCCTTTCTGTTTTTCTTTTTCTGTTGTGATTTTCTTACTTTGTATTTATTTCAATAATTTTTGAAGCTATAACTGAGTTGTTATTTTCACCATGGAAAAAATACCTGCACATTTATGAACCTGAGAATCCTTTATAGTATCTGGAGTAAGAATTTGCCTTATAATCTTTTATAGATTGTTACTATTTGAAACCTATTTTAATTTTTTTCCCAAAATATTCAAGTAGTTATATAAAGGAATGAAGAAAATAAATTTATTTGATACATCAGCAAAATCATTTAAATATCTATATGTGTGTGCTAAACATTGTACAAAGCAAGTTAACTACATAGGGCTCCTTTTCATTTGTTTTGTCTGGATTCTTGATTGTACTGTTGGAAGCAACTCCTATCCCAGTTTAAAAAAAAAAAAAGAAAATAAACTTCCTCAATCAATGTAGGTCATCAACTTCTTGGTGATAGTATAAGAGAGTTGCTTGAGAGCACAGAGAACAATTTTTCCAGCTCTTCATAACAAATATATGTCCAAGAGGGGTCTTGAATCTGGGTCTTCTGGACTACAAAGTGAGATTCTTCTTAATCCTCTGAGATATGTAATTTTAAAGAGTCATTTGGAATCACAGTTTTATTGCTAATTTTTATTGCTTTAGATTTCTGATCATACAACTTTTTTATTTTATTTTACAGTATATGAAATAAAGACCCAAAGAGAGAGACTAAATGACTCATACAAAAGTAACTCAGCTAAAAATAATTGAACTATAAGTAAAATTCAGATATCTGAATCTACCAGAATAATGATCTTTCCTATTATGTACCCATTTCTTTAAGTAGTCCAAAATGAACAGATTTTAAAATGATAAAGTAAGAAAAAATAGAGGAGGAGTTTTTTTCCTTGTCAATTATTTGTTATCTGTAATATTGTGGGTCAAGTCTAGCTCAGGACATTCCCGCAATTTAGGCTTAGGATAAGAATATAATCATTCACTCATCAAATTCAATAAAAATACTTGTACCCATGGTAAGATTTTTAGAAATTATAGTTCCTAATTAAGTTAAAAACAAGGTCCTCTTTTTCCACTGTACAATGCTAGTAATAGCATTAAGTCAGGACAGAATACCTATACTGCAAAGGAAATTCAACTAAAATTAAAAATCTCTCAGAGCTCCAATTCCTCATTGATTAGGATTTTTATACTTTGGGGATAAGGGATCCAAAACCATTCATTTAAGCCTTAGTCCTTCAGGTCAACCAAGTTCTAAGATAATCTTTCTATCCCCTTAAGGGAAAATCTGCTCAGTATAAATAAAACAGGCACTGTTCCTACTACATAGAGTAAGACACACTATGGTGCTCATTATTGCTAACATCTTTGAAAGCATTAGCCATCTTTGTGATACTTTGCTTAATTGTTCCCATCTAACTCAATGTTAGAGAAAATTACCTGGAAAATTACTTAACCATATTTGCAACCATTCTTTAATATGTATTGGCAAATGTTATGCTGACATATGTGAATTAACCAAAAGCAAAGTAAAAAGTGGGAGTACTAAGGCTAAGAAGTATTAGCTACTTGCAGGTCAATTTAAATTGTTAAGATAACCGATAGAATAGCCATAACTACTTTTGTGGGTCAGGATACTGGTGAAAATGTGAAGGTACATGTTAAAGCCCCCCATTTTCTTTTACCATTCACACATACACTTCCAACTTGATTGTTTGGACCTAAGAAGCTATGGCACCAAGACCAAATCATTTGTTTTAATTTTCTCTCCAGGTGGAATGATTTGAAACCTAGCAATGAGTGTTGAGGGGGTAGAAGCATTTAAATGCTGGTTTGGGTATTTTTTTTTTTGGAAGTTGGTTGGAAGCTCCAGAAACACTGGGAAATTTTCTTACCAATTGTTTATAGTCACCTAGCTGAAGGTTTTAGCTTGTTTTTACTTAAAATAAATATTATTTAAATTTCTTGGGAGCTCCTTTTATCTGGAAAGGAATTTTTGCATGTATGTTTATGTATGTATGCATACATGTATGTATGTATTAAAAGAATTAATTATTTCAGGGTCTAAAGAATCCATTGCATCATATTTTGAATTATCATTGGGATATATATCATTCTTTTTCCTTTTGGTCTCTCTTCAAATGGGTTTGTGAAACCATCTCAAAGGACATGGTCCAACATTTTAGGATTGATATGTGAAGATATCTTTCCAATTTTTTTTTATAATTCCATTTTTATAATTTTATTACTATGAATTGTGAAATTTCTAAAACTTTAAAATCTGAATTCTCCTTCAGGGTCATATTGTGAAGCCCTAGCAATAAACACATTGGGCACCCTAAGCATTTATTTAAAAAAAAAAGGTTTTTATTTTCAAAATATTGGCATTGATATGCATATAGATTTCAGCATTCACTCTTGCAAAATCTTGTGTTCCATTTTTTTTCTCCTTCCCTTTCCCCAACCCTCTGTCCTAGATAATGAGTAATCCAGTTTATGCTAAACATGTGCAATTTTTAAAATAAATATTTCCACAATTATCATGCTTCACAAGAAAAATTAAATCAAAAAAGGAAAAAAAATAAAGGAAAGATAAAGGGAAAAAAAGAGATAGAAAAAAATGCAATCAAACAATAATAACAAAAGTGAAAATACTATGTTGTGATCCACAGTCCCCACAGTTCTCTCTCTGAGAACAGATAGCTTTGTCCACCACAAGACCACTGGAACTGACCTGAATCATCTTGCTTTTAAAAAGAGCTGCATTAGTCAGAATAGATTATCATATAATCTTGTTGTTGCTGTACACCATGTTCTTTTGATTCTACTCACTTCTCTTAGCATCAGTTCATGTAAGTCTCTCCAGGCCTTTCTGAAATCATCCTGCTGACCATTTCTTTTAGAACAATGATATTCAATAACGTTTGTATAACATTCACCCATTCTTCAACTGTTGGGCATCTACTCAGTTTCCAATTCCTTGCCAATACAAAAAGGGTTGCTATAAACATTTTTGCATTGGTGGGCCCTTTTTCCTTTTTATGATCTCTTTGGGATACAGGCCCAATAGAGACTGCTGAATGAGAGGTTATGCACAGTTTGCTAGCCCTTTGGGTGTAGTTCCATATCATTCTCCAGAATTGTTGGATCAGTTCACAAGTTGACTAACAATATATTAATGTTCCAGTTTTCCCACATTTCCTACAACATTCATCCTTTCCTGTCATCTTAGCTAACTTGAGATACAGTGGTATCTCAGAATTGTCTTGATTTGCATTAATTAATGATTTAGAACATTTTTCTTACGACTAGAAATGATTTTAATTTCTTCATTTGAAAGTTGTCCATTCAAATCTTTTGACAATTTATCAGTTGGAGAATGGCTTGTATTCTTATAAATTTGAGCCAATTTTTAAATATATTTTACAAATGAGGCCTTTATCAGAACCCTTGTATGTATAATGTTTTACCGTTTTACTGCTTCCCTACAATCTAGTCTGCATTGGTTTTTAACAATATAATTCAAAATTATCCATTTTGCATTCCATAATGTATCCTATCTTTGCCTACAATTTCCTTCTTTCTCTATAGATCTGAGAGGTAGATTTTCCTTTGTTCTTCTAATTTGCTTAAAATATCACTCTTAATGTCTAAATCGTGAATCTTTTTTGATCTTTTCTTTGTATAGGGCATTAGTTTTGGGTCAGTTCTTAGTTTTTGCCGCACTAATTTCTAATTTTCCCAGCAATTTTTGTCAAATAGTAAGTTCTTATCCTAAAAGCTGAGGTATTTGAGTTTATCACATAGTAGATTACTATAGTCATTGACTATTGTGTCTTGTGAACCTAATCTATTCTATGGATTTACTATTCTCTTTCTTAGCCAGTACCAAATAGTTTTGAAGATCTCTGCTTTATAATACAGTTTTAGGTCTGATACTGCTAAAACATATTTATTTGCAATGTTTTTTATTAATTTCCATGAAATCCTTCACCTTTTGTTCTTCCATATGAACTTTCTTATTATTTTTCTAGATCTAAAAAATAATTTCTCAGGAGTTTAATTGGTATGGCACTGAATAAGTAGATTAATTTAGGTAGAATTGTCTACTTTCTGCTATCTTGGCTCTGCTCCCCACCGTAAGTCTTTAGAAAAAAGAAGACAATAGATAAAGAGGGGGATAATAAATGAGTGGAAAATTAGCAAAATAGACTAAAGAAAATTAGCAATATAGACTAAACTAAAGGCAAATTGACTAATTCACAATTATAGTATGGTTAAATATTGTGAGAAATGGTGAAAAGTTGGTTCCACAATGTTGCAAGCTTTGAGGTATCATGGGATTGGGATAGTGGGTACCACTAAGAGGTTTTCAGAATGTGAGAGGTTAAGGAATATTAGAATTCACAGAACAATTAACTGATCAGATTAGTAAGAAATTGGAGGACTAGGAAGGCACACAAGTGGATTTACTCAATCAGAAAGTCTTGTGGTTTTGAGAAAACCATAATAACCTATCCAGCCCAAACTAGTTGAGGTCAATGACCTGACTTAATCAAATCACTACTATGCCTGACTAATAGGCTAATTGAATATTAAACAGCACACCCCAGAGGAGGAGTTTTTCACCATTTTTGAACATAGAATATATGATGAAGGAGTGGGAGGGAGAAAATGTTTTATACATATTAAAGAGAAACATGTAGTAGTCATATCAGAAAGACTGTAACCTGGATAAAATAGCCCAATCTATTCTCTGAAGGGAGGAGCTGCATCACATGAATAAGTATGAAGGTTCCCCCATTTCTGTACTCATTGCTCCATCTTCCCTAAAAGGAGCGAGGCCTACTTCTGGCCAGAAACATTAAGATGATTCCTTAAGATTCTTCTTTAATAAATTTTCCTTGATATCTGATCTTCAGTGTCAAGAGTGTTATTTCTAAGAATATGCTTTGCCACTATTTGATTTCTTCTCTGGATAGGTAGACAACAATGTATAAATTCCAAGTAGATCAATCTGGATATGATTGTGGCCTCATGATCCCTATCCAGGTCCAAGGACAAATTAAATCTCAAGATAGCTTTTTTTTGTACTCAGTCTGAGTGATCTTAAAATAATGGAGATAGTGAAGTGTTGATTTTTAATACTATAACTCATGGGTACCCACCAGTGTATTTTTGCTCCCCCCCCCATTAATTAATTAGTGAGATAATTAACTTTAAGGGACAAGCATTTATTAGCATAAAATTCCACTCAAACATGTCTTCCTCAGACTCTCTGATTATTTCACCAATACATGTAGAATTCAGGGAAAAGTAAGATCATGTTTAAGTGCACATAATGTAGCAAAGGGAATACTCAAAAATCAGAGAAATATTTTTTGCTGGAGTCCTCTCAATTCTCTCAAGCATGATAAGCTTTTCTACTGAATGCTTTGTGGAGCCTGTCCTCAATGTAACTTATTATTTGTTCCTGTCATCAATCAGTTCTATGCTGGGGTCAATGGAGACTGAGTAGTGCTACCATACTGAAAAGAATATGGAAAATCCAAAACCTTCAAGACTATTTTTGGACCTTCTTTGTACTGGCAGAAGGTAGAGGGATAGGATGCTGAGACTAGTACCAAGGTACTGGATATCCTCTGTTCTTCCTCCCCCAAAGCTATTCATTCTTAAGTCCTGAGTTGGAACTCTTTCAAATTAAGTTTCCATATTCTCAAATCTCTTGAGATTTGCAAACTCCTGTTTTGTTTTAGGACTTTTTTTTTTTTTTTTAAACAATTCCTCTCTATTCCTTACCATCATATTAATCAACCAATCAGAATAAACCCCCTACCCACTTCACTCCAGTTTAACTAATGCCTTAAAGGAATTTTTGGATATAACTATGAGAAATATTCCCACCTGGTTAAGCTATCAGGCATAGCATCTTCTCACAGACTATAAGTAGAGTAGGAGTAATTGACAGACCAGATCAGTAAAGGCCTCTCTATAATTTACATATCTACTTTAGAAAGGAAGCTACCTATCAGAAATGAAGGGCAGAGTTATTGGTTTTTGTGTTGATTTGTATATTTGTTCTGTTCTAGCAGGAGAATGCATTCAGAAAGGAAATATGATAGCTATCTAAAAATTTGCAAATATGAATTTTGCCAAATATACTTCATAGTTTTGCTGAGGAAAGCAAATATTAAAACTGTGGGAAGAGTGTAAGTGGGGACTTCGATTGCTCAATCATCTCTCTTAGCTCTAAAACATTTATCAAGTGAAAACACACCATGATTGAATTAATAAAATCAGAAGTATGAACAGGGACAAAAATCTTCTGATTAATCAATGTTAGGTTTTAGATGTAGTGCAAAACACATTCAAAAACCATTAGATTAAGAGATATGATTGCATTGATTAAGGAAATTGATAATACTCTATGGGTTTTATAGAAAACAGTACAAGAAATCTGAGCATCTAATAAACTCATAGAGTAATAGAAAATGGTTTAAATAAAAGGAATTTTCCTTATTCAGAAGTTTCAATAATTCTGATTGTATTCTTAAATTTTGATTTACTATAACTCCATTATGTATTAAAAAGAACTCGAATCTGTATTCCATTATATTGCCTCTAGGGTAAAAAAAAAAAAAAGAAGAAAATAAAAGAAATAATTGCTTCTAACAATGTGACTGTTGAAGCTTCCTGAGACAAATTGGCTAGGAAAGAAAAGATAGTGAAGACTATCTTTGATCAACATCACCATCTGTACTTACAGCCATATCCACTGGTAAATAAAGTCAACATGGTTGACCAATGTTCATCTGAATTAATGGGGATTCCTAGCTCAAAATAACTTGACAATATATGTTATTAAAAAAAATTTAATGCAAAGGGAAAATTATGGGAAGATGGCAGAGTAGATCAGTAAATCCCAAGCTCTCCAGATTTCCTACACAAACAGAAAAAAATTTGCATGTCAGGGTGAACACATTGGTTAAAAATCAAAAAGACTTGGGACAGAACAGGGTAGCTCCTGGTACAATGCAAGAAGATCTGAAGACCCTACACCAGGATTAATCAGTGTGCAGTGCAAATACCTCCAGGTAAGCTCCATACAAACACCAAGAGGGGACCCCTGGAGCAGGCTATAGGTTTGGCTGGGGACCTCAGCAGGAACCACAGAAACTTTTACCTTGCAGACACTTTATGTGGAGATAGGGATCTGAGTCCTGCAAGGAAAACCTTGGTTGATCAAGAACACTAGTCACAGCTGTTCTGCAGAGATGGCTCTAAGCAAGAAGAAACCAGCACACCCAATGAGTGTAGAAGCAGTGAAGCAGGGATACTGCTGGCTGCCAGAGCTTGCAGAAGTGGAGAGCTCTTGGTTTGAGGTTCCAGATCAGAGGGAAGAATTGAAGTGAATTAGAAACACTATCCCCCCACCTCATGATTAGGGGTACTTACACTCATACTTATTTAAAAAATGAAATGGTAGTGAAGAAAGAATTCAACCATAGAAATTTACTAGGGAAACAGGGATGTCTAGGTTTAGTCGTTAGAGGTCATTGAAGTTAAAAAAGTAAGTTTCTACCCCAAAGAATAACTTAAATGGCTCCCCATCCAGAGAAAATTTATAGAAGAATTAAAAAAAAAAGAATTTAAAATCAAATGAGAAACATTGAGGATAAACTAAAAAATAAATAAAAACAATCCAAGAAAAACAAGAAGATTAAGGAAAAAAGTTAACCAACTAGAAAAGGAGATAGAGAATCCAGAAAGCTATGGCTGACAAAAACAAAACAAAACAAAACAACAACAACAAAAAAAACAAAACAAAACAAAACAAATAAAAAAAAAAAAAAAAACAGAACCTTAACACAATAAGGCAAGAAACGATCCAAGAAAATTGGTCTGAGAGATAGAACATAAGGTGAAAGTAGGATTGAAGAAAAATCCACCAATCACCACCTCACAGAGATCCTTTGTTGAAAACATAGGAATATTATTGCCAAATTTTGAAAGCCCCAGATCAAAGAGAATCAAGAAACAAGAAAAAACCAGCAATTCAAATATGCTGGAGCTGTAATTAAATTGTACAGATCTTAACAGCCACAATAAAAGACTATAGGTCCTATAATCATATACATTGTCAACCAAAATAACTGGGCCTATAGCCACAATTAACACATTCATAAAAATTATCCATAATATTGAATGAAAAAAAATTGACTTTTAATGAAATTGCAGATTTTCAGGACTTTCAACCAAACTTGAACTCAATAGAAAAATTAACATATAACAGCCAAAATCAAAGATTAATTTCAAAGAACTTACATGGACAAATTGTTTATTTTTTTACATGGAAAAATAAATATACTTTTAAGACTAACATCAGCAACATGTTAGCTCAAAAGAAAGATTAGAACAGAGTTAAATATGATGATCTGACACTAAAAAGAAAAATCATCAAGAAAAAATACAAAAATAGTAATTATGTTATACAAATGAAGTACAGAGAAAGAATAGGAATTTGAAGGGATAGTAGTTCTGAAAGCCTATTCATAACAGGAATGGGTTAAATAAATAACAATGCATTTATACTATGAAGGATTTAGCACCCTCCCAATCTATAAAGAAATAAGAGGGGAGGAATGGATGGAGGAGGAAGCAAAGGGTGAGGGAAAAGGACAAGGGAGAAGTCCCTGGGTGGGGGAAGGTTAAGTAATAGCAAGGTAAATTAAGGAACAGATTTAAAATCGAAAAGTTAGCAAGGATAGGAAAGAAGAAATATACAGAAACACTACAACAAAGATTAGAAACAAAATTTATTAGAAAAAAAAGTATGGCTAAGAATCATTGATCTTAGACAAAGCAAACAATGATTCAATCAAGAAAATAATCTACATTATATATCATTCAAACTAATATTGTTTTGGATGCATGTTTACATATGGATAAATTGTGTGTACATGTGTGTTTAAGTATATGTAGTATGTATACATGTTACTCTATGTAGGCAAGTATACAAATAAATATATATGTGTGTGTATCTATAGGTAAATGTGAATTTATGTACATATATTTGAGGGGATTGGATGTGTGCTTGTATATTTGTGTATGTATATATTTATATATGTATTTATAAAAATAATTATAGACTTCTTGGGGAAGGTGGGGAGGGGATGAAAGAAAGAGGAAAAGAATAAAGTTTTTTAAAAGTACAGAGCAGAGAACAAAAGAGCAATCTCCAAGGAAGCAAAGAAAAGATGGATACTCATGAATATAATTTCTTCCACTATTATATATCCTTTTTGGAACTGGAAATTTATTGTTATACATTTTGAATTCTCTCTGATGTTCTGCTGATCACATAACAATGTTCTCTTTTGTTTTATTTTATTTTGTTTAGCTTTCCTTTTCTGTCTTTATTTATTCTATTAAAAAAAATGATCAGCCAAGTATAGGCCTCTTTTAACTCCTTAATGAAGGTATACCATTATGAACTTTTGCTATATAAAATCTATGTCAGGGTACAAATTAGGCAAAGGTTTTTTAGGTGAGCAAGGGACAAAAAAGCTTAAAATAAGTTTGAGAGCTGATTCCTTTTATTTTGATCAATTAAAATTGGATTTGGTGTTGGTTTTGTTATTATTTTGTTTGTTTTGTTTTTTACTTAAAAATATTCCAATATTTCCAGGCAAAAGTAGTTCCCAAGGCAGTTAAAAAGTAGTTCATAAAAGTAAAGATGGATAAAAGCTTCCAGCTAAGAGGTTAAAAGCAGTTGGTAAGGAGGTTTCCTGGGGTCTCAAGAGCTCCCTGTCAAAGCCATAAAAATTGCTTTTATATTCTTTTTGTTGAAAGGGTCCACAGCTGGGTCCCAGATCAATTCACCTGGGGACAAAGTTAACTCAGAGTGCCCCAGGTCTGAACAACAGCTTCCTTCCTCACAACAGTCCCTGATGTTTTTTTCTTCCATTCTTTCTTTTCCTTTTGTGAGAGGTTAACTTACTTGTCCCCATTTCTACTAGTATTGTGGCCTGTGTACCTGCAATTTCCACTTACATTGTCAATTTGTCTACTATAGCCAGCTTTAGAATAATAAGTTTATTTTATTTCCATCTGAAAAATGGAGTTATCAATAAAGCAAGTAAAAAAATATCAGATTATCTCCTTTTAGAAAAGATAAAGTTCTAACAGATGCTTGGATAGTTGAAATTCCAATAACAGCAATATCTTGCCTCCAATACCTTTGGGAGTATTGTCAGAACTTACCACTTTTTTTTTTTTTTTTTTTTTTTTTAAATAACCAGTCAAGCAGTCTGAAGTCCCATCACAATATCACTTCTATTTATCCTTATAACTCTCTCCCATATTCCCTCCATCAAGTTTTTTTCCCTCCATCAAGTTCATAGATTTTCATACAGGTGTGCATTTTCTTGAAACAAACTCAAATACATCCATCTAAGCTAATAGTTTATAGGCAAGTTATTCCTTTCAATTATTATGTTTCAGTTACATGGATCATCCTATTAGGTATTTAGGTAATAAATTATATAGGCTATTGTCTAGGCCTAGAGTCAGGAACACTTGAGTTCAAATTTGACACTTAACTAGTTGTTTGACAATGGGCAAGTCACTTAACCTTTGCCCTTGTTTCCTCAACAGTAAAATAAGGTTCAAAATAGCACCTGCCTCCCACTTGTGAGAATCAAATGAGATATTTGCATAACACTTAGGACAGATCCTATCAGATACTAGGACATTAATAAATGCATTTTTCTTTCTTTTAGTAATCCTTGATGATCTCTGAGATGTTATATTTACCTTCAATTAAAATCTGAAGTTCACTATTTTTTACACATACTCTGTGCATTGACATAAAAATATATATGTATATATATAATGAATATATATACATATATATTTTTCTTTCCAGTTTCCATTTTCTCTTGTAATTTTTGAATATGTCATTGCTATTCTTTATACAATCACCATCAACATATTGCATATTCATATATGATATACCAATTATCATTAAAATTTATCTAGTGCCTTAAAGTTTGCAGAGTGCTTTACATTCATTATGCCATTTTATCCTCACCACAAACTTGGGAGGTAGATGCTGTCCCCTATTTGTGTTTAATATTTATATTAAACAGTAAATAGGAACTCAGAGGCAAAGGGATCATTTGACTTTCCCAAAATCACACAGCTGATAACTATTTGAGGCTGAACTCAAACTTGAGTATTTTTGACTCCAAGGACAGAATTCTATATATTATACTACCTTGTTAGCCCTTAACAAGACTGTCTTTCATACTTGTGAGCTTCCTTGGTATTTGATTGAATTAATACTTTTATTTGATTATTTTTCTACATTCCTTGACTATTGACTCCATTTTCATTTTGATGTCCTCCTGATTATTTACCAGCGAGTGTGCAGAAAACTACACTCATCCAATCCTGATCTAAATCTTTCTTTCTAAGGTTTCAAAGACAATCTTTTTAGCTAACAATTTGATATCCACATCCAGAAGAAGGAAACACAAATTTGTATCCCTAGGTCCTTAAATTGTCTTCCCATGACTTCTGTCATTATCTCTAGAAATGCTTTTTAGAATTCTTCTTGGCTGTACCATTTCATAGATCCTACCAACATTTTCCAAGCTACGTTCTTTATAACCTTGGCTTTCTGAAAATGAAAATGTTGATACTACTGAGATTTATTTTCCTTTTAAAATATTAATTGTGAAATTACATACTTACCAAAATACAACAAATTCAATTATAGAACAAAATAGATTATTTTCATTTACTTAATTAATATAAAGTTTATATTAATATGAAGGATTAATATAAAATATAATATAATGTTCAGTTGCCTCCTTTACCTCAAGAAGATTCCAAATTCAGAATCTCTAGATATTAGACTCTGTCAAAATATTCTAAATTTCAATATGTTCTGTAGACACATTATTTTTAGTAAATATGGTCTTAGTTTAATTCACTGATAGTTTTAGATTCCCTTAAATTAAAAAGATATATTAACATTACATAAAATTTTCATAAAGAAAACATTTCAAGAATAACTATCCAAGAGTGATACCAACCCTATTTTACTTTCCAGGCCAAATTTCTCTGTTTTCTCTGCATGCTCAGTGAAATAGAAATCTTAGCGTAGCAGCTTCCTCTCCTCTAGAAATATTGTGTAATAGTTTTAAAAAGCCAATAAATGAAGTAAACAGGTATCATAAAACTCATAGACATTTTGGGGGGTCCTAAGGATTAACAACCAAAAGCTCACCTTTATTCAAATAAGACCCTGATTTTGCCAAAATGTTGCACTTCTCAAATAACAAATAGTGATATTTTATGTGTCTCCAAAGCAACTCCTACTTTTTAGCTAAAAATGGTAGGACAAATTTTCTCAGGAGAAAATTTTATTTTAGAAAGTGTGATTTCTTCTTCAAATGATAATTTAGGAGCTTAAAAAATTAATTGCTATGTTGAGAGTAATAAATATCACAGTTCTCACATAAACAAATTGAAATTGAAATTCTGCATTCATTTCCTTGTGACTATGAGAAATTGTAGTGAGAAGCACTGCCTTTTATATTCGGGCTTAATCTTAAAGCAATATTCTTTAAAAGAATGAGAAAAGTGGAGAAAATTATTATCCAGTTGTTAAGCAAGATGAAAAAAAATATCTTTTTTTTGAACTTAGAAACTTCCTTAAAATAAAAGGTAAATTAAAATTTTTCTTTATTGAATCTACATGATTACCAATTTATATGAAATAGATGAAAAATTGTTTCTCACTTAGATACATAATTTTTAAATTTCTAGTTAAATAACAATCTGTGATCTGTATGGTAATGAGTTTCAAGATGTGGTTTTCAGTATCATAGCCACTTTGGTTGCTGTGGTTTTGCAATATCATTTCCTGATACTTTTTCAATTGTGGTTTTCATAATCATTATTTGATAGTGATGTGGCTGTGGTCTGGTGCCATTTCTATCTGGACATAGTTGCTTAAAAATTTTGCTCCCTTTTTAGTCTATATTTTTCCAATAAATAAAAAATAAAAGAATGATAAATTTAATGTTAAATGGTATTAATGTTCTCATTAAGATTAAAAAGATGAGGAAATTCAAATTTTAATAATTTTACTCTAGTTAACTTATCCATAATTTCTCCATAAAACATTAAAAAAGACAAGCTGAACTTATTTGACTTTATTTACTTTTGTACATATTATTCTCCACAAATTACCAAGACATTTTTGACTTTACATTTCTTAACTTTAACATATTATAGTTTCCAAGTAGAATATCATATGAAGATGTTATTTTTTCTTGACTTTTCTCATTTATTCATTTCTAGGGCCAAAGACACATAGCTGGGTGCAATAAATAATTTTCTCTCTTCTAGAAATATTCTGTAATAATTTAAGAAGACAATGAATAATGATAGATAAGTATCATAAAATTTATATATATTTTGGGTGTCCTAAGGATTAACAAACAAAAGCTCATCTTTATTCAAATAAGATTCTGATTTTGCCAAAGAGCTGCACAATAAATAGTGTGTCTGGCCTGGAGTTAGAGTTCAAATTTGGCCTCAGATATTTACTAGCTATGTGACCCTGGGCAAATAATTTAATCTTGCTGGCCTCAGTTTTAAGGAAATAGAAAGCCCTCCATTTTTTGCCAAGAACATGCCAAAGGAAATCATACATAACTGAGAGTACTTAACAACAAGGGTTTGAGGCAACACTTTTATTTGTGATATTTTAATTCTAGATGAAATTCTTCTATCAACATTTATAAAAAATCAATCAATTTTGTAAAATCTTTAAATTTCTTGAGCCCTAATACATCTAATCTGAAGGATACCAATTTAGCTAAAAAGACTTGAAATTGAAAAAAATTTTTTAATGTCACCTGTTTCATTTATTCACGAAAACAAAAATAGTCATGCTTTTGAAGGTGCTTATTGCCTTAATTTATTAATTTAGAAGCTTTTTAGGTGTGGGGACTCTTCAATTTACTGCATCTTCTGTTCATAAAGTACTATGACACTACCTCACTATTGCTTTTTATATTTAAATATAAAACTACTAAATAACTAGAAGCATTCTGTCAGTTTAAGAAGACAATAAATGAAGACAGACAAGTATCATAAAACTCACATACATTTTGGGGAGTCCGAAGGGTTAACAGCCAAAAGCTCAATTTTATTCAAATAAGATACTAATATACTAATGTTTATTAAATAAATTGCAAATTTGATCTTCAGTTCTCTTGTAAGTACAACTGGAACATAGCTCTCACACATCTTACCAGAAGATATCCTTCTGGGGATTCAAATGACTATTATGAAATTGCACCTTAGATCATGGACTACCCAAATCATGCTCTATCAAGGCCATGCATTGATCCTCAAAGTCTTTTATCATATCAAATTTAGTAGAACTCAGATTACCACTAATAAGTAGAACTCATAAACAAAGGCAGTGCACCATCTTGAATCAGCATGAGTATTTTAGCAACTCTCTAGAGACACAAATCTGGGGAATAAACCTATCAATTCAAGTGGATCACACACACACACACACACACACACAGAGTTTGTTCCATTTCATCCCCAAAAGATTTTTCATAAATAAGAATAATTTTCTTCCTCTTTTCAACATTCTAGAGAATATGTTTACTATTAAGAAATATGAAAAAATTTTTAGTTGGTTAAAATCTTGATTATTCAAGGAGGTGAAGAGCCTCACTTTAAAAAACAAACAACATTCTTCTTGTTCCTTGTTTGCAAGGTGCTACAATTATCTCAAAGATGAACCAAAAGGTCAAGGATCCAGAGGTCCAGCAATCAGAAATACTATCTGCTTAGAAAATTATAGTGAGATAAAATCTTTTATTAATTATATGTCACTTCACAGTCACAGAGGAACCTAGAAATAAAAGAACTAATGACCTGGTTTATAGGGTGAGAGAAAGGGTGTTGGGCCAGACAGAAGGATAACTTCTTTCGCAGAAATCATTAAGATAAAGCCTCTTGTATACCATGCTTATTTAAGGTTAGATGCCATAAGTAATTATATTATAAATGGATTCTTATGTAGAAAATGTCATATTTTCCACTTTGGTCTAACCACCTAGCAAATCCATCCTTTCCCTTGAAGAGTGTCTGTCTCACACACCCATGCACCCTTAGAGCCAAATTGCTGAATATGACTCTACTATGGAAAACTTTAGGTGGGCTGGGAGGCCTTCCAAATGCTCCTTGGACCACTAACCATCATCATTGGATCTGGCAGATTGGGGATGGATGGAATCTGTGTCTGCAGCATTTGCCAGGGAGCATTAGAGAGATGAAGTAGTCTCTCCTGAGATCCAGGGCAGATGAGAAGACTTAACTCTTCCCAAGAACATACAATTGGCATTTGTGATCATCTAGCTCTTAGAAGACTTTGCCAATGGCCTAACCTTCCTGCCAAGAAATAGAAAAGGGGGAAAAACGGGCAGGGAGGAGGGGACAACCACAGAAATGAGAGGGTGGGGTGGTATTAGTGAAAACACTAAGTTACAGAAGCCGATTTGATTTCTTCATCTCTTTGTATCCCAGTATCTAGGTACGGACAGAAGAAGGGGTGTTGGAGAGAGCCAGGAGGAGGCTGTTTGAAAGAAGTTTCTTAGGGGGGAGGACGAAGAGGAAAAAAAAGAAGCATGGGTGAAAAGGACAGTGATTGCACCATCCCAAGATGTGATGCCCGCAACCTATGGCCCATCGCCCCATAAAAGTCCTCAGACCCCCAGCTCCACTCTTCCCCTTCCTCCTCCCCCCCCCTCCACACCCTTCTCCTCAGCGTCCCATCCCACCCCTCCTGGCCCAAACTGGGGTCTGCATTTTGCATCCGGACTGGCTTCGGACGCAGCCAATCCTCCTTTGGCTGATGGAAAACTCTCCCCTCCCCACGGCCTCGGCGAGCCCCTCCCCTCCTGCTCCTCGGCCACCTCCCGCAGTCAGGCAGAGTGGATCGCAGCCCCGAGAGCTGCGGCGGCGGCGGCGGCGGCGGCAGCAGCAGCAGCGGCGGCGACAGCATCTGCACAGCAAAGCCTGGGAGAGAGAGGGGGAGAGAGAGAGCGGGCGCGCTCCTCCCTCTCTCTCCCTCCCTCCCTCCCTCCCTTCTTCTTTCTCTCTCTCTCTCTTTTTCCCCTTCTTTTTCTCTCTTCCCTCCCTCCCTCCTTCCTTCTCTCTTCTTTTCTTTCTTTCTTTCTTTTTTTCTCTCTTTCTCTTCTCTCTTCCTGTCCCTTCGCTTACTCATCCTCCCTCTCTTCTCTTCTTTCCCATCTCTCTGTCTTCCTGTCTGTCTGCCTGCCCCTCTTCCCCTCCCCACCGTCCCCCGTCTCTGCTTGTCATATACTCTTCCCTCGGCTGACGCTCCTTGGCTGCTTCGGCACCTCTGCAAGTCGATCAGTTCATCTGGGAACCCAGCCCATTGATCTCTTGTCCCTTCTCGAGCACCTGGAACCAGGCGGCAGCAGAAGACCACGGTGCGGGCCGTGGCAGCTGCCGGGGCAGCGGCGTCCGCAGCCCAGTAGCAACAGCAGCGGCGGTGGCGGCGGCGGCCACGGCAGCAGCAGCAGCAGCAACGACAGAGGCGGCCGCAGCAGCAGCAGCAATGTCCCGAAGGAAGCAGAGCAAACCTAGGCAGATCAAACGTAAGTTTGAGTGCTGGACTTTGAGTTTCTTGTAATTTCGGGCACCGAGGGTGGGAAGATAATAAAGGTAATTGGAGAAAAATTAGCTCACTCTACGGACTAAATTGTCAAACTTTGTTCAGTCTACTGAGCGGTGAGAGATAGGACAGACAGACAAACAGACAAACAAGCAGGCAGGAAGGCAGTCAGAGAGGGAGCAAGAGCGCCCGCGGGGAAAGAGGAAAGAGAACAGGATAGGACAAGCTAGACTTCTTGAGAACAGCTTTCTCCCCTTTTCCTTGATTTACGTTTGGGCCCCTGCGGACCTCTAGTTGAACAGTTTTGAAGACTGCCAAACTTATGTGTGTATTTGTACTATTATTTTCTTTGTCTCTTTCAGAAACTGCTTAATAAATCAAACGATAAAGGTAAACAAGTTTCAGAATAGCTGGAAGAGAAATTAACTCTAGCGAAGCAACTTTGTGAAAGGTAGCAAGAAAAAGGGGGGAAAGGGAAGAGATGTGTCCGTTCACTTATCCTGAGTAGATCCAGAGGGTATCTGAAGCGAAACAAAGCGAAACAAAAAGTACAGTATGTGCAAAAGTTATCTTCTCCCCGGCTTCCAAACACACCGGGGATGAAATCTGAGGAAAA